>NC_073350.2:19745000-20348125 GCF_027580225.2 Misgurnus anguillicaudatus | reverse complement strand
AGTAAGAGTGATTTTATATAGTTCAGATGCACACAAGAGACATGTCAGTGACAATGGCTATGATTGACAGATTGCTATGAGTAAGATGTGAATGTTGAGGTTGCCCTGACATTTGTTGAACTTGGTAAGATGAACAATATGATATGTCATGTTTGAGAGATGTTACAGGTCATTCTCTATTTTGTAGTGTCTGTGGGCGGGATGGTTGTGATATGGCCCTTATGAAACCCTTACCATTGCTGTAACTGGAGTCCGTGCCATTTTTGATGTTTATTTATTTATTTGTGGATTGTCTCCCTATAGGTTTCTCTGTGCTTTAATGAGGGTGACCTAAAAATGCCTTCTAATATATTTGCTATGTCTATGTAAAAATAGTTTTAACAGTCGTTGCTGGCTGAGAAACAAATTATTCATATGATGACTTTAAAATTATGAAGTGTTATTTTTATTTTAAATCCTATAGTCCTCATAAAATATACAACACAGTATATAGGTGCGTGATTCTCGCGAAATTAGACTTGGTGTCATAAAACATTTTGATAAAAACAAGTAAATGCAAAGCAAGAGTATCAAAATAAGAAGCATACAGTTACAAACATCTCATCGTGTACTATTTTGCACATGATTTCAAATGACATCATACAAACCAATTTTGTTTTTTTCACATTTAAGGGGAAATTTTCATTACCGCAATGTGTCTATGACTGATTTTGGTTCTTTGACATGAAAAAATTATAATTAAAAAATCTTAAAAATAAAAAGCTTCAGTGCATGTTACACTATAAACATTTACAGTAAAGAAACATGTGGTATTTGGTGATCATTGGTAAATGTCGAGACAATAATAAGGAATATAAATGTGTCCAAGAAAAATGTTGGAAGGGACATAATTGACTGTGACACTCAAGATGGCTACCAGATAAGCAGTTCTTGTTTTTTCTCTCCAGATAAAAGTTAAAATTTTGTTCGTCATAGTACCTAGACAACTTTTTAGTTCTCATTACCGAAACATGAGTTTGTTAATGCAAATACTTAATGTAATATCATGTTGCGGTAATGATATTTTTTATAATGGTAATCTAAAAAATTTAAATAATTCTATAGGAATTTTTTTTTACTTTTTAAGTTCAGACCTTAATCTTATATGCAAAAAAAAACTTCAATGGCTTTTTTTCCTTTTTTTATACTTTTTATTTTTTCTGCAACACATACCAACGAACAGAACAGACAGGTCACTGGGGTATCACATACAGATAAGATGTTCATGTACAGTTAACTTTATGTCAGGGGTTGCTCTCCAAATAATATCGGAAGAGAGAGAAAGAAAAAATAATAATAAAAAAAATATATATATATATATATATATATATATATATATATATATATATATATATATATATATATATATATATATATATATATATATATATATATTAGGGCTGTCAATAGATTAAAAAAATTTATCTAGATTAATCGCATGATTTCATGAGTTAACTGCGATTAATCGCAAATTAATCGCACATTTTTATCCATTCTAAATTTACCCTAATTTAACACTTTTCAGGTTTTTAATATTCTAATCATATATAGGGGAGAGCGGGGTAAGTTGTCACACGGGTAAGTTGTCACACTGTTAATAACTCCAACACTAGAGGCTCTATCTCAAAAATCAAATAGCCACTTTATGTGACTTCTTCTTCTATAGTGAACTTCCTGTTCACATGTGGTCAAGATCACTGTAATCTGAGGTTAGCACAATTTTCTTATTTTTCTGCTTAAAAAGTAAAAAAAAATCACTTTACATTTTATGCAATACAACTTTGTTAGGTGTGAATGTTTAAAATGATTATTTTGCACAAAATAGAGGAGACCGTAAAGTGTCTTTTGATACTTTAGCTAAAGTGATATGATGAGCTAAACTTGAGATTTAGACAACATTAGCACACAAGTAAGTATGGGGCAAGTTGTCTCAATGACTTTGGGGCAAGTCGTCACATCTGACAACTTGCCCCTGTACAAACAAACACATCGAACATGCTCAGAAAACATGATATAGAAAAGAATAAGCCTCAATCTAGCAAAAAGCTGTTTCAAAAGAAAGGGAAGCAGAAATCTGGACCTATGAAAAACAAGGCAGCTAAAAGAAGAAAAATCATGCAAGAGTCATCATCAGATGATGAAGAGTGCTTCTGCCTCGTTGCACCTCAGGCCAGGCAATTTATGTGTGTCAGAATTGTGATTCTGGAGATGAGTCCTATTAGTCATACAGGGCATCTGTTTTGTTCAGAGGTTCAACATGTTAAGTTAAGCAAGTTATCTGCAGCGTTCCATTCAGTTATCTGGTTTTATGTGAAAGCCATAGAACATTTGAACCAAAGTTCAAAGTAAAGTGGTCTTGCCACTTAATTGAAATGTGCATTATTTTGATTGAAATAATTGTTTTTCCAGATTCTCCAGGCACGGATGTTTATATTTCCAGTTTGGTTTGAGTTTAAAAATTAAAATCAATATTCACAATTAAGTAGTTGTGTTCTTATTTTTAGATAATCTAGTGTGACAACTTACCCGCCCTAGTGTGACAACTTACCCTCCGATGGGGCAAATTGTCACAAGTGCACAGTCACTATTCAACAGTCTACAACTCTGTAATGAGATAAGATATAAAGATGTTATGAATACAACATATGTGCCCAAGACTTCCTTCTTTCATTTGGTATGAGATTTATACCATTTTGATGTATGGTGCTCAGTAAATGTTAGACAGTGTGAAAAGTGTGACAACATACCCCGCTCTCCCCTACATATATATAGATGCTTTATGCAAATGTATGTTAACAATAGCCTGTTTACATTTTTAACAGGATCATCAGCCATTGTTTTGTATACTAATTTTCCTTTAAGAAGATTTTTCTTTCTCCATTTTTGTTTGCGGCTGTATCATTTGTGACCTGTGCTGGCAAGTTGAGTCAGAATTAGCCAATTTTAAAAAAAAATAGTTGTTCTTATTTTGACATTCTCTATTAAAAACATAGAACAATGCATGATTTGTTGAAATATAACAAAATATGACAGAACTACACGTGTTTGAAGATGAAAGAGTCAAATTACCACAAAAATTACCACATCCATACATTATATTACCACATCAATACCTTAAAATCACTGGTAAAACTAATAGATTTAGCACACACAAAGCAAAAACATCATCAATGTATGTTCAACTTTTTTCCTTTTGTTTGATTGACATTGAGACAGACTGCTTAAAATCTAAGTGATCTAATATAATGTTACACATCTGATAGTTTTACCCAACAGGTAACCAAACAATTACTTAAAACATAACAGATTATAGAGCCTACCTGCGTGAATTCTTATCAAAACAGATATTTGTAAAACTGTAATTTTGTGTAGATGTCTCCAGGTCGCGCACTCGCGCGTCTGTGTGCACGCGCTTCAGATGTCAGTCAGTCAGCGTGAGGGGATCGCTTTTGAGTCTTGTCGCTCTTAATAACTCTTTAACATTAATCAGGTACCGAACTTTATCTCTCTTAATGACTATTTTAACATCAAGCAAGTCCTGCAGTCTATTTTTTAAGTCATGCATAAAAGCGAAACCAAAATGAATTGAGACGCATTTTTGTATTAGATTAAGCATTAGGAGGACGGTAACGTTACACCTCTCAGACGTATAAATAAAGATAATTTCAGATGTCCAACGAGCATTTAAAGCATTGGATTTGGTAGACGATTTGCTTAATGTTCTTATTTCTATGAAAACCTTTTACTCATTTAGAGAGAGTCACATTTGTCTGCGTCTCTGTTCATTCAACTGTATGGGCTGGACCAAGGGTCAAACAGAAATTGCGCGTTGCGTTAATCTCCGTTAATAAAATTAGTGGCGTTAAAATGAATTTGCGTTAACGCGTTATTAACGCGTTAATTTTGACAGCCCTAATATATATATATATATATATATATATATATATATATATATATATATATATATATATATATATATATATATATATATATATATATATATATATATATATAATAAAATAAATGAAAATGAAAACATCCACCAGGAGAATATATATCTAAAAAAAAAAAAAAAAGTTCAAGGTCCTCTCATAAAACAAAAAGCACAGACATTGCAGGACATTTACAACCTCTCATTATGTTCGATCCACACTCCTATACTTAAACTATTTTGACCAGTACTTGTAAAATTTATCCATGCTTAATCTTAGAGAAAAGGTGAGATTCTCCATATCATACATATTTTTTACAATCATTATCCATTCTTTTTTTGTTGGTGGGTTCACATCCAACCATTTCTTAGTTATTGCCTTTTTGCTAGCAACCAGTAATATTTTAAGTAGGTACTTGTTTTGAGTGTTAAAATCAGGTGGTAACCTTCAAAGCTTTTAAAAAAATCTGATGCTGGACACCTGGACACTTTTAAGTCTGGATTTTGTGAGAATCACCAAGGTATGCATGCATGTGTCATGACACTTTAAATCACACTTAAACTCATTTGCACAAGCTTTTTGTAACTGTGCAGCATAAATTTCCACCTCACATTTTCCGTGTCGGTGTGCTACTTTCCTGCAGGCTATGTTCTGTACATTACTATGTGCACACTCCGTCCTCTGTTATTTGGTCTTACCCCTTTACTCATTAGCGTTTTTAACCCACTGCCTTTTGTGCCGGTTGGTGATCTCCACATTTCTGCTTTAGTAGATCTGACTCTGCCAGCCCATCGCTCTCCTGATGCCAGTTGGCCCACAGTTGCCAGGATACACCATTATAAACAGACAGTCACAGAATACAAATGCAGATGTTAGAGGAATAACTATACATTGCGGGATAAGGGAAAGCATACATAATAAACAGCAAACCTGCAATTTTAAAAATAAAGGTTGCAAAAAGTCTGACGGCTGTATGGTTTCATAAAGAAACTTTAACCTCCACAGAACCTTTCTTCTTCTTCTTTAGAGTAATTAAACGTTCAACAGACTATAAAAAAGTAAGAAAGAAATTATTGTTTGAAGAAGCTTTGACTGAAAGGATCTTTGGGGAGCCAATAATGGCATTATTGTGAAAAACACTATTTAGTACATTTACAGGGACCTTGCCTTTGGAAAAAAACGCTGACCTTCTGTGTGTTACCACAGATGCAAAAAATTAAAAAATTAATATTAATATAAAAAGGCACAAAACTGTACCCATCTTTTCTGTCGCTGAGGTGGTACCCATTTAATTTTTTACCTTTATGGGCAGTGGCGGCCAGTGACTTTTTTTCGAGGGCGCACGATGCAAAGTTCGTCTCAACATGTACGTGGTTTGTAATTTCAAAATATGTGTTCGGCATGTGTCTCGTCAAAAAAAAAGTGCCTGTGGCAGATGCGTCTAAAGGGTTTATGATAAAAGAGACGCTCGTGTTTGCCAGATACTCACATAATCTCATGTGTAATCAGAGTTTACTATTAAGTGAGTGTCTTGCGTGTATTTTGTGAACGTGAGCGTCTCTTTTGTCATAAAAACGCGTGTGCAGCAGGCACTTGTTTTGGCATAACACGTGGTGCACATGTTGCACATGGTTCACATGACGCAACAAGCACATGTTTTGAAAACACGAGCTACACATGACACACCCGAACACTTAGGGTGTTTTCACATAGTTCATTTCAAAAGAACCAAACCCAGTTCACTTAAAGTGAACCAGAAAAGGAACTAGCCGAATGTGACCTCAGTCCTTTTGGTTTTCACAATAAAGTGGACTCAAAAGAGGACCCAGTGATCTCAGACCCTTTCTTGTTCACATCACAACTTTATAAGAACTCAGATCCCAGCTTTCTGTGCAGCAGTTGATTTTAATACAATGTCCAAACAACACGCAAAGTGTACCGGGACCTCATTGATTTCACATATCAAAAAGAAATCGAACCACAAAAGAACCCAAAAGCAACCGTACTCAGACCACCTCCTGATGTGGTCTGAGTTCGGTTTACTTTTGGGTCCCTTTAGGGGGGTCTGAGATCACTTGGTTTGTTCACAAATACACCCTTGAACTGCTCTGAGAACGTTTGGAGGGCTCAAACGAACTAGGTGTGAAAACACCCTTAGTTTGAATTTGCGGCCCTCGGAAGAGCAGTCATCAGCCACCACTGTTTATGGGTATACAACACAGTGAAATGTTGTACTTTTTGAGATGCTTGGTTCAAGATTTATAGCCGGATTGAAATCCGGACTAATATCGCCTGTAAAAAAAGTCCCCAAAGAGATGCTGCGGACTGCATGTTGTTCTACCGAGTCTGATATGAAGCCCTGCAGAAAATGAACTCGCGTAACTCAAACTCTTGACAATGATGATCCACGAGAAAAACAACAGAGCTCTGAATTATAGAGTAGCACAACCTTTATCCCTCACCAGAATAGACAGCCTTTGTGCCATTCACCATGATCAGTCATCTTTATAAACTTAAAGCCCAGGTTCAGGTAAATCTTACAGTAAAATGAATATGTTTTACACTGCAAATACCTTAAAATAATAATTAAACTAAATCTACTTTAACAAAATAAACTTTGCAGGCACTTGCAATAAAAGGTACTGAAAAATGCAATGGTACTAGCATGGATTATTGAAATGCAGTTTAGGCGAACCTATGTGCATCATGTCAGTGTTATTCATTGTTTAAACTCAGTATGATCTCAATGAAGAGCAGTACTGAGCATCTACTGTAGCTCATCATGTTTATTGTTTGTGTTGGTGTATCTTCAAAATAATGAAATATCTCACATTGTTTTGTGGCCATTTTAGAGAAATCTAGTTTGTATTATGTAAATACAGATTTTTTTTTTTATTTCTTTAATGTACTGCACTTTCAGAACATAAATGAATTATACGAGCATCTCAAGTACACCATCAAAATGGTGTGCGGTGTTCCTTTATCCTTTATATTATATTTAATGCTTTGTTTTGAGTAACTTGTTAAGTAAAAACTTGATTTTTTGCTCAGTATAAATAATACTAAATGCTAACAAATGTCTTAAATCTGTATAATCGCACTTTACTGCACACTTTCTAATAAATACTAAAACATTTACTGCACGCTAAAAATATGAGAATGCTAGATTTAAGTTAAATAGTGTTAGAAATAAAAGTAATATATATTTCCAGGACACACACACAGTGTGACAGATGGTAGATGACCGAACAGATTTTAGTGCATTTAGTGCACACAAATCTAGTGCATTAGATTTGTGGGCATGCAGTGACAAAATAGATGAAGGTAAAATGTAGGCAAGTTAGAGAATAATACTGTGAAAATTATTCATTTTATACTTTATCGTTTTAAAGACTTACAAAACCGAGTTGTGACAGCGGTCCTTTGAGGTGAATATATTTGAATTTCGGTCTCAAAGCTCAATGTGAAGGCTTTTAAGATAGCTCAAAGCAACCGTGCTGTAGGATGTCTTGAGTGCATAATTTTAGATACCTGTAGTATGCAATATGCATTTATATTTGGCTTATATGCATCATTTTTGATATGTGGAATTGAATCCCAATCCATGAATTATTTAATAAGTCAAACATTATGTGCAAAACTGTGTAATGAAGATTGCTTTTACATTAACACTGAAACAAGTGTTCAGTCTCTGTAAATGACACATAATATAACACATACCGTAATAAAACTTGCTTGTTCGTAGTGTCCATAGACTGTAAAAAAAGATGGACGACGCCTGTTCGCTCTCTTCCATTGGTGAAAAGTGAAGCCGCCAGTGTCCCGATATGGCGCTGACATCTTGGGTCTTGAGTCTGCGAAGTAGCGATTTCGGGACCAGTCATGCGCAGTAGTGAGCAGGAAGTGAAGCCGCGAAATCAAAACCCCGCCCTCGCTCTCGTAGAATGCACATATCACACGATATCACAGCTGTCAATCATGACGTGTTTTTATATCATTAAATAACTAACTAAACACAAACCTATTTTAAAAACAAACATTTGAATGTACATGTAAATCACAGAAACCAGCTTCGGAAAAAAGATAATTGAAGTGTAATTAATTTTTTTAGTTGGTCTCAAGTCCCATTGAATAACATGGGGAGGCGGGGTTTATGACCTATACTGGGACCAGTCACTGGGGGGCGATCAAGACGTTTTGGTTTCACTTTTCAGGGCTTGTGCGGCACGCTTGGTAGTGTCCTAAAAAACTAAATTATTCTAAAAAAAAGATTACCAGCATGCCCATGGTGCTTGCCCGAGTAAAACTTAGCACTATGATGCTATACGATATTACGGTTGTCAAGGCATTGCTATGTGGTTGCTATGGTGTTTTTAGTGTTGCGCTTTATGGTTGTTCAGACCTCTCTCTGTTTTCCAGTCCATAGACAGGCTTGGGTCCTTCCTCTGGTGTAAGTCTATTTCTACTCAATTTATTATGCGTCAGGTGAAAATTACAAGGTCAATTCAAAAGTAATAGAACAGTTCTTTTCAAGTCGTGCAATTTGTGATAACATTCATATCCATAGCACAAATAGTGTGGAATGAGTTAAATCACATTAAAAAGTTTGTTCAAATCACTAACACCAAGTATGAGAAATAATAATGGCGATGCTTGCCTTAGCAAGAATAAACCCAATGATTTTTCTGCACATGGCTTGATTCTGTTTGCACATATGCCACATAAGTAAAATCCAGCATCGATCCATGTGCAATAGCAAGCTAAATAAAGTACAGATGCATTGCATAAGTTGATCATTTATATCTTAAGACAGTATGACTTTACTCATAACATGAGTCTTTAAACATTATAAAGCAAGAACACAACAGACAACCTTGTAATTCACAGAGATTATTACTGTATAATTGCATAATTTTCTAAATCAGCAAGCAAACACAAGCAAATCCCATATAATTACAGCAATAGCAATTATTATAATTTTACCAAACTGTATATTAAATTATGATGTACCCAAAATACTGTAGGGAAAGGTGTGCAGTTACCATACTTGCAAAAATGCATCAAGCATTGTTTTGAAGTTTAGCAAAAACAAATTGAATTGAGAATGATGTATTGCTTTATGATATTCTGTGTTGTTGTTTTTTATAATTTTACACTTCCTTTCCTTGGGAGTTTGATATATATATATATATATATATAAGCAAACACATTCTGGGTCAAGAAAAAGGCTTGTTATTCATCCCCCTAGCAAGGCATGGAGCTTTAGCATATCTCATTCTGATTTACTACTGAGCTCACGCAAGGGTTTTTCTTTTTTGTTTGCCTATTTGGGGGTAATTTTCATTGCCATTACATTTACTACGAACCAGCGCATACATTATGATAAGATGCTTGAGTTGTAGTGTGACCAAAATGTGAACCACTTCATTAGTAATTGCACATTTTCTTCCCAGATCTCAATATTGTGAATATTTGCATTATGAGATTAATAACTTGATTAAAGTGATAGTTCCCTCAAAATTGAAAATACTCAATTACATAATTTTACACTTCTTTGCTCTGCTGAACACAAAGGAAGATATTTGTAATAAAACAGAAAACAAGAGCATCATTGACTTCCATAGTAGAAAAAACAAATAATATGGAAGTCAATGGTGCTCAGAAAGGTTTGTAACGTATGAAAGTAAATTAATTTTTATTTTTGGGGTTAGCTATTAAAGGAAAACACCACCGTTTTTCAATATTTTACTATGTTCTTACCTCAACTTAGATGAATTAATACATACCTATCTTTTTTCAACGCGTGCACTTTTAATCTTTGTACAGCGCGTCGTGAATGTGTTAGCATTTAGCCTAGCTCCATTCATTCCTATGGCTCCAAACAAGGATGAATTTAGAAGCCACCAAACACTTCCATGTTTTCCCTATTTAAAGACGGTTACATGAGTAGTTACACGAGTAAGTATGGTGGCACAAAATAAAACTTTTGTTTGGAGCCATAGGAATGAATGGGTCTAGGCTAAATACTAACATATTCAAGAAGCGCTGTACAGAGTTAAAAGTGCACGCATTCAAAAATATAGGCATGTATTAATTAAGTAGAGGAAATAACATAGTTAAATATTGCTATATATATATATAAGTCTGTTTTATATGCGTGGAGAGCAAATGTCGTTATCCATATTACAGTAAGGAAAATAAGTATTTGAACACCCTGCTATTTTGCAAGGTCTCCCACTTAGAAATCATGGAGGGGTCTGAAATTGTCATTGTAGGTGCATGTCCACCGTGAGAGACATAATCTAAAAAAAAATCCAGAAATCACAATGTATGATTCTTTAACTATTTATTTGTATGAAACGGCTACAAATAAGTCCACTGTTGGAGCAATCATTAAAAAATGGAAGAAGCCAAACATGACTGTCAGTCTCCCTCGGACTGGGGCTCCATGCATGATCTCACCTTGTGGGGTCTCAATGATCCTAAGAAAGGTGAGAAATCAGCCCAGAACTACACGGGAGGAGCTGGTCAATGACCTGAAAAGAGCTGGGACCACCATTTCCATGGTTACTGTTGGTAATACACAAAGACGTCATGGTTTGAAATCATGCATGGCACGGAAAGTTCCCCTGCTTAAATAAGCACATGTCCAACCCCGTCTTAAGTTTGCCAATGACCATTTGGATGATCCAGAGGAGTCATGGGAGAAAGTCATGTGGTCAGATGAGACCAAAATAGAACTTTTTGGTCATAATTCCACTAAACATGATTGGAGGAAGAAGAATGATCAGTACCATCCCAAAAACTCCATACCTACTGTGAAGCATGGGTGTGATAGCATCATGCTTTGGGGATGTTTTTCTGCACATGGGACAGGGTGACTGCACTGTATTAAAGAGAGGATGACCGGGGCCATGTATTGCAAGATTTTGGGGAACAACCTCCTTCCCTCAGTTAGAGCATTGAAGATGGGTCGACGTTGGGTCTTCCAACATGACAATGACCCAAAGCACACAGCCAGGATAACCAAGGAGTGGCTCTGTAAGAAGCATATCAAGGTTCTGGCGTGGCCTAACCAGTCTCCAGACCTAAACCCAATCGAGAATTTTTGAAGGAAGCTCAAACTCCGTGTTTCTCAACGACAGGCCAGAAACCTGAGTGATCTAGAGAAGATCTGGGTGGAGGAGTGGGCCAACATCCCTTCTGCAGTGTGTGCAAACCTGGTGAAACACTAAAGGGAAAGGTTTGACCTCTGTAATTGCAAACAAAGGCTACTGTACCAAATATTAACATTGACTTACTCAGGTGTTCAAATACTTATTTGCAGCTGTATCGTACAAATAAATAGTTAAAAAATCATACATTGGGATTTATTTTAGATTATGTCTCTCACAATGGACATGCACCTACGATGACAATTTCAGACCCCTCTATTATTATTTCCAAGTGGGAGAACTTGCAAAATAGCAAGGTGTTTATTTTATTTTGCTCACTGTATATCCATGGTAAACATGTTTGAAACGATTAATACTGTGCCATAGTGATTTTTACTGTGCCAAGTCATTTAAATATTCCTTACACCCTTGGCTTAAGGAAATGTTTAAATTTATATGCTTAAACTGTATAAAAATATATATAGATACTTGAGTGTCTCTGGCCAAGCCTCAAGTAAAAAAAATATAATTATAATATTTATGCCTACAGGCGTAATTAGCAAATACTGCTCAAATATTTGTTTTTAAATATCCCTCGATAATGATTAATTTCCCTGGATTCATAAAACCAAATTTCAAACACTTACATTTTATTGGTCCTTTTAGTTGCTACAAACTTTATTTTTTATTGGTGTACAAGAGTATAAGCTTAGGGGCTTTGTGGTTCTTCTTCTAAAATCACTGCTGTTGCCTCAACATACATTGGAAATCCATGAGCCTCAAAAGCACCTGGTTAATTTATGATTCAATTTCCAATCGTGTCTGTTAAGATTACTGCGGTAGATGTCTCATGCACAAATAACACATTCCTCAGTCTCTGGACAATTTAGGTTTTTGATTGAATCCAATCTGGTTTTAGTTGTGTGATTTCAGACCTTGTTTAAAGTTCAATCACTGACTTCTGCGCATGGATTAATAGATGAATGAACAACATCCAGGGTCAAAGATGCTGATGGGAAATGTCTCCTCTGATCAATATATTTGAGTTTGTTCATCAAAATGATGATAGTTTATCAGAAGTTTAATAAAATGAGTTTTTAATAGATAGATAGAAAGACAGATATTGCATCATGATCAAGTACTGTAGTATACAGAAATACTGACGCTTCCTCCGCTCTTGCACTTGATCAATGTGTTAACTGGCACTGAAAATATTGTTATTAAAAGCAGATATTCCTAAACAACATATTTCTTGAAAATCTTTATAATCCCAGATCTGTATATGTATTCTTGAAAAAGTTTTAGTTGCCAACGTCTATATGTTAACTTTGCTCTGTGCACGTATGTGTATTTGCGCACGTCGTCTTCTGTCTAAAACTCACTCTTTACTATCCAGGCAGCACCTACTGACAAAGGAATAAAGCTTTGCATCTCAGATCAAAGGTGCCTCTAGAGAGATGACTCTATATCGACAGATTAAATGGAAATGTATTCTGCTTTTTGTTCTGCTATTTCTCTTTTTTCCCACTAAATTGCAAAGGGGCGGCGTTCCCACAAGAGCAACATGTATCAACTTCAAATGGTCCCTTTCTACCTCATCTCTTTAATGCACACACCGCAGACAGATGTAAAGCTGACTGCATCGTAAGAGAAAATGAAAGGGATTTGAAACATTGTCTTGGCATGTGCTCGAGGGACCAAACCCCCATCGTTCATCTATCCTTATAGTTTACTTTAGATATGTACACTGAAAGTCCAACATCAACAACAGTCGCGGACCAGTAACTTTTTTAGGAACTGCCGTATACTACAACATAATATATGAACTGCTGAAAAGAATTGGTTACTACTTCTCACAAATTTTACCACTGTGAAAACTTCTACAAAACACATGTTGAATATTTATCAAGGCCATTCACACTTTAACACAAATAATAACGTTAACTATAAGATAATTATATTTTTTTCACACCACTGGACGATAACGGTGTTAATTCGCACATGTTCCGTACTTAAAATATATATATATACAGTACTGTGCAAAAGTCTATGGCCACTATGCCAGAATTAGATTTGTTGTTTTTGCATGTTTTAGTGTTCATAAATAATTGTTTATCAGTCTCTTTAATAGAATACGTCAAGCAAATAGAGGAAATGTGTATATATAGTATTAAAAAATGTAAAGTGATGTGTCAAGTTTTTTAGGGTAAACTCCCCTTCCACTTGAGCAATAGCAGGAAACTGCAGGATCTCTTAAACGTAAATAAATTGAAATCCTAATTTCTAAAATTTTTTTTTTACTTAATTCTGCTCAAAAACGCTCAAGATGTGTTTAGTGCGAAAGGGTCACACTAAACACTGACGATGCCTAAAGAAGACATTTAGTCCAGAAAATATTTTTTTTTGGTACATATTTTCTCAGGACCGGCGCTACCTATAGGCAGAGTAGGCAAATGCCTAGGGCCTCAAGTGGGCAGCTTCCATAACTGCTTAATCCATGTGCGCTAATCCGACAATTACTACTGACAGCAATAAATAAAGTTTTAAGGAGAGTTCGACTTTATGCTGCGCCGCCGCCGCAAGAACCGCAGGCTGATGACATCAAAGTAACGTGAGAACAATTGATAAGCAGACTCCCCTGTATGATTTCTATATTCGCTCTTGTGGTGCTTTGATATCATTCACCTGTCGGTTCTTGCAGTGCCTCATAAAGTTGAAGAAGCCTAGATGAACAGCATTCAAATCTCTGCAGCTGACCGACTTTGAGTGACGCTGAAAGCGGCTATCACATCCTTTGTTTCCTTCTTAGCAAAAGCGGCATGCAAAGATAGTTCAGCACATGATGCAGGTATAAAAATAAACTTAGCTTTGTTCTGTGTATCAGCCTCATTTAAGGACAGATCAAACTTGAGCGCTGCTGACTCTGTTTAGACACTTTGAATGCTTGTGCCCGATAGCATTGCGTGGGAAGCTGCCTACCAAAATAGTCAAGATAAAAAAGTTTGTATTTAAACTCAAACAGCAGACAAAACTGGTGTTACCTAAAGTAAACTGTCAGTATATCTTGTAAGTCCTCTACACTTTATTTTAGTTTTCAAATCATGAAAACATGAATTTTTTTTATTATTCTGCTTAGTAGTTTGTCTGTTTAACTTCCAGTGCCAGCTGATTTGTATGGATATTTAAGGTATAAAAAGGTATTGAAGTACATATGAATATATACATGGTATAATGGAAAACTTTATACTGTATATTGGTTCAGTAAGAGGGGAATTCCTCTTCATAACTAGCTAATAAAAAAAAAGGTTTCTAGGAGGTGTTCATCTGTAGTTTTTTTACAGTTAGGGTTTTTGCAATCTTTTTAATTTTACTCTTTGGAGAAAGCAAAACTGTTATCGTGTGTTATCCCAAAAAGGTGATGTTTTAAATAAATTACTGCATCCAACACAACAACAAATTTGACCTGCCTTAAAATGTTTAACACATGTGGTTTTGCAACATTTCTAAATAAATTTTAACATAAATTTAATCAATTTGTTAACTTGATAAAACAGAAAAGTAATAGGGAAAACATGTTTAATAACTGGTAGTGGTCAAATGAATTCTTACAGGGTAGAAAAAACACTTTCTCAGATTATTCTGAAAATTAGAGGGGTGTGAGGGGCCTCCAACATAAATTTTGCCTAGGGCCTCCAAATATCTATAACCGGCCCTGTATTTCCTGTATTTTCTGTTTGTATCTTAATAAAATAGATTGAAAAAATAAATATCTATGGACATTGAAACTTCTTAAACAACAAGTCTGGTAGTGGTGGCCTAAGACTTTTGCACAGGACTGTATATATTTTCTATTCCATAATGTGAACAGCCATTAAAGGGGTTTACCCAAAAATTTAAATTCATAATTTTCTCATCCTCATGTTGTTTTAAACCTGTATGAATTTCTTTCCTTTTTTTTTTGATGAACACAAAAGAAGATATTTTGAAAAATGACGGTAAGCACACAGCTGCCAATGACTTCCATAGTAGGAAAACAAGTAATATGGAAGTATTGGAATAAATGATAAAGAAGATATTTTGATAAATTATGGTAAGCACACAGTTTACGGTTCCCATTGAATTCAATCATATTTGTTTTTCCTACTATGGAAGTCAATGGTTACAATCAGCTGTGTGCTTAACATCATTTATCAAAACATCTAATTTTGTGTTCATCAGAAATTCATACAGGTTTAGAACAAAATTTTAATTTTTTGGGTGATCTTTAGAGTTGAAAATATGAGGAATAAAATGTCAACGGTCTGTACGTTTTTGTGACAGGTGTCATAAAATGTTTTGTATAATGCAAAACAGCTTCATTGGTGGTAACATTTTTCAATTCAAATTCAGGTGACATACATTTTGGAATGTGTAGACATTTATGTTTAAATTATCCCAGGTGATGTAAAAACGGTTTCTTTTTGCATTATGTTTACAACACGGTACGTTGTTGGCTGCATCCACTCTCTTTCATACCCCCAGTAATTTAGCTCTATGTAATTTAGTTGATATGATAAAGTGTCTCAAGCTACAGCTGCTCACAGTATTATGGAGTTTGCTACACTACAAAGCTCTTGATCAAGAAGGTCACTGAAACAAGGGCATGAAAGTGAATTGAATCGATCCATATACCTGATCAAGCCTCCATTTGATAGATGGTGTTCCACACAAACTGGCACAGTAATCTGTTTTTCGGGATAAATTGAAAACAGAAAAAAGAAGAAAAAAACAAAAACAACTGTACAGGCTACTAGAAAAGCATTGCTTGGCGTGGGTGGTCATATACTTAATTCAATAACATGCACAGAGTGCTGCAAGGATGGAAGTAGAGAAAAATGATTAATATAAAGTGATATAGTAAAAAATTGATTTTGACTAATTTAATAATAATTTCAGCTACCAAAAAGAGTCTAGTGCTCTTAGTGTCGCTAAACACATTTTACCATGTTTAAATCATTTTTGTCTCGACCTGCTTATTTATTACATATATCATCTTTATTTAGAGAAGTACTTTATTGTAAAAATTCTGAAATAACCGGACCTCAAATGATTACTTACCTATTCTGTACTTTCTCATCTTTCTTTTATTACACTGTAAACATTGATGCCAAATCAACATATTTTTATGTTACTTTAAAGGATTAGTCCATTTTCTTTAAAAAAATCCAGATAATTTACTCACCACCATGTCATCCAAAATGTTGATGTCTTTCTTTGTTCAGTGGAGAAGAAATTATGTTTTTTGAGGAAACATTCCAGGATTTTTCTAATTTTAATGGACTTTAATGGACCCCAACATTTAACAGTTTTAATGCAATTTCAAATTGCAGTTTCAAAGGACTCTAAACGATCCCAAATGAGGCATAAGGGTCTTATCTAGCGAAACGATTGTCATTTTTGACAAGAAAAATAAAAATATATGCACTTTTAAACTGCAACTTCTCGTCTATCTCCGGTCCTGTGACTCGCCAGCGCTACCCCACGTAATTACGTAATGCCGTGGAAAGGTCACGTGTTACACATATGAAACGCACATTTGCGGACCATTTTAAACAATAAACTGACATAGAGACATTAATTAGTATTATTCGACATACAACAACTTTGGAACGTTCCTCTTTCTCCACACTTGTAAACACTGGGGCGGAGTTTCGCGTAAGTCATCTGTGACCTTTCGGCATGATGACATGTTACGTGCGGTCGCGCTGGCGAGTCACAGGATTGGAAATAGACGAGAAGTTGTAGTTTAAAAGTGCATATTTTTTATTTTTCTTGTTAAAAATGACAATCGTTTTGCTAGATAAGACCCTTATGCCTCGTTTGAGATCGTTTAAACTCCTTTGATACTGCATTTAAACTGTTACGTGTTGAGGTCCATTAAAGTCCATTAAAATGAGAAAAATCCTGGAATGTTTTCCTCAAAAAACATAATTTCTTCTCGACTGAACAAAGAAAGACATCAACATTTTGGATGACATGGTGGTGAGTAAATTATCTGGATTTTTTTTTTTTTAAGAAAATTGACTCATCCTTTAACTTAGCAAATTAATTATTATCAAATAGTTTTTATAAGTTATGGCAACTTATCGAAATTTAAAATAGTAGGTTGAATTGATTGCAAAACCAACTTCATGCTGCATTTTAATTACAGTGCACCCTCTTTATCTGAACTGACACTTTTAATGAATATTAATTTCAATTTCGATACTATTTCAATGTTATTGTGTTGACTATTACTATTAAACATTTTTTTACATTTGCACTTCATACAAATAGCTTTGTTGATTAAAATGGGAGCATTCTGGTTTAGTCTTGTCGACTATCGGGAGGACAGTAGAGAGGGAAAAGGAGTGACATGAGCCAGATTTAAATTCTGATCGCCTATCGTTTTCATCACATAATGTGTCAGATCACAACATCTCCAATATAATCTCTCTGTGAACATAAAGGATGAGATGATTAAATAATCCTTGATATATTGAGACACATGACAAAACCCTAGTCAGGAGAAATAATCTTACAAAGGTCACTGAAATCCCAGATCCATTTTATCTTGAGAAAAGAAAAAATGAATCAAATCATGCTTCTGTATATACCGAAATAATCCAAGGAACGGTTTGCAGGGAAGGTGAATGACCTAAACTATTCCAATAATTTAGTGAATAAAGTATTTATTTGTCATAAACATGATGGGCACATAGAGGCCAAATTGTATTTTCTGAAATCCATCTGCGCTCTGTTCATTTAATTCAAGCTGCTTGCTGGAAATGGCAGTATTGTGCAGAAAACAGGAAACAGATCTGTTCACAGCACACCACATTATGAGAGAGCTCATATATGAGCAATAGTAAACTATTAAAAAGCTTATATATGAAAAACAAAAAAAAACAGGCAGCTGCATATCATCAAGCTTTGGGAAGTATTCATTATAGTCTTGATGACTAGACAGCCATTATATAGACCTCATCAATCAAATCTTTTAAAGACTTGTACCTGTATTCTTAAACATTCATTTGTAATACACTACAGTATGTCAGACAGCTTGAATACATTTAATCTCTGACATTACCTCCATTAACCTTTATAGCTTTAAAGGGATTGTTCAATCAAAAATGAAAATTCTGTCATCATTAACTCACTCTCATGTTGTTACAAACCTGTATAAATTTCTTTAAAAAAAAGCAACCAGCGTCATCGCTATAATGTAAAAAATAAGCTTTACCTTCATGCTAGCTTGCGCTGTCTAGAGTAAACCTGTTGTCATCTGTGCATTGCTGTAAGTTCTTAAACTCCGTTTTAGCGATGAAAAACATCCACAGGTTGTGAATCATGAATACCATAACAGTTTTTTTCCAGACTTGTAGTTTGCAGCGGCACATTCGCGATGCGCACGTCCGCATATATGCTTAAATGCAACTTAAATGAGGCTTAGCGGAGCGCGTCGACCTACGCCACGGGTGTTTGTACAGAAACTGTCATTTGAGATAGAGATAGTGATAAACGCTATGTGTAAACATCTATTTGTTGTGGTCAATTTTGTGGCGGACTGAGAAATAAATAAATGTATGGGAATGTACAATGCGCTCTCACTTGTATGATGTCACAGCAGTAGGAAGCGCAAATATAACGACACGCCTATAATCCCTCCCGCTGCGAAGTGTTACTGAACTCGATGGAAAAGCTAACCAAGCCAAGAGTGAGGTGAGCTGACCTGACCTGACCCAAACCAAACTGTGGGGTACTTTGCGATGGAGGGGCGCCATTTGTGGCCAAACCAATCGTGGGCCCCATTCACTTCCATAGTAGGAAAAATGCATACTATGAAAGAGAATGGGCTTCATAAACAGTTTGGTTACAAACATTCCTCAAAATATCTTCCTCCGTGTTCATCAAAACAACATATGTGCAGGTTTGTGGCAACATGAGGGTGGGGAAATGGCAGAGTTTTTGGGTGAAATATCTATTTAACTAACTATTTAAAAACAGATCATGTGAGTTTAAAATTCCCTTGACCATGTAAAGCATTAAATGTTTTGTCTGCAGGTTCTCTGTTCAGCTTTTGCCTGAAGTGCTGGAGTTGTGCATGATATGACTCTGAAATGAGATTGTAAAGTTATTTTTAAATTACATTTTGACCATCAAACCACTAGGAACAAACTGCATCCCCAATGCTTTAGCCTTATTTAACTTCATAACATGATTTGTAGGTTATGAAAAATAACAGAGAGAGAAAAACACATTTTCGGGGTTAGACCTAACAAAAATGTATTCCCTAGAGAAGTGATGGCAAACTGTCACAACACCCTAAGTTAAAAATCCATCACAAAGACAATACATGTAAACTGTCACTTTGACTCAGCTACACAGGGTTTTTAAAGAAGTAAACAGTTAACAGGAAAATAATAACCAGGAGCATTTCCAACATCCTTCTTCAACAGTTCAAATATATTTATGGAATTATAGGAAGCGCTGGGAGTGAACTAGTTTTCTCTTTAGCATGAGATAAATGTTTCACATTATTAGGGAGATGAGGCGGCCAAGCCCTGCACTATTTTTCACAGGAAGTAGCTCCATGCTACAGCTCATACTTAGATATATTAGGTGTTTGTGTAATGATCAAAACATTTGGGAATAATTTAGCTTGCCCTCGATTTTTAACACTCTTATTCCCCATTAGGAGCATTTATTGGATTTATCAGCATGACTCTCCGTACCACCACGATCAGAGCTGATCTGTTCATTTGCTCGTCAGTTTAAAGCAGGGTCCGCCCCCTCACATATGCATATCATAATATGTGTAACCTCGCTTTGGCATGTACCAGCTGCCGGGAGGTTTCGCACGTTTGTTGTTGTTTGTGCTGTTATGTGGATGTAGATGTAGGAGGAAAAGAGAAATCGGCAACAGGTATTAATGCCGCTAGTTTCATTTCAGACAGTTTCCATGGCAATTGCAGAGAATCCTACTCAGGTGGAGAGCTAGCGTGCTTTCTGCAATCCAATAACAGAATGAGTTTTTCTAAATGGCCATGGGGGTGAGCAAAGGGAAGGACAATCGCAATAAACAGTGTTTTTCAGTCGGTTCAAGACCTCAGCGCTCCAGCTCTTGGGTTTATCGTTGCAGATCTATTGCATAATGCCATTTTCTCAGGGAATTATGGGAAAAATAAGTGTTGCCATAGGCACAGGTTACTTACAAAAGACAGTAGAGAGAACATTAAGGGGTGAATGTTTTTCCACAAATGGTTTTGTTGAAAGTGCTCCGGCATCCCAAAGTTTAAGGATTATGTGTATTATGGATCTATCTGTTTTTTATTTTTTAGAAAAACATTTTAGAACCATACCAGATTTTTACAAATTTATTGATAAAGGGGTGGTTTTTCCGGACATGGATTACCTTAAGCCAGGACTAGGTCTTAGATTAATTAGGAAATACACAACACCTTTTCAATTTTTCATTAATGCAATTATCCAATCAACCAATCACATGGCAGTTGCTTCAATGCATTTAGGGGTGTGGTCCTGGTCAAGACAATCTCCTGAACTCCAAACTGAATGTCAGAATGGGAAAGAAAAGTGATTTAAGCAATTTTGAGCGTGGCATGTTGGTGCCAGACGGGCCGGTCTGAGTATTTCACAATCTGCTCAGTTACTGGGATTTTCACGCACAACCATTTCTAGGGTTTACAAACAATGGTGTGAAAAGAGAAAAACATCCAGTATACGACAGTCCTGTGGGCGAAAATGCCTTGTTGATGCAAGAGGTCAAAGGAGAATGGGCCGACTGATTCAAGCTGATAGAAGAGCAACTTTGACTGAAATAACCACTAGTTACAACCGAGGTATGCAGCAAAGCATTTGTGAAGCCACAACACACACAACCTTGAGGCGGATGGGCTACAACAGCAGAAGACCCCACCGGGTACCACTCATCTCGACTACAAATAGGAAAAAGAGGCTACAATTTGCACGAGCTCACCAAAATTGGACAGTTGAAGACTGGTAAAATGTTGGCTGGTTTGATGAGTCTCGATTTCTGTTGAGACATTCAGATGGTAGAGTCAGAATTTGGCGTAAACAGAATGAGAACATGGATCCATCATGCTTTGTTACCACTTTGCAGGCTGGTGGTGGTGGTGTACTGGTGTGAGGGATGTTTTCTTGGCACACTTTATGCCCCTTAGTGCCAATTGTGCATTGTTTAAATTCCATGGCCTACCTGAGCATCGTTTCTGACCATGTCCATCCCTTTATGACCACCATGTACCCATCCTCTGATGGCTACTTCCAGCAGGATAATGCAGGATAATGTCACAAAGCTCAAATCGTTTCAAATTGGTTCCTGCAACATGACAATGAGTTCACTGTATTAAAATGGCCCCCACAGTCACCAGATCTCAACCCAATAGAGAATCTTTGGGATGTGGTAGAACGGGAGCTTCATGCACTGGATGTGCATCCCACAAATCTCCATCAACTGCAAGATGCTGTCCTATCAATATTGGCCAACATTTCTAAAGAATGCTTCCAGCACCTTGAATCAAAGCCACGTAGAATTAAGGCAGTTCTGAAGGCGAAAGTGGGTCAAACACAGTATTAGTATGGTGTTCCTAATAATCCTTTAGGTGAGTGTATAACTAGTTTTAACAAACATGCCTTACTAAAAACATTACTGGTGTGCATTTAGAGGCAAAACAAAGGGCATAAGATATGTCAGTGCAAAATTTTTTTTTTAAATATTTTAATATAACACATGATAGGGAAGAGAAAATGTACAGTGTAGGAATGAACCTCATAGTGTTTTAAGCTGATTTATAAAGCATCCATTAAAAAAGGGAAAGGTATCACAAAAACATTATATTGCCTACTTTAATTTGTTCACTTTGTACTGTGAATAGCAGCTCCCCCGGGTATTAAATGTGGTACTGCATGCCTATGACCAATCAAAACTATAAAAAGTTTGTAAATTGAAAAACTGAAATTGGAAATTGATATAAAGCAGGCATAGTTGTCTAATTGTGTTAATCTTGTTTATTTTTCATATTTGAATAAGGCACATTGTTAATTTCTTTCAATGATTTAGTATTTTTCACTAAGCATATAAACAGGCTGATATTCACAAGCACATGAACTATTTAATGTGTCAAATAAATTTGATTTCCTCCACCATTGAAGTAATAGGTGCAGGTTTTTACCCACTAAATAAACTACTGTGATATTCTTGTTTTCCCTTGTTGTTTTTTATCAAAACATATGTCAGAATATTTGGCAGTAGAGCGGGTAAATAGTTGGTAGGTGGATATAACAAGCGATAAAAAAATGTCCTCTTTGATTGTGAAACAAACATCAATTTAGTCAAAAATGTTGACTAAAATTCACAGCCCGGTCTTCCATACGCAATAAAGCAGGCCAAGGGCTCATCATCACCCATGAGCTCAGAGGTCGACCCCTCCCATCAACCAAATACAGCACCCTCCCGCCCTCAGCCTCCGGCCTTTGCCGGCACAGTAGCCTAGCAACCAACTCTGGCTGGTAACACGTGCAAATGCCTCCTACTTACCAGTATGAGAGTGAAAGCACAGATGCTCTAATGTGCGAAGAAGACAAAGTCTAAAAATGAGGAATTTCTGGGCAAAAAGTCACGTTACTCATATGAGCCATTTAAAGTACAGAGTGAATCAAGCTCTGAACACAGATGGTCGTGACCAGCCTCATTGCTTTTTATTCAAAAACTGGGACCTATGATCTATCTTTCCTTGTTGGTCTGTTGATCAGAAAGCACCAGTTAAAACTACTGGAGAGAAAGATTTGGCAGTTTGTTGTATGCACATTTTAATTATTGTTTTATAGGACAGCCTTATTTGAAATGATCAGGAATTTTCTGTGTAGGAATAAAATCTACATTAATTACACACACGCACGTCTACTACCGCAGAGCAAGCTTTGAGTTTTAATAGGAGGACCAGATGATTCAAATTATAAGCTCTGATGTTTTACTAATAAAATGCTTGGATGTTGTTTTGACTCGGTTATACTGTTTTTGGGTTGCTGCCCAGATGGGGTTAGTTGATGACCTGCACTCTCAGCTTTTGAAAACATGCTGAAATCTCAGCACAAATGCATCTGAGGTCCAGCTATGGCAGACAGTGAGCCAACTCATCCCTGCATCACAGCATGTTTTTGGGTTCTGACTAACAAGGTCTTTAAAGGTCACTATTTCCATACATCATGATAGGTCATATTCAGAAACAATATAAAAAATGCGTACTATGCAGACTTGGGGGTTTGAAGGTCGGACTGTGTGTAAACATCAGATGAATAAGAAGGTTTAACAGAAGGTTTGGGCAGGATTTATCGCTTATATACGTTAGTGAGAGATGGTGTTGCAGGAGGGACATTCTCATTCCTTTGGAGAACAAGATAATTCATCAATGTTCTTTTTCATTTTCCTGAAAGAGACTAACGACACGTTTATGTGACGATGGTTGAACTAAAAAACAAAAACAAAATTTGAGTACATACCACAACGCTGTCAAACAGTACGTTCACACACGGCGAAAGCATTAACGCTTCTCATATACTTTTAATGGGTGACCTCATGCTTTGCCAAACTGACTTTCGTCAATGTTGCGTCACTGCCATTGCCCGCGGCAGAAGTTGAACATTTCCTAACTTTTCAAGACCAACGCGTGCGTCAGCCAATCAGATCCAAAAATGATCCCTGTTCACAATGATCCACAAAAACGACTGAAAGTGTTATGCGTGCAAAATTATCCACCAGTTTTGTTTGAATGGATGAATGGACGTGGTAAGTTTATAACTACAAGTGACCCAGAACAACGTGATCTCATGAAAATTTGTAGGTATTTTACGAGTTGCATTGCAAAAAATGACTTTCAAGAAAAATTGTACTTATTTTTTACTGAAAACAAAACAAAAATACTAAGTAAAATTTCTAAAAAAAAATCTAAAATTCTTTAAATACAGATGTATTTTCTTGATGAGCAGAACGACCCAAGAAAATAGGTCTAGTTTTGGGACCAGGGGTGTCAAATTTGGGTGATTTTGTGCATAAAACAAGCAGAAAAATCTGCCAATGGGGTAAGCAAATTTTTCTTGAATTTAGTGTTTAAGAAAAATGTTCAAGACTTTTTTGCTTACGCCATTGGCAGAATTTTTTGCTTGTTTTATGCACAAAATCACTTAAATTTGATATTTTTGGTCTAAAAACTAGACTTATTTTCTTGGTTCGTTTTGCTCATCAAGAAAAAGCATCTTAATTTAAGAATTTTAATATATTTTTACTGAAAACAAGACAAAAATACTAAGTTAAATTTTTCTTGAAAGTCATTTTTTTGCAGTGTGGCTAATTCATATTAACTCGTACGACCACATTCGTACATTTTGTTTACGATTTGCATTTGCACCTGTGATGTTGGGGTTAGGGGTGGGGTTTCGTTATTGGTTTTTTTATGATAATCTTACGTTTTTTTAGGATTCACTTCATACGAATCAGGCACCTCGTAAACTACGTACGAATTCTCACTTCATACGAATCAGGCACCTCGTAAACTACGTACGAATTCTCGTAAAATCAGGCTGCCCTGAAACATAAAGCAGCAACATTTTGTAGACTTTGTTGAAGCGTTAATAAACTCAGTATCTCGATCAGTCCTGTAGGCCACCATTGTTTGAAGTCACCACTTTCACGGATATGCGTGTTTGCAAGTTAAACGAAGTTATAAAGGCGTCGTTTTCAAAAACATAAAACCTCTCATCAAAAGTTTACATTTTCCGGACCCTTAAACGGTGTTGTAGTGTAAACAAAAATGCTAAAATGCATTAAAAGTTCCCCATTTTCGTTTGGAAACATTTGCGTGTAAAAAACCAAGTATGCCTAATCTTACAAATTTCCGTGGTATAGTCACGGAATATTTTGCTCATTTATCCATGTCATTGTCATGGATCTCGTGTCCGTACCACAGACTTTCTTTTCCGTGTCAGTTTCACGTATTGGTTACTCCATTGATTTTTAAACCATTTTCGCTTGGGTTTGGGGTTAGATTTTGCGTTTGGGTTAGGATGTCATTTTAACTATTGGTTTATAAAAAAATTCAGATTTTTAAACAATTGTCGCCTGACGTTAGGGTTAGAGTTGGGTTTGGATGTCATTTTATGTAACAAAAAGTCGTTTTAACCCCAAACCCAAGCGACAATGGTAAGAAAATAGGAAAAACAATGGAGTAACCAATACGTGAAACTGACACAGAAAAGAAAGTCCGTGGTACGGACATAGAAAAATGCAGAGATCCGTGACAATGACACAGATAAATTAGCAAAATATTCCGTAAATTCTTGAGATCAGGCTTATCTGTGCCAAAGGTTAATTTTGTCTACTTTTTGGAGTACAGTAACACAAAGGTTTTTCGACTTTAGTCTTGAGAACCCACAACACTGCACTTGTGTATGTCTCCCTTATCTGACACAACTAGATCACTGATCTCTCTGTTATCGGAATGATGTTGTGGTAAATTTGGGCCACATACAAAATGGGCAGAGCTCCGGCTTCCCAGGATCGCAGTTTAAAATGACTGCACCAGCATACAAATGCCTTCAAGTCACAAGAATCAGATTTTGATTTCATGGGGTCTTTAACAAACAATCTCAGCATTAATCAAATATTTCATGGGGCAATAAACAAAAATCTGCTAAATGCACTACTGAATGAAGCGGGGAAAATATTGCCCATAATGCATGTCGTGAATGTGGTACACTTTTGCTCTTTGACTGGTTATTGATGCGTCATGGTCTCTAGACTGATCCTGTTAACTGGTTCGCCTTCTCTTATAGCTGGCAGGCAGAGAGAAGCATCGCCTGCACAAGAGTGAATATTAATGAAGTCAAACTGGACCATGGGAGTCAGCTCGCATAAAACTTTTATGAAACCATCAGTAGTATATCACTAACCTGAGGTCAGATGACGTTCAAGTTGGGAGTTGTGGATTGAACATGACGATCCACAAACTGAGCTCATTATACAGCTTATTATTATGTGTATTGCACTCATAATTGCTCTTTTAAAATGGTACTTTACTGCCTGTTTGAGTTTCCACTTCTGCACTACTAACAGGACTACAAAGAGACTGGCTGGCATATTCTGTCTGTCTACTACAGATTCTGGCCGTGTGCAAATGCATCATGCATTAAATTCAATCAGCCTGTAATTACGTTGAAGCTCATTAAATTTGTCGAAATGTAAAAAATCTCTCTTACTTTGTGGTGGACTGGTTGTGAACATCTAAACTGAGCAGATTATTCTCTTTGTGTTGAATTTATCCTGGCATCAGTAGAAAACTTCAGTATGAACCCTTTGAGGTATCAGCTCAAAACTAAGCCTGCAGGGCCTTTGTGTACAGCAGTAAATTGCAAGAAAAATTAGTCCGAGTCCTCCACTTAGCAAGGAGGAGATGTTGCCATAGAAACGGTCAAGTACTTCAAGGCTTTTGATGGGGAGAGGCCTTGGGTTTGATTGGCCTGAAAGTCTGACCGCAGGGAAAGACACCAGAGGCATCTCAAGTATTAGAGGCAAATCCTGCACTGTGCTTGATATTGACTAAATGTACCTGGAGTGCTACATTACATGTTTACTCTGTCAAATTAAACATGAGTTATTTTATTTATTTATTAACAGTATTTCACCACCTTTGGCTATATTTGTGATGAGAACCGGTTAGTCTACACACGAGTTGTAGGCATCTCCAATTCACATAACCTGCATGCCTTTGGACCAAGGGAGGAATTCAGACACTGCGGGTAAAATATTGTTTTTCTAGGCATGTCTGTTAGCACGTCAAAAGACAGTGTCTCAAAAAGAAAATAATTGACGGTACAGAAATGAAATAAATATTTTTTCTATATTTTCAAAGGGATTCAGTGTCTCTAGTCTCATTTAAGATGAATTTGAAATAAAGTACATTTGTTTGTCTATTGAAGCATGGCAAGGGTTTCAAAAAAGAAAAGGTATTGTATGAAGTCTTTTTATGTGTTTTTCCTTCAAAATTGCCTTAGGCCATTTATAGCCAAGAGCAGCTAGAAAATACCAATGAGTCCCACCGACCAAAAGTACAATTTTTGTATATACAATGACAATAAAGCAGCGACACAATCACAAACATGAGCTGCAGAAATAGCCATTCACTCTGCAAACAGACATAAAATGGCATGATGCAACATTAAACTAGAAATAATCATCTTTTCCATTTTAAGGTTTTATTGTATTTCTGTGAGAAGTTGGTTTGTATTGGCAGATCACTACATCAGTGTACTGTGTACCTTAATGATCTGATGTGTTATGTATTAATAACATATTTAAAAGCTCACTAATCTCACACAAAAGCAGCTTCACTGAAAAAAATGATTCATTGAATTTAATCAATTTTTTTAAGGTAAGTGGTTGCAATCAATTTATTTAAGCTACATTTAAACAAAAGTTTTATATTTTATTTTACTTTACTAATCTTTTTTGTTTAAATGTAGCTTAAATAAATTGATTGCAACCACTTACCTTAAAAAATTGATTAAATTCAATGAATCATTTTTTCAGTGTTTTCTGTCGTTGCATTGACAACAATTTAACCATTTCTCCCAAGTAATCGCCTACGTCATGGTGACGTCATCGCTATACATAGCAGGCGCCCTAAAGTTTGAGATTTTGACTTTAAATTGTCATCTTGCGTTTTTGGCTGCCAGAATAGAAGGAACAGCACTTTTGGTTCAAAACTAAAGTTTTACTGGATCCCGTCAGACATTCATTCACAGAAATCAAGACGACAATTGTGGTTGAATGCAATAAGGAGTACCTATGGAAGCCCATTTCCGCCACATAAGAAAAAATAATTATGACTTTAAAAGTCGAAATTATGAGATAAAAAGTCATAATTATGAGATAAAAAGTCGAAATTATGACTTTAAAAGTCATAATTATGAGATAAAAAGTCGAAATTATGAGATAGAAAGTCAAAATTATGACTTTAAAAGTCATAATTATGAGATAAAAAGTCAAAATTATGACTTTAAAAGTCATAATTATGAGATAATTATGACTTTTTATCTCATAATTATGACTTTTTATCTCATAATTATGACTTTTAAAGTCATAATTTCGACTTTTTATCTCATAATTATGACTTTTAAAGTCATAATTTCGACTTTTGATCTCATAATTATGACTTTAAAAGTCATAATTTCGACTTTTGATCTCATAATTATGACTTTAAAAGTCATAATTTCGACTTTTTATCTCATAATTATGACTTTAAAAGTCATAATTTCGACTTTTTAATCTCATAATTTCGACTTTAAAAGTCATAATTTCGACTTTTTATCTCATAATTAAGACTTTTTATTTCATAATTATGACTTTAAAAGTCATAATTTTGACTTTAAAAGTCATAATTATGAGATAAAAAGTCATAATTTCGACTTTTTATCATCTCATAATTATGACTTTTAAAGTCATAATTTCGATTTTTTATCTCATAATTATGAATTTAAAGTCATAATTTCGACTTTTTATCTCATAATTATGACTTTTTAATCTCATAATTATGACTTTAAAACTCCTAATTTCGACATTAAAAGTCATAATTATGATTTATCAGAGCATGATTTTTTTCTTATGTGGCTGAAATGGGCTTCCATAGAGTACAGACTGGACGGAGACAATCATAAATTATGCTCGTGTTTGCAGTGAACACTTCATTTCAGGTAAAATAATATGCATATGTACTGGTGTGTTGGTTTTATCTAGTAACTACAAAGCAGCAAGTTTCTCTTTTATAGGTGAAAAGTCACCAACCTTCAATGTTGTTTTGCTTAAAGGGGCCGTGAATTGGTCGATTTTATTGCTTTATGACGTTGATTGATGTCTACTTATGCATTTTGCGTTGTTTTTACATTCAAAAACATCAAAAGCAATAAGTAATATGTTACGGGTCCCAGGTCACGTGGGACTCGCGAACAGATTACTAAATTTAAATAGTTGAAATGCCCTGAGTTAACAGGAAAAAACAAAGCAAGGAGAAACAGAGTTAAGTGGCTTTCCTCTGCGTAGCTCAGTAGTTTCATTTATTAACACATATCTATAATTTAACAGCATACAATAAATCCTATTTTAATATCTTCAATCACATGTCACACATAAATCAACACACAGTTCTGCTCTACTACAATAACAATAAAATGTTCAAAAGATGCATCTTCTTAATACACATTAAAAGTACTACTCAACTCAGAATAAATCTGTTTAAACACTGGCTCAATGTGACCAGTCAAAATGGTACTTTGTATCTCCTGCATTGTGATACAGCTGTTAGTTTACTATTACTCAAACTGCAAGTTACATTACATAATTGATTATTGTATGCTGAAAGTCTCTAAAATATATACATACAGTATATACAAATAAAATCACAATTTCTGTATCTGTTGTTTGCATTCTAAACCCCTTTATATTTTTACAGTCCAACTGAATGACAAACATATAACACAGATTCCCCATCGCTATAAACTAACTAGAAATCAATTTACTAAAATTTATATACTATCAATATATACACTTGCATGTAGTTGTTGTTCATGACTATAAACCAGGTTTCATTTTGTACAGTAAGTTCACATACCTGAGTTAACAGGAAAAAACAAAGCAAGGAGAAACAGAGTTAAGTGGCTTTCCTCTGCATAGCTCAGTAGTTTCTGGAGTACACACAACACATCACCACGGCAACCCGCAACTGCCACTCCCCCCCACTGGCTGAACTGTTTTGTTTTAAAACTCAGCTTTAATATTAAAGTCATGAAACATGCAATATCATCATTAAATTATATAAAAAAGTAAAGACATGAACAAATCAAAATCAAAACAATAGACACCAACATTGCGACACCCATAGGTGTACCACACACTCCCCAACAAAGAAAAAAAGATAGCTCCTGCTACATAAACTTTACAATAACTTTTCACTTGTTCACTCTATTGGTATCCAATTGTCAAAGGAGATACCCAGTAAGCAAGTGTAGGTGGTGGTGTGAGGATAGGGTAATGTATACTAGGGTAAGTATTGTGGATAGTGTAAAGTGAATTAAGGTAAGGTGTACTGTGGAAATATGATGATTCCCAATACGGTATCTGATTTATCTCATAAGTCTCTAAACTGTTGACTGTTGGCTGACCTATTGTGTCGTAATGAAGCCTATTTGTTGGCTGTCTCTTACGGGTAGATCTCCTAACTTGTCCTGTGTGACTATTTGCAATAGGGGTCAGAGAAGGTGTTCTTGAACTCTCTCTTGGTTGAGAGATAGTTGGTTCAGGAATCTGATCACTTTCTTCTTCTGATGCCTCTGTTTCCGTTACAAGACACTCCTTTTCTTGGATTTCCACTGACTCATCCAGTTCATCAGATCGTTCTGCAGATATCTGTACTTGTGTAAGTCTCTTTTCCTTTACAGGATTCCCCCAGGATCGTCGTCGTGAAGGATCACAGGTAGGTAAACAGGTTTGTTGTTTTGGTTCACATGCTCTTTGATTTGGAACTCGTATCCAACAGTAATGCTCATGACTCCCTTCGTCATCTGTATCGGTGCCAGTGTTTTGTGTTTGTCTGTCTTGTCTTCTGGTGTCTTGATGCCTTCTTTTCTTTTCAGGTATTGCAGGTATATCAACAGGTAAGTCATTCACTTGATGTAAAAGATTCCGATGCAATACTCTTGACTTTGAACTGTTTGTTTCAGCTACCACTCTGTACACAGGACTATCATGTACTTGTTCTTTCACTGTATAGATGTTTTTTCCCAGTATGACCTCAATTTCCCAGGGCCTCCTTTTTCACCCAAATTCCGCACAAGCACTCGGTCACCAGGCTGAAGAACCACTCCTTTTAAGTGTTGGTCATAGTACTTCTTTCCACGTGCACTCGAGCTTTTGCTGTTTTCAGAAGCAATCCGGTATGCTTCCTGCATTCTCTCAGCCCATTTCTTGGCATAACTGGTTGGTTCCTTACTTCCCTCAGTTGTTTTTAACTTAAACAAGAAGTCAATTGGTAAACGTGGATGCCGCCCATACAATAAGTAAAAGGGTGAGTAACCTGTTGCTTCATGTCGTGTGCAATTATAAGCATGGATGATTTGTGGTAAGTGTTCCCTCCATCTTTCTTTTTCCTTTTCCTCAAGTGTTCTCAACATCTGTAGCAATGTTCTATTGAACCTTTCAGCGGGATTTCCCTGTGGGTGATATGGAGAAGTTCTAGAATGGCTCACCCCAGATAGCTGCTGCAATGTCTTAAACAGCTCATTCTCAAACTCTCTTCCTTGGTCATGGTGCAATTTGGCTGGAAATCCAAAACGAGGAATGAAGTCATTAAAGATTCTTTCAGCTGCTGTTTTTCCTGACTTATTTTTGGTGGCATAGGCTTGAGCAAACCTTGTAAAATGATCGATAACAACAAGAATGTACTCATAACCTCCTCTACTACGTTCCAAGTGTAGGTAATCAATTGATACAAGCTCGAATGGGAAACTGGTGGTTATACTGCCCATCGAAGCTCTTGTGTGAAAGGCTGGTTTCTTTTGCTTTATGCACGGACATTGTCGTGTAACATATGCCTCAATGTCCCTTTTCATGAATGGCCAATAGAATCTTTCTCTGGCAAGGTTGAGGACTCTCTCCACTCCAACATGGCCCATGTTATCATGTAGATACTTAAAGACTGTATGTTTATACTGGCCAGGAAGAACAAATTGCTGTCTATGTTCGGTCTTACGATATAAAAGTCCTCCTTCCATGTATAGTTTCCTCCAGTCATGCATTAGTTTCTTGACAGCTCCGCTGGCTTCTCGTCTTATGTCACTACTAAGTATGACATTAGACTCCTTAAGTTTAATGATCTCTGCAATATCTGGATCAGTTATTTGTGCTTTTCTCAATTCTTCCTGTGTTTTCTCTTCTAGGACCTCTTGGATACTACACTCAGGTAAGTCTTTCTGAGCCATGTTGAGAACAGCAAGCCAAGCTACATCCTGTTGCTCTGCAGACCTACTTCCTTCCCAAGTGGCCTTGACTGTTTCACAGGACAGTTCTTCTGTACATTCTGTGATGTATTGGTCAATATTTAGTGAAAATCTGGAGAGCGTGTCAGCATCAACATTCACTTTCCCAGGTCGGTATTTGATATTAAATCTGAAATCTGAGAGTTCTCCAACCCATCTGTAGCCCACTGCATTAAGTTTAGCTGTACTCATGATATATGTCAGCGGGTTATTATCTGTATAGATTGTGAAATGAGGTGCATAAAACAGATAATCCCTAAACTTCTCACAAACTGCCCATTTCAGTGCAAGAAACTCAAGTTTCCCAGAATGAAGTCTGTAATTTCGCTCTGCAGGTGTTAACGTTCTTGACCCATATGCAATAACTCTCAGTTTCCCATTTTGTCTTTGATAGAGAACGGCTCCAAGGCCCATTTCCGAAGCATCAGTATGAAGTGTAAAAGGTAAATCAAAATCTGGATAGGCCAAAATTGGTGGGGAGGTAAGTGCATCTACCAGTCTACTCAAGACCCTCTGGTGTTCTTCAGTCCACTCTACTAATGTACGAGAAGGCAACTGAACATTCTTTTTTTTTCTTTATTTGTTCTTCCTTTAACGGTTTCTGCAGGATCCTTCTTCACTTGTAATAAGTCATAGATAGGTTTTGCAATGCAAGAGAACTCCTGGACATAGGAACGATAGTAACTCAGGAAACCCATAATCTTTCGTACCTCTCCAACAGTGGTAGGTGTCTTGGTTTTTAGTACACGCACTGCATCAATGTCCTTCGGGTCAATGCGCACTCCATCAGTTGACACTAATCGTCCAACATATCTCACTTCCCTTTTAAACATCTCACACTTCGCTGGTCTAAGCTTAACTCCATGTTGCTGGAGGGCTTGTAGTACTTTCCGAAGTCTTTCAACATGGTCTTCAAAAGTCTTGGCATAGCACAGTATGTCATCCAAATATGGAATGCAACATTCATCTCTCAGGTCACTTAACACGTCCTCCATACATCTTTGAAATGCAGCGGGTGCATTTGTCAATCCAAAAGGTATTCTAACCCATTCATGGAGACCCCATGGCGTAATGAAGGCTGTAAGTTGCCGTGACCCTTCAGCGATGAAACCTTGATGATAAGCCTTGCCTTGGTCCAGTATAGAAAACCACTGATATTCTCCTAGGGTGTCTGTTAAGTCTTGAATTCGAGGAAGAGGATGTCTATCAGGGATTGTTTTCTGGTTTAACAGCCTATAGTCAACACAGAGTCTTAGTGTTCCATCTTTCTTTCGGACACAAACAACTGGTGCTGAATAGGGAGATTTTGACTTGACAATCCACCCTCTTGCAAGAAGATCTTGTATGTATTCTTTTACCTCTTTATATAAAGGCTTTGGGATAGCAGAATAAGACCTCTGAACTGGAATTTCATCTGTGAGATTGATAGTCATTTGTAAACTTGGAATGCAGCCCATATCTTCATCATTGCGAGCAAAAGCTAAAGATTCTTCATAGAGCATTTTCCTAGCAATGCGTTGTTGTTCCTCAGTCAAATGGCTAATGTCCACAGGAGGATCCCAGCGCAACACTGCTTCAGTCTGCTTCCTGTCCAGTTCTTCCATGGTCTCAGCACTATTCACTTCAATTTCAACTGGTTCAACTGTTTGGTCTGTCTCTACAATTTTTGCAATTGGTTGTATGCTTCCAAGTGTTGTTCGACGAGGCAGCACAATATCATGTTTGGTGTAATTTACTACGGGAACTTGAATGAATGGCCTTGTTGTCCCACAAACTTCCAACAATCCATCGCCAACTTCAAGCTGATCAAACTGAGGGTCCTCTTGATTAGACTCAAACAGAAGAAGGGAATCTTGCGAGTTAAAAGTTGTAGGTACTTTACATTTAACATTGGTCACATGACCTGAGGGAATTATAACTTCCTGTAACCCCACTCTAACAGCACGGCATGGTACATTAGATGGCTTTTGAGTCTGAATGAAGTTCACAATTACGCCTGCTTGATCATCTTCTATTTCCATTGCTCCACTAAGTAATGTTGTGATAGTAGACATAACTATTTTTCCACTTGTCTGTCCCTTAATCAACTGTTCAATCACATTAAATCCAAGCAGAGGTCGTTCACAAACCATGCTACCAACCAAAAAGGGAACTTGAATTGCCAAATCAGGATCACTGTTTCCATGTAAGTTCACAGTAGCTTCAACCCAACCATCAAACGGCAGAGTCTCTCCATTAACAGCCAGTACATTAAGAGGCTTGCCTCCTAACAACTCACTTAGAGGTCGAAGTCGGTGATGAGGTAGGTATGTTTTCTTCCAACTGTGGTCAAGGATACTGACTTGAGCACCTGTGTCAAGTAAAGCAGTCACAGAGTAGCCGTTTATGTAACACTTTAACAAACACTTGTTTCCAACTAATGCTGCAACCTTGTTCCGTGCTGAATCTGTTTCTCTTGATTTGTGAGGACAAACTGCACCATTCACATTGACATCACGGGCCCTGTTATCTGCTGACCTTGCTTCATCATGGTGTGGCCTGTTTGCTGCCTGTCCTCTTTCCACTGACTGGTAAGTTCTTCCTTCATCTTTAATTCTGTTACAGCATCCAACTGCTCTATGTCCTTCCTCTCCACAAACGAAACAGTGATTGCATCTGCTGTGGCCCTTCTCATTACATCTGGGACATACACTCAGTCTTCCTCTTCTTGTAGATGTTGGATGATTTGGAACGCCTGGTCGTGGTCCAGCGTTTGAAGAACAGTAACAAGTGTACTCAATATGCCTGTTTTGTTTTAAGGAGTCAATAGCATTTGTTAAAGCTTCAACTTGGGTACTTAGTTCTTGAATGGTTTTTGTTTTGCTTTTCCTCTGAGTCGTTGAGTTCTGTTCAGTTTCGTATGATTCTACAACAAGCTGTGCACTATGAGCATGAGTTTGTCTTCGTTGTGCGCTCTGGCCTAGTCTGCGCTGACGTTCACTCTCTTCACTTGAAATCTTCGTCACCTGTTTTAACAATGCTTCGTCGGAAACAGTGTAGTCAGACAGAAGAGGTTTTAATTCACTTCGAATGTCACTGTATTTTGGCAGAAAGCCCTGATGGATTGTGCGTAAGAACACATTCTGAACGATGTGTGGCTCATACTCAATATTGGTGTGACTCTGTTTTGATGCAAAAATTACTTTTTGTTTTAATCCTATGACCCGATATAGAAACTGGTGTGGTGTCTCATTTTCACGTTGTCTGGTGCTCATCAACTCTTGGAAAAGTTCACTGCTACTCCTTTCACTCATGTGGGATTGCAGAAAACTTTTAAGTTCAGTCACAGTTAAATCATCTTTGTTAATGAGCATCTCTTTGAATTGTCCTGGCTTTATTATACGCAAAACCGCTTGAATGATCTCACTCTCAGTATAGTTTGTTCTGTAGCCTTCGTCGATCTGCTTACACAAACTATTGTATCCGATGTCCGAAGTGTTGTCACCTACCTGACCCCCATGTATTTTGAACTCTCTGTGTGGTATGTATGACAAATCTCTCATGTATGATCTACTATCAGACTGAGGGGATTGTAAGTGTCTTGTATGCTGCATTTTAATCTGGGTTTTTTCTGTTCTGTCAATAGGGGTTGGTATTTTAAACTCTGACAGTTTCCTTCCTAACTCCTCATAGTTGGAAAGAAGCTTTTGATACTCTAAATGTCGTGTATCACCATCATCTTTTGTAGATACTGGTGATGTTAATGTCTGTATGTGTGTTTTTACTGTATGTGTATGGTTCTGTATGACTGGTGAAGGTGTTTGTGTATACACATCAGTCTCAATCAGATCACACATAGCCTGATCATTAACATTATCAATTAAACGCTGCTGAATAATCTCTTCGATACTGTTATTTAAAAACAGTAACTGTGCATAACCTTGATCTTCTAGCTCAGTTAACGTATCACTGTGCATGTAGGAAGAAATCATATTGAAACATCCTTCCTCGTCGTCTCTGGAAATGGTGGAAAAGTCCAGACCTGCCGGTGGTATGATGTTTCTAGCAATCTGGAACAATTCACCAGGAGTCAGGGTGTGAAGACTTTTCTTCATGTTCCAGATCAGTCGTTTCCTCTCGTTGGTCATCTTGACTCAGCTCCAGACGGTATGACGTGCAACAATGCTCTCTTCCTCTCTCAGCTTTGGACACCCACAGCTGTCTCAGGATCGCATGCACCTGCCCACTTGTCAGTCTCGTCCGTGGAGTATGAGCTTCAAGATTGCAATCTGGAAATCTCGGTGGAACCTCCAAGAATCTGTTACGGGTCCCAGGTCATGTGGGACTCGCGAACAGATTACTAAATTTAAATAGTTGAAATGCCCTGAGTTAACAGGAAAAAACAAAGCAAGGAGAAACAGAGTTAAGTGGCTTTCCTCTGCGTAGCTCAGTAGTTTCATTTATTAACACATATCTATAATTTAACAGCATACAATAAATCCTATTTTAATATCTTCAATCACATGTCACACATAAATCAACACACAGTTCTGCTCTACTACAATAACAATAAAATGTTCAAAAGATGCATCTTCTTAATACACATTAAAAGTACTACTCAACTCAGAATAAATCTGTTTAAACACTGGCTCAATGTGACCAGTCAAAATTATACTTTGTATCTCCTGCATTGTGATACAGCTGTTAGTTTACTATTACTCAAACTGCAAGTTACATTACATAATTGATTATTGTATGCTGAAAGTCTCTAAAATATATACATACAGTATATACAAATAAAATCACAATTTCTGTATCTGTTGTTTGCATTCTAAACCCCTTTATATTTTTACAGTCCAACTGAATGACAAACATATAACACAGATTCCCCATCGCTATAAACTAACTAGAAATCAATTTACTAAAATTTATATACTATCAATAAATACACTTGCATGTAGTTGTTGTTCATGACTATAAACCAGGTTTCATTTTGTACAGTGAGTTCACATACCTGAGTTAACCTGGAAAAACAAAGCAAGGAGAAACAAAGTTAAGTGGCTTTCCTCTGCATAGCTCAGTAGTTTCTGGAGTACACACAACGCATCACCATGGTAACCTGCAACTGTTACTCCCCCCTACTGGCTGAACTGTTTTGTTTAAACTCAGCTTTAATATTAAAGTCATGAAAAGTGCAATATCATCATTAAATTATATAAAAAAGTAAATACATAAATAAATTAAAATCAAAACAATAGACATTAACATTGTGATACTCATAGGTGTATCACAAATACGCTATTTTGTAACATGGATTAGTGGCTGTCTTGAGAAATGGTTCGTTTGAAGGGGCGGGCCGCATTGAAGACCTGAACGTAAACACCCACTGCTATGATTGGACAGCTTCATTCCCCGTCATTACATGTAGGGAAATGTTTTAAAAACATTAATGTGATAAAAATAGCAGCCGAACACAAATATGTTTGAGACACAAAAGATTCTGGGTGCTAAAGATGATACACATAAATGACAATACGTATATTAAAGTAGAAACAAAACTCGACGTGACTAAATTACCGTATAAAACACAGTAAGCGTGCATCCGAATCTAAACTGCGTCTAATAAATCCTTATCAATAACTTTGTATATTTCTATTGTGCTTGTGAGGTTGCTTTTACATTCACGTAATGTTAAATACCACAGTTATATGATAAAAAATAAGCTTTGTTGAGTGTTTGACCTTTCAAACGCAACTTGCCTAAATTACCGTATACAACACAGTAAACGGGCATCAGAATCTAAACTGCGGTTGATAAATCCTTCCTTATAACTAACTTTGTATATTTCTACCTTTAAATTACAGTCGTATTGTTAAGTGTTGTACCTTTATTAATCGTTTAATGTTTTTAGTAAATTAAAACAGTCAACAAACGTATTTAGACACGGATGTTACAACAGGACATATCAAGCAATCTCTTTTAACAAAGCAATAGTGAAACGCAGTAACTTAAATAAAGTAAAATGTCTTACTGTGAATTATACTGCTGTGTCATTGTTGTCAGATCCAATATAAGTGGTGCTTCTGAGTCTCTCTGCAAATCCAGCATCGACTTCTTTACAAATGAATCCATGTCCACAACGTTAACAAACGCTCCCCACACGAGCTGGAACTTCTTCAAAAGCAAACTTTATCCAAGCATATTGCTAATGTTAAGTTCCAAGCCTCCGAATTGAAGTATTTAGCTTCTGTGTTGTTCCCATGGTTGTTCCCACGCGGTTCTTTCACAATGCGTTTCCATGGTATCATAACAGATCACCGCGTCAAAATAAAAGTCTCTCAGAAAAAATTGTATTTAAAAAGTCATTTTGGTTAAATTTGTCAATTTTTAAAGACATGTTTACTTACTGAGACACACGTGTCACGCGAAGCTGTGGGCGGGGCTACAAAAGTAGACTTGTCCTTTTGGTTATGGGGAGGTGTTTCAATTCTACTTTGACGTCATAGATTTCCGATTTTTTCACTGGAGTGTTTAGCTGGCTTGGTGCCAAAGACGGTTATATTTCAGTAGCACGGACGTTTTCAGTTCTGAAACTTGCAGGATGTTCATTTAAGTATGATGACCTCTTATATAACAAATTATCAAGTTAAAATTGAGTTTTTGATTCACCGCTCCTTTAAAAATTAAACAAACATACAGCGATAGATGTGTGTGCCATTCTTTGAATGGTCTCTTAAAATAATCCACATTGCTAATCACAGTTAGCCCAGCGATCGGTTACATTACGACAATAAGCCTTGACAAAATACAAACCACCCGAAAGTAATTCATATGTTGTCTAGGAAATATCCAAAACCTGGTTAAAGTCGCAAGAGTTTACAAAAATAGCTATCACGGTCCCGCAGAATCGGTGACACTACATATTCGGACAGTTCCTAAACTTCTGCATCCATAAATCCCTCCTAAAAAACGTGCTAGTTTACGCTTGTCAACAAGAGGCTTGTTCGACTTCATGCGGCGCCGCAAGAACCAACAGCCGGATGACGACCAAGTACCGCGAGAATGAGTCAAGAAATCATATTTCGTCTCGCTCTCGCGATACTGTGACGTCATCCGGCTGTCGATTCTTGCGGCGCCGCATGAAGTCGAACAAGCCTATTCCCTCCACGGCTCTTTTTGCCTCCAGCTAAGCCCCGCCCACCCGGAGACGTTGCAATGTTTACAAACTTTTAAGTCTATTCAGTTATTTGTCTCTCGAATTAATTTTGATTAACCCCTGAAGACTGCCTTTGGATGAAAATGCAAAAGTAACAAACAAACAAGAAAGACGAAAAAAAAAGTGATAAACGAATAATTATCTGAGCTTGTTATTTTAAACTAATGAGCTTAGCAGATTATTCTTATCATTTGTTGCACAAGACCAGGGTGGACTTCTGTGCCTATACAATATTTGTTATTCATTTGAAAAAAAAAACTTTTCATCAGACGTTGAAGGCGAACATCCGTCCTCATTTTGGAACGTTATCTTCAGCCCTTGTGTTTTCATTCCGTTGTATTTATGAAGGTCAAAACTGCAAGAAACAAATATCACAATGCAACCCATAAACTTTTCGGAATATGGCTTAGAGATAGTAAACAAACAGCTAAATAAATAAAAGTATGATAAATATTTTATTTTTAGAAATTTAAAATTCAGGAATTTCTCAGTCCTTTAATCCCTCACATGCTGAGAGAGAGAGGGCGCGTCTGATGGTCCAGTGATTTGAGCTGCAGGTCAGTTATGGATCTGCTGTGTATTTATTACTCGTGCACATACTTGATGTGGTCCTTCAAGGCTCCTCTATCATTCACGACTGGAAGTCATCTGGGTTTGGACGGCTAATCATAATGTAGATTTCTATTGACTTCACTGTTGACATTAGAGAGCGTGAATGCAAATGTGTGCTGTCTGTGTGAATGGTTTATAATGTAGCGCTTGCCATTTTAAAAGGTCTCGACATTATGGTGACAACAGTTAACTGCCAATAAATTAATAAGGCACTGCATTGCTTGATAAACTAAAATGTTATTTGCTTGGCAAAAAAAGAATCTGACATTTCAGATTTACTGGAAATGGAAATACTGTTCAGGTGATCATCAAAAAGATAAATGTGTACATTTGATTTTGTTTGTGTAATGATCAATTAACACAGCTCAAGTTAAAATGACAGTGGATCACTTCTGTCCCCTAGTGTCCAAGATAGGTATAGGAACTAACCAAAGAACATAAAGGGGATATTTTTCTGTTTGCCTCATTAATAGCACAGCAGTATTCTAACTCTCCCGCATTTTCATGGTTAGATTGTTGTCTTTATATATAACAGTTTTTCTGAATTTCTAAACCAAATTCATAGTGGCCTAAACCCATTTGTCAAATCGTGCACTCTTTTTGCAGAACTCTAAACACAAAACCCAATAATCTCACTAAAAGCACACATTTTACACTGCAATGCAGTTGTTTTATAAATGCTAAACACAGGCAGGCAAAAGTTAAACACAACTACAACACAGTTGGCATCAAGCAAACAGAACAACTCAAAATTATACACACTTTTTTCTAATTATATTTTGTGTGGATTGAAAACAGTCTTGAGGGGCAGATGAAGAGTATCAGGAAGAGCAGGACACCAGAGAGAATGCAATTGGCAAAATTTGCAGTTGGATTGCTGACTTTTTACAAAATACAAGTGCTGCTTACAGTAATATTAACAACTTACTATTACTTCACTGAAAAAAATGATTCATTCACCTAGGTAAAAAAAAGTAGTACACCCCTGGACCTTCTTTTGATAGACCCGCGTCACACATACGTAACCCAGGCAACGATGTCGGTTAGTAGACACGCCCCTTACTGCTGATTGGCTATAAGTGTGTTTTCCAAAGTGTTTTTCAAAAATCATGCACCCCGCCTTTAAGTGTTTGTAGAGAGATAGATAATGTTAACAGCAAGTTTAAACACTGGTAGACTAAAGTATATCATATAATATCCAACATTGTACATTTTATACAAAACAAGACAAGAGTATGATAAAATCATAGCATTATTTTTAATTTATTAGACTGTGCACTAACATTAAAGTACAAAATTTACATTTTAAAAAATCATTATAAAAGGACTGTAAACTGCAGCAATGTTTGCTTGTTCCCTGTAACATAGTAAATAAAACATGACCAAAGAAATCTATTTATTTAAAAAAGAAATGTTTGATTGCCTAAAAAGCACATTCATAAATATGGTAAACTTCTGCACAAATACTTTCAACTTTACGGCAGCTACTATAGTTTTAATGATGAATATTTTTATAAATAAACATCAGTTTTCCAAACTTTAGGTGTAAAGTTAAAAGTGCTGATGAAATGAACACAGTATTGTATTGTTAGTTGCGTTGCTCACTGCACATGTGTTTGGAAAGCTAACCAGCACTTTAGAAAAGTGCATTGCATTTAAATAGGGTGATGACACTATGATAAATATGCCACTATGGAAAAACAACATTAAAAAACAGCGTGCTGTTAAACAGCTTTAAATATTAACTTAATATTTCTAATTTAGTGAGTAAAATATTACAGATGCTCCCTACAGCTTCACTGTCCTTGCAGAGGGAACATAATGCATTTTTTAAAGTGCCTGTTTCTTGCACTCGAATCAATAAAAGTCTTTCCACAGTTCTGACAGATGTGAGGTCTTTCTCCGGTATGGATTCTAACATGCGTGTTAAGATGACTCGATTGTCTAAAGTTTTTACCACAAAAGCTGCAACGGTACGGTTTCTCTCCAGAGTGAATTCGAAGATGAATTTTCAACAGTCCTGATGAGCTGAATCTTCTGTGGCACACGACACAAAAATAATCTCCTGTACCGTACACGTTTCCGTGCATATCGTGAGGGGGGTGGTAATTTTCAGACAGTTCCTCTTCGTGCTGAATGTTTTCCAGACAAACATCAGCCAGGTTTGTCTTGGGCTCTACAAAAGAAACACATTAACACTTTATGTTCTTCTTCTAAAATGAGAAATAGCATGTTTTATGCCAATTTAATTGTTCAAGTTGCTGAAATGCTGAAATTAATATGAACTAAGATTAATAAATACTGTAGAAGTATTGTTCAATGTTAGTTAACTAATGCATAATCTAATGTTAAATATTACAACCTTACTGAAAAGTGGTGCCAATTTTGTTTGTTTATTTTTTAACGTTCCTGTCTGATGCAGTATCGGTAAAATGACCTTTATTGCAGTGCATCATGTAGCTGTCCATTAATGTAAATGGTGTGCAAAGTTGTTAACCCAAAAAGTGCAGGATAAATAAAGTTATTGGCTTCTAAAGTTGGAAGTCTACTCTAAACCGCGTTAATGAGTCGTATTATTTTTATATCTCCGGCCTGTTGTCTGTCTACGTATAAAGGCCCCTCGAAAGAGCAGTCATGAGCCGTCATTGCATTTTTGTTCGCTGTTAGCTGTAGGCCCAGTTAGCACATGAGTGTAAAAATGTTTGTCGATATTTTTAAATGATGTGTAATGATGTCGGTTTTCAAACTCTAAAGTCTTATCAGTAAGTCAGATTAGAACAGTGCATGTTGCACTACCCAATCAGAGCAGAGATTGCTACCGAAAGGTGTGGTTTAGGCAGACTTCGAATGGTTTCATGTGAATCGTTTGGGAATCTCTGAGAAATGTAATATTATATAAAGCAATATTAAATTTATATTTTAAGAAAATGATAGTGTTTTTTGACCTTGCATGCATTTGATTCTGTTGTTAGGGACAATATTAGGAATTCCCTTATCTGGCACTTTAATGTTCTTACGTGTTTCATGGTGGTGTTCTTTATCAAGTGTCTCTTCTTCAGGGTGCCTTGTCTTCTTTAATTTGTGCATGCCCTCATTTTCAAAGGTATTCCTTTGGTTTCCTTCCTGCTGTGTTTGCAGTTTACTTGTGGAAATAAGAAATAAACATTACTTAAGCCTTATGGGAAAACTGCATTGATGATCATAAAAAAGCAAATAAATTTACAGTGTAAAAAAAAATCCGTAGAAATTGCAGCTGGGTTGCCGTTAATTTACCGTAGATTTACATTTATGTTATTTACTGGCAAGAGTTTGTTCAAAGTTAAATTTACAAGTCTTTGTCTTTACAGAGTAAAACTAAAAAAAACAGCATCAAGCAAAACATTCTGGGAAACAAAATCTGAAGCAAAAAACAGAAAAAGGTTGATGATGATTTCTGATTCCCAGAATGCTTTGCATGAGGCTGTTATTGTATAGTTTTATTATGTAAAGATAAAGACTTGTTAATATTTAAAATTTATTTAACTTTGAACAAACTCTTGCCAGTAAATAACATAAATGTAAATCTACGGTAAATTACCGGCAACCCAGCTGCAATAACATTGAAATTTCTACGGATTTTTTTTACAGTGTACACTTACACTCATTATTGATGTTAAAGTTTTAAAGTGGCAAACAATCAGGCCTACTTATTAAAGGTGATTCTCACAAATCAAATGACAAATTCTATGTGGTTAAACTGAATATATGTAATATATAATATGCACATACATAATCATTTTAAAATCTCAAGGTGTCCAACAAAAAAAAATAGAAAGGCTGTATGCCAGCATGCACCAGTGTAACTGTTTGAATAACATAAAATAAAACATACATTCAATTTAAAGATATACAACGTATATGACATTTTTCACATTAGTCAATGGATTTCACTCACACAACAAAGAACAAGCATACGGCATAGAAGTGCTTTATTAAAGTTTTATTTCAAAACTATTCATAAAGCACTCATAGGTCTTTAAATGAAATGGTAAGAAATGGATTATATTACTTTGAGTAAAGGGCATGTTTGTGTGTCACTGTTTCTATTATAGAGTTATTGATGTAATACTTATACATCATTCATGCATTTTCTCTGAGAAACTTACAAGGAATTATTAACACAGGTACTACAGAAATAAATGGTTCATATTTCTTGTTTAACATTTTGAACAGAAGAGGTGTCACACATTGTCACTGGTATGTCAGTAAAGTCCTCTTTAATGTTGTCGAAAACCTCATGACATGTTTTCCTCCTCCTGTAAGCGGCAGAATTCTCTCTCCATTGTTTCTGTCGCCTCCTCAATTCTAAAGGATTGAGATCTTTAGCAAACTTCACTTTCCCCAGAGATTTTCGTCTCTGATATCTACAAAAATTAAAAATATCAGCAAATCAGTTTCCAAAGCTATTTTCCACATCAAGATCATATTTTATATGCATATATATGCATATATTGTATGCATATAAAATTAAATCTGTTCCATAAATTGTATGGTTATACTTGATATTTAACAGTATAAAAGGTACAAACATAAGGTAACAATACTACTAGGCAGTGGCAGCCAGTGACTTCTTTTTTCGAGGGCGCTCAATGCGAAGTGCGTCACATGTATGTAGCCCGTCATGTCTGTGGTTCGTCATTTCAAAATATGTGTTCGGCGCGTCGAGTGATCCTATGTGCATTACGTGTCTTGTCAAAATAAGTGCCTGCTGCAGATGCGTCTAAGGGTTTTTGATAAGAGACGCTCGTGTTTGCCAGATACTCGCATAATCTCATGCATAATCAGAGTTTACTGTTAAGGGAGTGTTTTGCGTGTATTTTGTGAACGTTAGCGTCTCTTGGATCATGGAAGGTTATGACGCTTGTGAAGCGGGCACTTGTTGTGGAAAGACACGTGATGCACATGGTTCACATGATGCAACAAACACATATTTAGAAAACATGAACAACACACATGACACTCTGAACACATTTTGAATTTGCACCCCTCCGAAGAGCAGTCACGAGCTGCCACTGTTGACAAGTGGCATTAATAGAAATATAAAAACAAGAAAAAAAACCAAGAACCACCGCATAAACTTGCATGTATAAGCCATGCATGGTCTCCAAGTATCGCATATAGTATAGTAGATGCACATGTACTGTAAATGTAAATGTACAGTAGGTAAATGTATGTAACCTAGAGCAATTCCTTATGTATTTCCTCATGAAAGCTTAACTATACCTCTCTCTCTCCTTTCTCCTGTATGCCTCTCGAAGCTCAGGATTCCCATAAACTTTCTGCTTGTGCTTTAGGGATCTAGCTTTAGATGCAGCCTTCTTCTGGTCTTCTGTTGAACATCTAAACAACAAAAACATTTTCACCTTACAAACTATCATAAACTTTATGTATATTTTTAGACACAATATAGGGCGTTTAAGGCGGCTTGGCTTTCAATTGGCCAACTCTATTTTTCGCTGAAATCCTGCTCTTTCTCTTCTGTTGGAGGTATAGAAGGATGGCAGACAAAACAACTGCCCTCAGATATTTTTCTAAACGCTTGAATACACAATAAACATTGTTGCGCTTTTTGTAGTATTTAATTTTGGTCTGTTGACAAGGTTAATGTAACAGAAATACAAAAAACTCACTTCACAGACCATAAAGATGCATGCTATTTGAAGCAACAGTAGGAATCCAAAGAAGCAACTTGGAATTAAGAAAGACTCCATAAAGACTCACTAAGCAAAATCTGCAAATGGGTAACAATGTATCATATTGTAAAATTAAACATTTTCAAATAAAAAAATGCCTTAGTCTTTATAAAAACGCAGACAAGACAATGATCAAACTACATATTATGTAAATCAAAGTTGCAAAAAAAAAGTTTCCGTGTCCATGCTTTTTGATGGAACATTTTGAATACATTTTTAGGTTTTCCCTATTTTTTCTTAACATAAAGATGTATGCAAATAAAATGAAATCTGAAATATAAAAAATACACAACCTCATGAACTTTACTATAATTGGCCAAAATGAAATCAACACTTAACAAAGTTACTATTGAGACAGTAAATACTTGTTGTGAAATCTCACTAATGGGATTCTTCAGTTCTTCATATGATTACAATTATGCTTGATATCAATTAACGTGTCTTCCATTTATTATTATTAATGTCTTGTATGTCTCATTCTTTTTTTAACTCCAATAAAGTTTACAGGTCCATAAAATAATTGGACTGGATCCACCTGTTCAACATCAGTCTTGGGCCAGGAAAACAAACTGTCTACTGTGTGCACTGATCCAGAAACTTCATCCGGACTTCTCCATCAATTGGTGTCTCAAGAACTCTAATGGTTAGAGGGTTGGAATAGTGACTTTCGCTGAAGTCAGATCTCATCTTATAAAACTTCAATGAAAAGTATGCAGAAGTCTCAAGAATACATTTTATAGTCAAGTAGAATTATTATGAAATGGAGCCCTTACCTGTATTAGTAAGTTTCATCTTGTGAGTATAAAACCAGGACCCCAGGAAAAACACGCCATAACTAGGGGTGTCACATTTCTCCAAATCCTCGATTCGATTACATTTTCGATTCTAAGGTCACGGTTCGATTCTCGTTTTTTTCATTTAAAAAATTTTTTTAGACTAGACTTTTATGAAACATAATATCTGACCTTGAACCCGGAGATGACCTGCCACTTCGTTCACACTGCAGGCTGAAACGACCCAATTCTGATTTTTTTGCCCCTATGCGACCTGTATCTGATCTTTTAATGACAGTCTGAACGACACAGATCCGATCTTTTCAAATGTGACCCAGGCCACTTGGGTATGTGGTCCTGAATCCGATACGTATCCGATCTTTTGAAATGCGTCCTCCGTCTGAACGGCCAGGCCACATGTATCCGACCCATACGTCATAATTCTGTGTTGAAGTAGGCTGAAACAAACAACAACCATGGTGGACGTTGCTAACACTGCTCCACAAAACGCCATGGCCAAAAACCTTGCTCTCCTTCTTCTTTTTATTTTTTTTAAACGAGAAGATTGTAAGTGTGACCCCGAATAGTCGAAGATTCAATGCATCGATAGGAGAAGCCTGATTCGACTACAAATCTCACAGTCGTATCGTCGCAGATGTGTTATGAAATGAGGATCATTCAATTTTGGCTGTATGGGTGCACACGTTATCTGATTTCACATATAACAGCTTTCTCCCACTATATTAATATACAGCATATTATTATAATGCTGCAAATAATATTTGAAGTAGCAGCTTTCAATAAATATTTTTAAAATGCGTTAATAAATCCAACAACCCCTGTGACCGGGCTACACGTCCATACGAGGTTTCTATGTTAATAAACCATTGCCTCTTTGTTTCTACATTAAAAGACAAAGCTGGCAATTCTGGTTATACTTTCGTTCTTTTAATAATTTCTTTACTTTTTTTATTTTTTTTTATAAATCACTCTGGGTTATCTGATTTATCTATTTGGCATGTGTTTTGTTTCCGTGCACTTGAGGCATTTTGCACATTTGTTCTGCACTTTGTTACTTCTGACTTTATTTTGTTAAAAAAATTGTATTTATCATAAACGTAAATTCTGATCTAATTTAAGTCTGTAAATTTTGGATTGCTTTTCGTTGTATCGATGTTGCGCTATTGCGTGCTGGCAATGCTTGCGCATGCAATTTAGCCGAACGGGCTAATTGCTCTGCGTCTCATATTTAGAAGTTCATCAAACTAAACATACAAACACGGATGTTTTTCGACGGGTATAAGTTTTTAAAATGTTAAATGTATTTAAACAGAGGTAAGCCGTTTCTTTAAATTTCGGTGCTGAAACGGAAAATATCTGCTACGCGTAGTGTCTATAAAATCATGAATTTCAGTGTTTTTCTTGTTATAAATTAACGTTTAATGATTTGTATATAAAGCTTCGTTTTTATTATTTACAGTAACGATCACAAAGTATTTGTCGTTTCTCATTTGTCGTTTTTTTTTTGTCATGACTGCTTTGACGCACTAAATCTCCAAATTAAATAAAAACACTAAATTGTAGCCGGAGTTTCCAAGGCAGGATCCCCTTTGTTATTGGGGAGATTTTTTGCACAATTTATATATTACTTATGAATATTTTAGAAAATTATTTTTGACACACGTAGGTTATTACGTGTATTTTGGATTTTAATTTCATTACTGTCTGTGCATCTCCGTGGCCTCATCCGAGCGCACTTTCTCCGCCTTGCGTCTTTTGAAGATACGGGCATCAGCACCATGACCCAGAATAGACTCACACACCTTTGGCTAATGCATGCCCACACAGAAATCTGAACTCCCTGGGCATTCGTCCCCTAGCTCATGAGAGACTTTGGACTTTATTATACAACCGGCGCAATGCGCGATGCTAGTGTCTTTTGCTAGAGTAAAGAGCGCGTTGATAATATGCGCATACAACGGGATGACAACGCGGGTTTGCTTTTCACATACATGGATGCGAAGCAGCACAAAAACGCTTTTTAATATGAAAAATTAAAGGATTAAAATGTAAAAGATTATTATTGAGTCTCTTGGACAAATGGGGACTGATTATGAGACGTTAGAGGGCGTAAAGAGCTGCTTCATCTGTAGCTAAGTAAATAAATGCTTTGCTTTAAACAAATGCATCTATTTTTAAATGTTTTTAAATGCTACCCCACAAATTTATTGTATATAATCTGTGGATTTGGTGAGATGAGAGCTCATCTCTTGTTTGTAACAAATAGTATTTTTAGAGTACAAACCTTATATAAAGCCTAATATATTCTAAAAATGTAATTATACACTATGTATATCTTTATAAAAGTATACAATATCAGAACTAAAACCATTATTATTTTTTTTCAATTTATGAATTATTTATAAGTTTAAAAAAGACAGTAATAGTATTTAGTAAAAAAAGATCTTACGATCTTACGAAAGTAAAATATGTTCGTCCGCATGGACATTGAAAATTGTAAAGTTTAATAAATATTATATGTTGTTATAATATTATATGTTGTATGTAAATATGTTGTATGTATGTATATCTGAAGTTGTAAGAAAGTAATTTCCCCTGGGATTATTAAAAGTATTTCTGTTTCTGATTAATAGCGCATATATTTATCTGATAACTGATAATGTCTGTGTGTTTCAGACCCTGGCTGTGTGCACTGAAGTGTATATGACAATAAAGTAGTGAAACTCAATGTATTTATTTTTTAAATGTATTTTAAATAGGCCTATAGGCTCATAGGTTTTTTGTTAAAAAAATAATTCACAGCACCCCCTGTTCAAAATGACTTCCAGCGGCCCTGGACTACACTGTTGTTGACATCCATGTTTAACGTTAGTTTACAAGTGACGTCATTGACCATTGAGTACTCTTCTGCGCATGCGGGTCACTTCTGGGTCATTTCACGTTCACACAGGAGATCACAAAAGGTCGCATTTAATTGGAAATGTGAATGGCCTTGCAAAAAAATCAAATTTTTTCAAAAAATCGGAATTGAGCATTAAGCCCTGCAGTGTGAACGTAGTCATGCTACCAGTGGGAAAATATGGTACACGCACATGCCTGATAAAAAAAATCCTGTCTTTACACCTTAAAACGCGCTTTTATTATCATCATCAGACAAGATTGAGAAACTATACCCCAATAAGTCATGTTTAAATGCTGTTTTCATAACTCTTAAGCAACTGAAATAAGTTGTTGTGAAACTTCAACAGATCTCAGTTTAGAAAAACAACCGGTCCTGTCACGCGCGTGCTCTGAGTTCATCTGAAAGCGTGAGGTGCTTGCTGTTTTTTGTTTCCCATGTAAAGAGCAGCTCGCGTGGTTTCTCCTGCATCTGCCATGCTATCTTTTAACTGGCTGTAGTTAGCGAAGTTAGAGGAGGTTGACTCGCAGCACTCAACACGTGTTTTTTTCCCGCTTGGCAAGCCGACCGGATGTGAAATGGGGGCGTGGCAGCATCGACGATTCCATTGTTAATTCGGAGTTGTGACATAATTTCGATTTAAAATCAAAATCGTGACACCCTTACGCCATACAGAATTGCAAACATGAGTTTAAGCAAGAAAATCCTTTTTGGATTATGGGACAGATGTTGAATTTCTCCTTGTCTTACCAGGTAAAATGTACCGAGTTGTGCCATTTTCAACAAAATCTATGACAAATAGCCACCAACTGGTCTACTGCCAGTATGCTATAGAGATGTTTAGCCAAAGAGTTTGTTTCGCTCGATAACTCATCATCGTTAATGTGCCACAGTTTAAACTGATTGAAAACAGCTGAAACTTTCTGGTCTTCAGTTTACCATTGTGGATGAGAACGTTTCTTTTTTTCTTTACATTTATGCATTTTGCAGATGCTTCTATCCAAAGCGACTTACAGTGCATTTTAAGCGAGGGGCAACCTTCCGATCTCTCTAATGAAGCCAACACGGAAGTGACTTAAACTGCAATTCATCGACTGGCCGCTTGAGGCTGGCTTCAAAAGGGAGTCAATTCCCATAGACTCCCATGTTAAAAATGGCCAACTTTACAGTAGAAAATAATATGTTTACAGCCTGGTACAAAAAGTGTTTTTGGCCTATATAGCTAATTTTGCCCTTCATGACAACTGTGAGGGGGGTGAATTTTTTTGTAACTCACCCGTTTAGATTATATTAAGCCTTAAACTTCTGCATAATTAAGGGTGTGGCCGCTTGAGTGTCGGTTGAACAGCCACTGCTTTCATTAGACTCGCGCTAGGCGGGCGGGGTTTCACCTCAGCTTCACCCATGTCCCGCCTCTTTACCCATTTTCGGTTTTCCGCGAGTAATTCGCGGGGACGCGCGGCCAAGATGGCGACGGCAGGCAACGCCTACTTTAAGCTTCAAAAGCGATCTTCACAAACCAATGGGTGACGTCACGGACACTACGTCCATATTTTTTTACGGTCTATGATTTAAAGCGTAACTAAACCCCTGTTCAGAGCCTGACTCCACCCACTGGCAATATTTGAAAAATGCAAGAAAAGTGGGCAGATCCCAACGGAGATAGAGGGGACGAACTGAGCTCGTACCAAGTGTGTGGCGAGTTCGTAACAAGGGCGTGGTGAGCTTGAACCTGCTTACGTCATGAGTCATTTTTTGGACCCAACATCCAATAGGACAATTCAACTGCAGTAGCCACCGTTCATCCTGAAGAGGGCAGCACTCAGACGTTTTTACACCATATATTGTAGTATTGAAACACTTTATATCCAAATGTCAAGAAACTTACTAAAATCAATGAACAGCACTAATAAAGAATCATTCTTACAGATCATTAACTAAAAAAAGTTGGTTTAGGGTTTAGTTACGCTTTAAGGTTTACCACAGTTGGACCAGGGTCTGTTAATACACTTTAGATTATGGCACTTGCTGTTGCCACTTTGACCTTATTTACATCATAGCACGGACACAAACTTAATATATAACTATTTAAATGTGGCATGGCCAGTACATAGATATAAATCGATTCCAGGAATCCAGACAAATACATCAGTGCACATTTATGAAAATCAAGTCATTAAATTATTCTTTGTGAGAATCACCCAGCATCTGATTGAAGCTATGCAGTTAAATATAGGATGGTAATTTGACCTTACATTGACAACATTTCTCAACCGTGACTTATTTAATTCTGACTGGTCCAGAATAAAAAGAAACTATTTAATTTGGTAAAAATAGCTAAACTTTAAATAAAATAAATAAATGATTATTTCTTTAAAGTGACACTTCACCCATTTGCATTAAGCTGTGTATGGTTGGAAACCCAGTGATGTTTTTGAAAGGTCGTGCATCATTCCCCCTGTTTCCCCTGAGACAGGAGAAATATGGATTTCAGTGTTGCACTTCCTTCTTTCAATGATGTAAAAATCATCATTTTGCATCATTGAAAGAAGGAAGTCCTATATTTTTGTAGAGGGGGTGAAACTACAAACACCCCTTTTCTCTGTCAAATAGGCACCAAATTCGAAATTTATGTTACATTTCGACTACAAATATGATCCACTTTTAATAAAGATGAATGTTTCCACGGGTGAAATGCTCCTTTAAATAATTCACTCAAGCTAAACTACATCACTCAATCAAGCATTTTGAAAAGTGAAAATCAACATAGATGATTTTCAGATTGGACCCTAAAGAATCTAACAACTACCTCTCATGTATTTGGGCCAGTTCCATTCTTTGCTGCATCAACATCTCTTGATTCCTGAAGGGCAGCTGTAAAACAATGAGATAAATTAGTTATACACTCATGACTATAATAAATATGTCATACTGTAGTATAAACAGTGGTAAACTAACAGATGACAATAATAAAGCTTTATTTTGCATACAAATGCTTACATTAAATTCTTGTATTGTATGTGCAGCAGAGTCAATGTAATCGATTTTTGTTTTGTTGCTGCTGGATGTGTCACTCTCCCCTGGATCATCTGAGCTGTGTCTTGTGAAGTGCTGTGCCTGACAGGTGCTTCCTGCTTCAGTATAAAGTCCAGGTTCATTCTTAATATGAGCATCTTGGTTATTAAAGGGAAAATCATTCTCACTGTCGTCCATCATTTGAGTTGCAATGTCTTTGCAGGCCATCTGATCATGGTCTGTCTCCACACATGGAAATAATGTTCTGGATTCATTACACACAGACGTCTGGACTTCATTCTCCTCCTGCTCTCTGTAGACCTCTAGTTTCATCTGCACCTCTGTATCCTTCCCATCTTGTTCACATCTCCAATGCTCCTCTAAGAATGTCTGACTGTCTCGAATTTCATTGGAGCAGGACTGCGTTTCTGTAACGCAAAAAGCAACACTTTAGAATTATGTGCATAGCATGCCATACATGTATACATTGTAAATATCTTCTGAGACTAGAGCTATCACGATTATGAAATTTGTCTGAGAGTTTGTCTTGTGCCGATTATGACGATTAATTGTAGGGTTTTTTTTTACATTTAATTCTCGTACACTTTCTTGTTTATTCATGATACTTTTAACACGTTGTGATTATTTAAAATAAATATTTTGCAAAGTTTACCGGCAGAAAATATTAATAGCCATAACACATATTGAAAAGTAATTATTTAATAAATATCTTTCAAAAACTGAAAATTCTTCATAAGAAATAAACACAATAAAGTGTCTTCAATTAAGGAGCAAAATCTGATAGGGGCCGTTTCTCAATGTCAAGGATACTTCCTTGGCAGGACTAGTCCTTACAAGTCACTTCCTTCAGAGGCTAGGCAAGGCTCCTCTTTAGCATTCAAAGAATACGTAAATAGAACACGCTAGCAAGTGCACGTCATTGCGTCATTACGTCAATGAAAATGTGTGCTTTCGTCCCTGCGCGCATAGGATTGTGGGTGATTTCAGCGCGCGAAGAGCACGAAGGATACACATATGCATCCTTTCCTGTATATGGGATATTCCTCGAACGAAGGACTTAGTCCTTGGCTGAAATTCCGAGGATCCTCGACATTGGAACAATCCTGACGGACGTCGATGACGTCCAATCCTCGAAATTCTGGCTTCCGAGAATCCTTCCTTGACATTGAGAAACGGCTAATGTCTCGTTTAAACAGGCGCTGTAGCTCCCCCTTGTGTTTTTTAGAGAGATGTGCAATCATTGTGGTGATCTGACATCATCGATGAGGTCAAACAATCGCGACGAGACGACTATTTAATCATTGTGACAGCCCTATCTGAAACAACAATGAATTAGATGCTTTAAACTAAAGCATGTCGTTCATTTAAGGTACACATTTTTTTCAGGGTCTTAAAGTGATATTTAACTAAATATTAAACTGAATAATGGACATTTTCAGTTAATTTACGGACTCTCCAACCATCTTAGATGTAGGTCACACTGTTTTTCAGTAGAAAAGGTTCCCAGATTCCAAGTTTTGAGAGTCACACAAAATTTAACATTGCAGTTCCTGAAAATATTGCGGTCTTATAAAGGAGTGGATCTGTGCAAGAAACTGTATGTTATTTACAAAATTTTACGTAATCAAATATAGTCAAATATCTTCCTAAAACTTTGGTGTGAGAGTGCGTGGGTGGGGGGGGGGTTATGAAATTGTTGAATAAGGTTAAAGGGATAGTCCACCCAAAAATGAAAATCATTTTCTCATCCTCATGTTGATCTAAACCTGTATGAATTAATTTTTTTTCTGATGAACACAAATGATGATATTTTGATAAATGATTTTAAGCACACAGCTGATTGTAACCATTGACTTCCATAGTAAGATAAACAAATACCATGGAATTCAATGGGTACCATCAAATGTGCACTTACCATCATTTATCAAAATATCTTCTTTATCATTTATCACAATACTTCCATACACACATGATTTACAATAAACGCTGCGTAAAATATACACTAAAATAATATACAAAGGACAAACCGACTCACATTATTGCTCTATGACGGGGTGCCCAACCCTGCTCCTGGAGGGCTACCGTCCTCTGCAGACTTCAGTTCCAGCTCCAACACACCTGTCTGTATTTATCAAGCAACCCTAAACACCTTGAGTAGCTGCTTCAGTTGTGTTTGATTGAGGTTGGAGCTAAAATCTGCAGGACGGTAGCCCTCCAGGAACAGGGTTGGACACCCCTGCTCTATGATGTCTTGGTATAATTTAAATATGTTACGTGTTAATACTGTGAACTACGAGTTTATAGCCGGTGTGGTACCGGTATTGAAAAGCTAAAGTAAAAGTGACACTGAATATTTAAATTAAGATCTCGGTGCTCCATGAAGACTATGTCATGAAAAACTAGTGTAAGATTAAACGGTTTAATGGACTAACCAGAGTCCATCTGAAGTCCAGCCTGCTGCAGTCTCCTCCTCAGCAGCTCAATCTCCTTTCTGGAGCGACAGATCTCCTCATTGTACTCCGAGAAGATATCTTCCACAGCCTTAAATATCTCCTGGGCAGCTAAAGTTAATCTGTCTGTGAGAAAAACGCTTAAAAGCTGCAGCTTAGACATTGTTTTATTATAAAACGTGACCAAATCATCTACTACACTGCTACTTTCACTTCCATAACAGATATTTTGTCTATTGTATCTGCGTTGATCTCGCTGAGCTCGATGATAATCAGCGCCACCTTCTGCTCTGGATGTGCGCTAGTTATGGGAGAAACAAAGCGTTTCGAAGCTTCGAATCAATTGAACCAATTGCTTCGAAAATGGATTCAGTTTTTCGAAGCGTTCGAAACACCACACACGCTGGCGACACCTGCTGGTCAAAATAGTGTAAAAGCAGATCTGTCCCAACATTTTATACTGTATTTTACAAAATAATAGCAAAATTTGTATTAAAATATGTTTTAAAAAATTAACTTAATTAAGACATAATTTAAAGTGTATTATGTTTTTAGTTGTATTTAGGGCAAACAAATCATTAAAACTAACTCCCTTTTTAATTTTTTAGTCATTAAATCTGTCTATAAATAAGAAGTGGACAAAATGGTAGTGTTTTAGTCAGAAGGATGCATGTTTTATGAACCTGACCCGAGTTCACCTAATCATATTAGACACTGGTAATTTGTGATCAACTCCCCCTAGTGGTGAACCATCGGATTTTCAAACGTTTCGAGACAGTTATGACGTAATGAAGCTTCGTTTGCTAAAATCATATCTATGGGTAAAATCACGTGACTTGGCCAGTTTGAAACACGCTCCGAACCAATTGATTCGAACCAATTGATTCGTATAAGTTTCGAAGCCTCATGAAGCACTGCTTCGAAGCGACCATCACTAATGTGCGATACTATGGTAACATCAATCTAACTAGGCTGTCAGCAGCATAGACATTATGTCTATGGTCAGTTATAACAAATTGTGGTATTTGATTAGAATGCATTAACATAAACACTAACTATTTGCTGTAGTTTTTTTTTATAAATTCTCCGGGATGATTCACCTGGGCCATTTGATTTGCAGCAATCAAATTAAATACTAATCTTTCAATAGTGTACTGTTTATGTATGTATTGATTTTACTCCATTACTTCACATTTGTTTAGATTTTACCACAATAGGCCAGAATGAAACAAACACCAACTGTGAGTATACACATGTATGTTATTTCTAATGGACATCTTCCAAGTTTAAGACAAATGTATAATACAAAGAATTTTGCTGTAATACATGACTTGGATGGATACTATCATATGAAATTGACCAAGCAAGGAGTACAAGCTATTGCACAATTGAACCATAGCCTGAAGTGTAATACATGTCAAATGCACCACAGGGTAGAATTAAATATGGAAAAGAAAAAGTGCTAGACTCTCAATAATAAAACTCAACACAAATGAGACATACAGTTGAGACAGTCATAAATGTGTTAAAACATTGAACGTATTCTCTTTATCGACTGAGAATTGCTGAAGTCCAATCAAGTTTACAGGTCTACAAGTCAGAAGTGAATAAAATCAAATAGGATCAACAGTACTACTAGTTTCTCTTCTGGATTTTCCAGCTTCCAAAGTTCATAGGCTTTCTATAGACAGATCTCAAGAGGAATCTTTATTGTCGTTTCCGTCCTCATTTAAGGAAGCTTTCATGCTACTTTATTTATTGTTTACAACATCCATGTAACTGGCATCAAAACTAACTGCATTTTCTATGACATTGTTCACATTGTTAGTCCAAATCCGATTTTGGTGCATATCCGATTTGACCGACTCGCTGTCCACATTGTGTATCACAACTGTTTTTATGGAAAAAAAGTAGAATAAAGGGAAAAAAGCAAATGTATTTTATGTGTTTTTGGCCGTTCACATGTTCTAAATGTGATTGGATTCCAATCAGATATGCATTCAAATCAAACTTGGTCTGACAGTGTGAACAAGGTCTAAGTAACCATTTATTGAATGAGAGTTTTGAATCTGGTGAGATATGCTGTACAAAAGTTAAAGCACCTTGCTACAATACTTTGCACTTTTTGGCAACCATAAAAATGTGACAATTAGCTGGTTCTTCTCCGAGGATCAGTATCCTCTTCTATAGTCGTGTTTTTTTCTCGAGATGGGTCTGTTTTCAGGCTTGTAGTTTTTAAATTTGCTCGTTAACAAGGAGTACAACATTGGACAAGGTCCATTACAATGTCCGCAAACTTTTCTGCATCAGCCGGAATTTTTTCCAATTCTGTGTCACTGCCGATTTAGCTCTAAAGGCTGTAGATCCAGCTGTATAACACGAAGAGCAAATATTTGTTTGTGACGTTTAATTTCCTTTAAGTTTTGGTTCTTTTTTCTCTGTCCATATGCTTCTCTTTGACAATTTAGCCTTTTACTTTTCTTCTCCCATCCTCTTCCTCTTTTCTTTATCCTCTCTTTTTGATGTTTTTATTAGGAGACATAGACTCTTTGTCAGTTTTACACTGTTGTAACTTCTTTTTGGCTCTTAATCGTCTGTCGCTCACAATCACTTTTCCTATCAATTTCTATAGCAGCAGCAGACTTTCTTCTTCTATACTCTCTTAATCTTGCAGCCTCCGAAGCTTTGAACTCCGCAAATTTTACAGGGTCTTTTTTCAAGCGATCCCTCCAGGCGTGATAATATCTTGTACTGGTGGCTTTCCGCTTGTCAGATTTTGACCCTTCATCCTGACAGACAGATGACTGACTGGGAGTTTTTAAAAGAATAAAATATATACAATAAGAGATTAATTTAAGACAGTGAAAGATTATAAGAAATATAAAAAAAATAATACATCCACATATATTTAATATGTATTACATCAGCGTATCAGGGTGAAATAACTAATTTAATCTATCACCAAAAGTTATGAAAAAAGACCAGCCAAGAATAGATCATTTACTATCTGAAACCAGCTCAACCCGACAAAGTTTTTTATCTGGATTGGTGTTTATTCTCTTTAACATACAATGTGGCGTTTCACTTAGTTCCCTGATCATTATTATTAAATGCTGAGAAGTTACATGAACTTAGAGTATCTAAAAAACTACCTGAGATGTATTTGGGCCAGTTCCATTCTTTGCTGCATCAACATCTCTTGGTTTCTGAAGGGCAGCTGTAAAACAGTTGATAAATCAGTTGTACATTCATGACTATAGGGGTCTTAATAAAATGCTATACTGTAGTATAAACAGTCAGAAACTGATAAGACTACAATAATAAAGCTTTACTTTGCATACAAACACTTACATTAAATACTTGTGTCATATGTGCAGCAGAGTCAATGTGACTGATTATTGTTTTGTTGCTGAATGCATCACTCGTCCATGGATCATCTGAGCCGTGTCTTGTGAAGTGCTGTGACTGACAGGTGCTTCCTGCTTCAGTATGAAGCCCAGGTTCATTCTTAATCTGAGCGTATTGGTAAATAAATGGAAAATCATTCTCACTGCTGTCTAATATTTGATTTTCAATGTCTTTGCTAGCCATCTGATCATGGTTTGTGTCAATAAATGGCGATAAAGTTGTTGATTCATTGCACACAGACGTCTGCACTTCATCCTCCTCCTCTTCTGTGTAGACCTCTAGTTTTATTTGCACCTCTGTATCCTTCCTATCTTCTTCACACCTCCATCGCTCATCTGATAATGTCTGAGTGTCTCGAGTCTCATTGGAGCAGGACTGTGTTCCTGTAATGCAAAAAGCAAGAATTATGTGCATGCATACATCTTCTGAAACAATAACTACTTAATTTTTTGTGTGATACAAAATACACGTTTTGATCTGGTGTTAGCCTTAAATGTTTTAATTGCCTGTGTGAGATTAAGATTAAATGGTTTATTGGACTAACCAGAGTCGATCTGAAGTCCAGCCTGCTGCAGTCTCCTCCTCAGCAGCTCAATCTCCTTTCTGGAGCGACAGATCTCCTCATTGTACTCCGAGAAGATATCTTCCACAGCCTTAAATATCTCCTGGGCAGCTAAAGTTAATCTGTCTGTCAGAAAAACGTTCAAAATCTGCAGCTTAGACATTGCTTTATTATAAAACTCGTTTACTCCCGTTAATTTTACATGCATTACAGATATTTTTGTCTATTGTTTTGTCGGCGTTGATCTCGCTGAGGTTGCTGATGATCAGCGCCACCTTCTGTTCGGGATGTGCGCTGTACGGAAGAGATCAACGATCCCTAAAATCTGGCGTTTAAACGTTTTGTTAACACCCTTACTATTTATTTGAAGTACCCACTTAGATTTTAAACAAGTATTTCAATACATTTTTTTATGTTTAACTTTTAAAAAAAAACATTAATTTCTCATCCGTTTAAAATGTTTTAAGTTATTGCTATTATTACCTGATATTGGTCCTAATTTTCTTTAATTTGTACATAAAACTATCTGCACGAGTTCTCAGTTGTCTGAAATAATGGTCACATGACATTCAGATGAAACAAACAAAATATTTTTTGTTAATGTGTGTTTTATTCAGATTTTGTTTTATATTTATTTACAGTTTTCAGTCAATTATAATTGATTATTATTTTTCATCCACTCACAAACCTCATTCCAGTTTTCCAGTTGGGAAACACTGCCTTAAACACTCCGAAGGGCAAAGATCACATCTAATGAAGTAATAAATAACAGTTTTTTTCGTAGGAGTAACCATGTGTTGTTGTTTTTGGAGTTTGATAACCACTAGTGATCGAAGTAAACCAAGGTTAATTTGTAGTAACCATGGTATATAAAAAAAACATATTTTTCTGTTTGCTTTTTTTGTAGTAAAACCATTTCTGTAAGGGAAATTCTCTACATTTTGTTTGTTTATTGTATAGTTTGTTAGTTTTGCCAACAGGGCAAAGCCTATAGAAATGGAAGGTGTGATTTAAACACCAGTAACTTATCCTTTACTCCCACCTGGCTTCCTGTTACAATGGTAACGTCAGCCTATAACTAGGCTCTCAATTATAACAAATTGTGGCACTTGGTAACAATGTACTAGCCAAAACACTGTAACCAATTGCTGTATTTTCTTATGACGACTCACTTATGCACTGTTTATTAATGTAGTGATTTTACTCCAGGGATTTCACATTTGATACAATCAACTAAATTAAAACAAACACTGAATTAAACGCAACTTTAACTCAAATGTAAATTACAATTCATTTTACTGAAATTACACATGACTGGGAAAGGGGTAGAAATATAACTGTTAGTGTTATAGTAATTCTAAGCATATTATCATATAAAATTGATCAAAAGAGAAGTACAAGCTATTGTAAAATTGAACCATAGCCTGAATTATTATTGACAACTAATACACATCACATGCACCACAGGGTAGAATTTAAAATCTGAAATTGAAAAACTATTAAATTAACTCTTAATAGTAAAACTCATCACAAGTAACTACTGTACTAAGACAGTCAGTCGTGAAATGTCACTCATGGGAACTTAGTTCTTCATATGATTAATTAATATGCATTCTTTTTTTACCTTGTTTTTCTCATTAATGTTTTTAAACTTCTCTTTATTATCTGAGAATGGATAGAGTCCAGTCAAAATGACCAGGTTTATAAAATATGTGAACTGGATCCACTAGTTCAACATCAAGAGTCTTGGGCCAAGAAGAAAACTGTTGACTTCGCTTCAAAAATTTCATCCAAAGACTGCTATCAATTGGTGGTGAACAAGATGATGAAATCCCAGAGAATCTTCTATCAAAATTAAATAAAGTAAGATCAAAGTACTAGTAAGACTAAAGGGCCCGGTGTCTCTTCTAGAGTTTCCAGCTTCCAAAGTTCTTTTTGTTGACAGATCTACATGAAGAATCTTTATTGTTGTTTCAATCCTCATGTAAAGAAGCTCCCAGGCTACTTTTAAAATATTGATAGAAAGGATTTATATCGTTCACAACATCCATGTATGTGGCATCAGACCTGAATTTTGTTAGTGACCCTTCATTGGATAAGAGCTTGATTTTGAATTTGGTAAGATATGCTGTACAAAGGGGAAAGCACCTTACTACAATATGTTGCACTTTGTACTTTTTTTGGCAACCATCAAACTAATGACAATTAGCTGCGTCTTCTCTAAGAATGCAGTATCCGTCTTCTCTAGAGCGTCAGTGGAGGTTTTTCTTGAGATGGATAGTTTTCAAATTTGCTTGTTTATGAGGAGTACAGTGATGGATAAGGTCCATTACAATGTCCACAAACTGTTGTGCATCAACTGGAATTTCTTCATCTGTATCACAGCCATCCATTTTGCAGATTTAGGCTGTAGATCCAGCTGTATAGCATGAAGAGCCAATTTTTTTCTAGCTTGTCAGTTCTTTTTTTGTACGCCTCTCTTTCACAAATTAGTCTCTCTTTTCTTTATCCTATTATAGTCTTGTTACTTCGTCATCTTTTCGTTGTTAAGACTTAATTAGGAGGCTTAGGCTCTTTATCAGCTTTACACTGTTGTAACTTCTTTCTGGCTCTAAATCTTCTCTGATTCTCACAGTTCTGTTTCCTAAACATTTCTAAAGAAGTAGCAGACATTCTTCTTCTGTACTCTCTTAATCTTGCAGCTTCGGAAGCTTTGTAGTCAGCATATTTTACAGGATCATTTTTCAAGCGATCCCTCCAGACTTGGTAATATCTCGCTTTGACGATTTTCACTTTGTCAGATTTTGACACTTCATTATGACAGACAGATGATTGACTGGGCGTTCTCAATATAACAGAACATAAAAGAAAAGAAATAAGATATTAATGTAAGGAAGTAAGAGATTATAAAAATATAGGTTATATATTTTATATCTATATACGTCATATAACACATAAAGAGCTCAGATGCAAAACTCTCAAAGTGCATCTGAGATGTTTTCTTGTAAACAGGGTTCCCACACCTTAGTTAACTTCAAATTCAAGGACCTTTCAAGGACTTTTCAGGTCCAATACCCTCAAATTCAAGGACTTAATGTGGGGACACATTTCAAGTGAGAGCAAGGTTACATCGTGCTACGTTTTAAGATACATTGTTACAGTTCCCTTTTAAGGGAACTTGCGCTGCATCACTGCAGTGACACTTTGGGGACGTCTCCAGGGGTAAGTGCGTCTGAATGTGTATATCAAATTCAACCAATGGTGAGGCTTAATGACAAAGACAGGGTGACGCGGGAGCCAGTAAGTATATCGCTGTCTGAAATATTGCCAAAGATGGCGTTACAGAGACGCAGGAAGTATGGCAAGGGAGACGCAGCGTCTCGTTCCCTTCTCAGGTAAAAACAGTTACATATGTAACCCAAGACATTTTCACATGTCAAACACAAAATGCAAAAAAGCATTTTGGTATGAATTAATATTCACATACAGAAGATATAAGCATTTAAAGCAAACAGTTTAGCACGTGTGCTTAAAAAGTCTAGAATTTTTATGATATTATCCTACACTACACAGGGAATAATATTGATTTTTTCCAGAACACTTCTTGCATAAAATAGATTCAAGCACTTTCAATGACCTGTATCTATGTATGAATATTTTCAAAAACTTCCCAGGGCCTTGAATTGTTTCCCCCAGATTCACAAACTTTCAAGAATTTCAAGGACCCGTGGGAACCCTGTGTAAATTAGCATTTTTATCAGACTCTTTATGGATTTTGTCAACAAACAAACTGGTATTTCTGAATGGACTGAGCCCAGGATTAGCGAATCTGAAGCAGGAGTATTTGCTGAAAGTATAATACATGCCGAGAGCATTTGTTTAATATCATTGTCAAATTTTTGACTTCAAAAATTTTTTTGCATCTGAGCTCTACATATATGTAATATATATGACATTATTCAGCATATCAGAGTCAAATCACTCATTTACAGTTAATCTATTGCCAAAATTATTTAAAAAAAACGTCAAGAATACAACACTTTTGAAAATATTCAAATCAGCAATGTTAGAATCAGAGTGCACAGTTTGTCCATAAAAAATGTCCATCAAAATATAACATTAAACACACTGTAAAAATTACTGAAAACCAGCATGTTAAACAATGTTCAATGACTCAACAAAGTTTTTCGTATTGATTGATATTTATTCTCTTTAAAGGAAAACACCACAGTTTTTCAATATTTTACTATGTTCATACCTCAATTTAGACAAATTAATACATACTTATCTTTTTCAAAGCGTGCACTTAATATTTGCACGTCGTGTAAGCATTTAGCCTAGCCCCATTCATTCCTTAGGATCCAAACAGGGATGAATTTAAAAGCCACCAAACACTTCCATGTTTGAGTAGTTACACGAGTTAGTATGGTGGCACAAAATAAAATGTGCCAATTTTTTAAGTGGATAAAAAATGAGAACTATATTGTATGGCGGAAGAGCACTTAGTTTGCAGCACTTCGACCCCGGCACCAGTAACATCATCACCCCTGACTACTCCCCCTTTCGCTCAAACTTCCCCAATATTACTGCACCCGAGGTCGAAGTAGAAGTTTTTATCCGCTTAAAAAATTGCCACGCTTTATTCTGTGCCACAGTGCCACCATTAGGGATGTTCATATCAGTTAATTTTTCTGACCGACAACCGTAGCTTCTAAACCGAACATTAACCGTTAACTTATAAGATTTTAATATGAAATTGTCATTAAGTAAAAATACAGTTGACGGTTGTCTGTGAACTAGTAAAAACAAAACATTTAATTTGAACGGGCAAACAGCAGTGACAGATCAACAACAGAACCAGGATTCATACATTATCAGATATTCACGCAACATTACCTTATTAAAAAGCATGCGATCGGTCCAGAGGATTAATATCCAAAGGGCAGATTGTCTCTGTTTCATCTACCACAGTGGTCATTTCTAAAGCAGGACGCTTTTCAGAAAGTTTTGGTTTTGCATCGTCTTTCTCCATTTGTGCAAAAAGAGAGATGTTTGGTCAGGGTCAGAGGCCATCAGCGAACGTCTGTCCGGATGTGCCAGAGACGGGCCGCGTTATCTTGCGCGGACACGCGCGCGTCTCCGTTCAGCTTCCAAACACGCATACAAATGATTTCTCATACAAATGATTACTTTATCAGACCGTCAGGGCAGCAATCATTTGTGTCATTTACAGGACATTCACAAATTAAAGATAGAAAAGTGCCGAAATGTCTGTCGGCTCATGACGACATGCACCATGTATTAACAAATATTTTTTATTTTAACTGATAATGTTAATCGGTCATAAATTCTTACCTTCGGTTAACGGTTAAACGGTCAATGTGAACATCCCTAGCCACCATACTTACTTGTGTAACTATGTAAGAGTCTTTAAATAGGGAAAGCATGAAAGTGTTTGGTGGCTTCTAAATTTATCCCCGTTTGAATCCTAATGAATGAATGGGGCCAGGCCAAATGCCAACACATTCATGAGGCACTGTACAAAGATTAAGTGCACGTATCGAAAAAAATAGGTATGTATTAATTCATCCAAGTTGAGGTAAGAACATAGCAAAACACTGAAAAACAGTGGGGCTTTCCCCTAACATCTAGTAGAGTGCCGCATTTCACTCAGTTCCCTGATCATTAAGATTTAAAGGTTGAAAAGTTACATGAACCCCCATAAAAAATACCTCTTCCTTTTTTGGGCCAGTTCCATTTTTTGCTGCTTCAACATCTCTTGGTTTCTGAAGGGAAGCTGGAAAACAATGAGATAAACTCACTCAGGCATCAGGCAAAAAATACACAGTGGGAAAGTGATGGACTACAATAATAAAGCTTTACTCTGCATACAAAGACTTACATTAAATTCTTGTGTTGTATGTGCAAAAGAGTCAGTGTGGCAGATTTTTGTATTTTTACTGCTGGATGCACCACTCCCCCCTGGATCCTCTGAGCTGTGTCTTGTGAAGTGCTGCGCCTTATTGGTACTACCTTCTTCAGTATAAAGCCCAGGTTCATTCTTAATCTGAGCGTATTGGTAAATTAATGGAAAATCATTCTCACTGTCGTCCGTCATTTGACTTTCAATGTTTTTGCTGGCCATCTGATCATGGTCTGTGTCCATACATGGCAATAATAAAGTTTTTAATTCGTTACACACTGACATCTGAACGTCATTTTCTTCCTGCTGTGTGTACACCTCCAGTTTCACATGCACATTTGTATCATTCTCATTTTGTTCACATCTCCATTGCTCCTCTGTACATGTCTTCATATCTTGAGCCTCATTGGAGCAGAACTGTGTTTCTATATTGCAAAGGAAATCTCTTCAGAAGTATGTGCATTTATCTATACATTGCAAATATTCTTGAAACAATATGGGATATTATTTATTTAAAGTGACATACAAAACATTTAAAGTACAAGTTTTTCTGTTTTAAATATCAAATCAATTGATCTTGTTGTTTTAGCTTAGTGTTTTAATTACCCAGTGTCAGATTAAATGGTTTAATGGACTAACCAGAGTCGATCTGAAGTCCAGCCTGCTGCAGTCTCCTCCTCAGCAGCTCAATCTCATTTCTGGAGCGACAGATCTCCTCATTGTACTCCGAGAAGACATCTTCCACAGCCTTGAATATCTCCTGGGCAGCTAAAGTTAATCTGTCTGTCAGAAAAACGCTCAAATCCTGCAGTTTAGACATTGTTTTATTTCTAAAAAATGACTGAGGGGTACAATGTTACTTTTATATCCTTAACAGATATTTTGTCTATTGTTTTGTCGGGGTTGATCTCGCTGATCTTGATGATTATCAGCGCCACCTTCAGTTTTGGAGGTGCGCGTGCGCTGCTCGGAAGTTCTTCTTCTTTGGGTTTTACGGCAGCTGGCATCCAATTGGTTGTATTACTGCCACCTTTTGTTCTAACTTTGCCTTACACTATACTGTCTTGTCATACCAGATTCTTTTAAGAAATCAAATAAATACTTACTGCCTTGTCTCTTCTCTGCATATTCAAAAATAATTTTAACATTTCCCTCCAATTGTTCTATATTTCATGTCTTTTCTGAACACATTTCCCCACAAGATATAAGGATATACCATTTCAGTTTTTAATTCATAAGAAGCTTCCAGGACTTTACTTAGACAGAATGAAAAGAAACATGTTCTTTCCGACAGATATATATACACTCATATATATACACGCACACACGCGCGCGCGCACACACACACGCACACACAACACAAAACTATGAGAACACCCCAATAGTTGAAGAGAAGGTTGTCAATTATCATCTACATCTACTGATATTTGTGAAATGTGATTTATGAAAGGTTTTGAACATAAAACAATGGCCAATTTTTATTTCTGATGCTTCTAATGTTTTTAATAGTAGTCTCAAAATATTAATTTGTACAGACAGCTGCCCCACCTGCCATTTGACAAAATACCAAGATACCAAAACATAAATTTATATTTTATATTTAGTATTTACACTACATAGGTTTTATAGAATAAAGTGACACATTTTATGTGTTAAGTATTTTTGTAAATAATGTCCCTCGACACAAAAATGACCAATTTATCATTATTAAAGTTGTTAAGTATTATAATTCAAATATAATTGAACATATACAAAGAAAACAATTAGGTTAAGAACATACAATATAACACAATATGTATTTTCCACTTGTCCATCAAATGCATTATATCAGCATCACAGTCGTGAAAGTCATAGTCATTACAAATCTTATTTTAATTGGACAAAACCTAAAAGCCAGTGAAAGACAACATTACACTTAGATTTCTTTAGAGAATATACACTATAATATCACATTATATTAGACATTATCTGATTAGATAAAGCCATACATGAGTCCTGCCCGTCGCAACATTCCCTGCTCTGCCTTCTTATTTAAAGCATTTTAAATAAAAAAATACAGTTCCCAAAAAATAGTGGTGTGATTATTTGGTGTAAAACATGTTGAAGATAAGCACACAGCTGTCGATTTATTGTATTTTCTCAACAAAAAAAACAAAACATTTTTTGACACATTTTTTTACAATGTGCTTAAGGGATTTAGGTTTCACTATAGCCTCCTTCAGCTCTAATCTGCCAAACATTTGTTGTCGGTTGGTATTTCTGTCTAAAAATATTTAACCCAGGGCTGGGTAACTATAGGACAAAACACATTTCTTGGACAAAACGACCCAAATAATGGGTTGTTTTAACCAAACTGCTGGGCTATTGTCAATCAACCATGTTGAAACAACCCAGCAGTTGGGTTAAAACAACCCATTATTTGGGTCACTTTAACCCAGATATGTGTTCCGTCCCAGTTACCCAGCCTGGGGTTAAAAACAACCCAATATTTTTAGAGTGTTCCTTTGAGATGCACAAAATCATCTTTCACCCATTTTTTTACCATTTCCTGCCTCTCATCTGTTTTCTTTATCCTATCATACTCATATTTCTTCCTCTTTTATTATAAAGACTTTTATTAGGTGGAATAGGCTCTTTATCATCTTGAAACTGTTGTAACTTCTTGCTGGTTTTGAATCTGAATCTTCTCTGTCGCTCATTATTAATTCCCCAATTAATACCATGAGCAGCAGCAGACTTCCTCCTTCTGTACTCTCTTGCTCTTGCAGCTTCCAAAGCTTTGTACTCAGCATACTTCACAGGGTCTTTTCTTATATGATCCCTCCAGGCCTTACTTCTTCTTGCATTGTCGAGTTTCTTCTGGTAAGCTTTTGACACATCATCTTGAAAGACAGGTGACTGACAGACAGGCGTTATGGAGTTATGGAGCTGGATTCTTAAAGACATTCTGAAATGAAAATTAACCATTTTCAATAACCATTTAGTTGATTTATTTAAACATTTAGGCCACCATTTAATGTACTGTACATCAGTGGATTTATGCATTTGGAAAACGCTTTATCCAAAGCGATTTTATCCAAAGAGTGCCTTACATGGTAGGCCTACATATTTTTTTTATCAATATCTGTGTTCCCTCCCTGTGTTATATTTTACACTCTATGGTTCAAACCCATGACTTTTTGCACGGCTAACACAATGCTCTATCACTCTAAAAAATTGCCTTACAGTAACTTACTGTAGATTTAAATTTATGTTATTTTCTGGCAACAGTTTCTTTAATGTCAAATGACATTAATATTATCAAGTCTTTTTTCTTTATAGAATAAAAGTAAAAGAAACAGCCTCATGCAAGTGAAACATATAATAGATAATTTCAAAATTTGATTTTGTTTTTTCACAATTTACTATTTATAGGTATTTAAGTAAAAAGTTTTATTATGTCAAGTTTTTATTTGAATTTATTTAATGAATATTAAAACGGGGAAAACATGGTCCAAATAACAAAACAAAAAATGCAGTTCTCCAATTTTGAATACTGCAGAGAAAATGCATTTCTCAGTAACAAAATGTTAATGTTTTTACATGTATTTTATGAAAATATATATATATATATAAATATAAACGTCATGGAATAACCCCGATTATTAATCACATATTTCATGGGTCTTGTCATGCTCTAAGTCTTTTACATTAGCTGTTGAGTGACTTTTCACTCCTGAGGTTTGCTTTTGTTGGGATTCAATAAACACTAACCGATCACAATACATTTAGAAATGATGTTTGAAGTCAAAACAGGAGTAGTCCCTCATTTTTTCATACAGCATTTTATATAAACAATTTTCATACACCAGTTTATTTAAAAGCACTGTTTATTGCAAATTTCAATTACAGATACAACTGAACCTAAATTTAACGTTTAGTTACCTGCTTGCAATAATCTTCCAAAAAGTGTTTCATCTTTTTTTACATAGTTAAACATTACTGTAACCAATCACATTACAAAACAGAAAATTTACTGACAAATTAGATGCATTCAGCACTCTTTAGGTAAACCTGCAATAAGCTTGCAAAGTGTGTTGAAGCAACCTTGGATGATTACAATTGAACAAAACTGTAACCACATAAGAAAACAATAAAGTTTATATACAAATAAAAAGCACTTAGCACCATTTAGGTACCCTGCACAGTTTCTAACAAATGAACAAGACTGTAACTACATCACTAAAACTGAGATCACTACATCACCATGAATTGCATAATGTTTGTACATCTTAAACTACTGCCATTTTCTAAAACATGGCATATAAATGCAAGGAAACACAACTGTCCTTACTCGAACACATCTGAAAACAGTTTGGTCTTCAGCATTTGCACTTTACTAGATAACCTGTGGCCATCTAGCTCAAGAAATAACTTCTGCATTATTTCAAAAGTGTACCTAAGTTCAGGAGGGTAGCTCAAGTTGAGAGCATATATTAGACCCATCAACATGACTGCGCCATGTGTTACACTGTTGAGCCCCTCAAGAACTCTCAGACCCTCCAATACCACTCCAACATTTGCTGGGCGGTGTTCGATGTCTGAACCTTTCACTTTGATAACAAACACTCCAAGCAGAGTGTTTTGGATCCCCTCCTCAGTACTGACTACATCCGTATCCTACAGAGGAAAATTACACAGATAAAATTCCTGTCAACATTTATTCATTCTTACGTTATTCAAAACTTGTACAATAAATAACTTTTATTAAGCTGCAGATAACACATTTGCTAAGCCATACAAAAAGCTTAAACAGAGCTACACCACATTTGACTGTGCAACAAATAACTGTGCAAATTCAAGACTCATTGAAACATTGTGCAATACTGCTGCTTCGTTTTTATTTAAATGTTTCAAACAGACTAGTTGCAACATTTTTAGTTAGTCAGCACAAAAATTAAAAATGAAGTTGAACCTCTTTACTGTCACCCACCCCTTTTAAGTGTGTGGGGGGAATTTTATGTGCACCTTCAAATGAATATAACTCTGGCATTTTTTTTTTGTCTAGAAGCCTAATCTTGGTCTTGTTTTAAAGAATACAATTAAAGGGTTTTCACTGAAGTGTCTGGATATGAAAATATTGAACAGAAAAAATGTTGTGGCAGTTTAAATTTCTTTTAATAAATAAAAATAATTTCATAACATTAATTTTATATTAAATAAAACTATAAAAATGTAAATATTTCAAAAAAGAAATAATGCAAAAATGAAGCCATAAGTCTCCAGTAGTTGTGATTCAAATTTCAAGGTAAAATCACAAAAAATGAGGTTTGTGTCACTTTTTTGTCGTTTTACCAACAAAGGCCACTAGGTGTCAATGGTTTACTGGATACTCTTGCCGCAAATTAATAAATTACTGTCACTGCATTATTATTACTGCTAAAACGTTTTGAAATATGAAAACTACACTCTTGGAGCTTTCCAATGTGATATATAGTTTGTCAACATTTTTGAAGATTTATAATATGATATAAGAATTATGAATATATAAAATTAATATGCATTCCTATGGGGGGTGGGGTCATGTAACTAAAAACTGTCACTACATTATTTCTATCATCAGATGACCTTGAAATATGAAAACTACATTCTGAGAGCTTTCCAGTGATATATAGTTTATCAAGATTTTTTAGGTTTAGAGCAGGGGTTTAGTGTTATAAATATGTAAAATCAAATTGGGCCTACATGTGGGCCCGTGACATTTTAGAAACTGAGTCTCACTACATCATAATTCTCCCAAAATGGTAAGGATATATGAAAACTACACTCTTAGAGCTTTCAAATGATATATAGTTTGTCATGATTGGATAAGAATTCACACGCAAAACACTGAAGTAAACGTAGGCGTCCCACTAGTGGGGCAGTGATATTTAGTTAAAGGTTTAAGGTGCAACTCTGGACAATCTAAAGTGCAAATTCATGTTGCTCAGCAATTCATGCTTTACCCCAAGTTGCCATGACAAGGTCTGTGTTGGTATTGGATCGGATTGTACTCCCCGACTTCTACAATATTAGATCCGGCCATTTTCACCAATATCGGACTAATACCGATATGGAATATCGTATCGGCCCACCCCTAGTTTTGTGCCCATATAGTACAATGGAAGTCAATGGGGGCCAATGTTTTTTTTCCAAAATATCTTTTGTTTTCTGTAGTAAGAAAGTCATACAGGTTTGTAATGACATCCAAGCAGACAAAAAGCATTTAACATTCTTGATTACATCAAATTGTTAAAGGGACATTTGAAGTACTTACCATATACTCCCTAATGAAACCGCTAGGCTCTTCATTCAGGTACAAACTGAGAGATCGGAGCACGCACTCTCTCCTCACATCAATGTTGTTTGTCTGAATGTGCAAAATACCAAATCATATTAATGAATTACATTTTTTCTAGCTTGAACATTTTTAGAAAACATCTAATTCCATGCCGTGGCACTGATACAGACAAATAGCTTTAAAGGTGCAGTGTGCAATTTTTAAAAGGATCTCTTGACAGAAATGCAAAATAATATGCAAAACTATATTATCATGGGTGTATAAAGATCTTTTTATAATGAACCGTTATGTGTTTATTGCCTTAGAATGAGACATTTGATCTACATACACATACATGGAATCCACCATTTTGTGCAGCCATGTTTCCACAGAACCCCTTAACAGACAAATTGTTTACCATGTTGTCTCCAACGATGACATGTTTGTCTGGTGGCGGCTACCGTAGCTTCTCTATGTGTTTCAAAAGCAAGAGGTGAGCACTGGACTGAGCCGTTGGCTGCAATTCACAACCTCACCACTTGATGCCGCTAAAATTTACACACTGCACCTTTAATATAAGGTGCGGTTGTTCATACCAGTGTTGTGGTAATCAGTAGGTTTTTAATCCTTTGTCCATAAACTCCTCCTCGCTTTGCGAACAACTTCATAAGTTTTGCAGAGTATTTATCCATTTTGGCAAAGAAAGTAGAAACCAGTGGGACCGTTGTTATTCTCTCAAATTCTGCACAAATCTGCAATACATAAATAATAATGTTTACCATACAACCTATATAGTTTAACACAAATTACTCAATTACTAAAACGTTCACCTACCTCTTCCATTCGGAAAAGAGCAGGCCATCTGTCTTTGAAGTTTGCTATAAGAGGTGAATCCTTGACCACCTCGTGCCTCCGAACTGAAAAGCTCTTGTCCATCAGCATCCTTACATTTGCCTCATTGTTCTTCTTCTGTATTTCCGACAGAAGTGTTAATCTGACTGCTTCAAGCGATTCGGGTGTTTCCCCTTGTGGAAGAGAAGGGCAGTAGTTCACCTCAGCTTTGCGAGGTTTTTTCACCTGGTATGCAGGACTGGAAATCCCATCTGGTTTGTGCTTGAGCGAGTTAACGATAACTTCTGCACAGCCGATGTTTCTTAGTTTCGCTCTGTAGTTGCCAAGTTTATATTTTAAACTGGTTTTCCATCCGCTGTATCCATTTACAGAACCTCTCTCTTTTAAGCAGGGATGCTTTTTAATGAGTGCTTCAGCCACCTGGGTGTATTCGGCATCTGAAGGGTAGACTTTGTATTTGACTATTTCTTCTGCGAGACCATCTAAAATTGAGATCTTCAGCTTTGGGTCAGGACTGAGATAGATGCCCTGTCTTTTGAAGATCGCATTACCTTGTTCTAATTTAAGTTCGGCATCATATGCGAAACGGGGCACTGTGAAAACCGCTGGCCATGTAGAGGACTTTATACTGGAAGATGGCTGGGGAAACACACTTGCAAAACAGTCAAAGTTTGCTGAAGTAGATGGAGGTGACAAAAGTGCATCGCAGGATGAAAGCGACAGAGCTGGTAAAGAGCAGGCAGTTCCACTTTGAGACGTGTTCACATATGGTATGGGTGAGTTGTCAGTGTCACTTGATTTTTTCAGACAAACCACTTTCAATGTACTTCTGTCTTGAATCTCAGACGTGGATTCGAGATTGAAAAATTCATTGTCAAATTCAGGATCCATGAATTGTAATCTGAAATTTCCTTGTAGATTACACTGTTTTTTAATTTCTTTTGACAGATCGCTAACAGAAGTTGGCATGCCATACTGCAGAATCACCCTCTGTGAGCTTTGCGGTCCAATAATAACTCTTAGTTGGATTGGTGAAATCAGAAGACTGTGGGAAAAAAGAGAAATAAAATTGATTTTTAAAATAAATTTTGAGTATGCACATAATTATTCAAAATTGATCAAACTAAAGAATAAATTTAAAGGGACAGTTTACCCAAAAATGAAAATTCTGTCATCATTTACTTACTCTCATGTTGTTACATGTTGTATTAATTTATTTGTTGTGATAAACACAAAGGAAGATATTTTAAGTAATGTTTGTAACCAAACCGATCAGAGGCCCCATTGGCCTTCATAGCAGGAAAAAATAATATTATGGAAGTCAATGGGGCTCATGAACGGTTTGGTTACTTAAAATATCTTTCTTTGTGTTCATAATTACTTTATACAGGTTTGTAACAAAATGAGAGTGAGTAAATGCTGACAAAATTTTTATTTTTTTAGGGTGAACTATCCCTTTAAAGGCACACTCCACTTTTTTTGAAAATATGCTCATTTTCCTGTAATGACTGGAGCAGCCGAAAATAGTCCCTTTACTAACCATATCTGCCTATAAAATCGCAACTTTTAATTTTCTGTCGGTCTTAGTACACGGTGTAACTACAGAAGAGTCAAGTTTTAAATAGGAAAAATATCCAAACTCTTTGTTTATTTTTTTAGCACGATGCTAATAGTCTAATCAGATTCAATGAATTGTGCTAAGCTATGCTATAAGTAGATTCCAAAACGGTAAAAATTAAATGTTTAACTCTAGGGGAGCTGGAAAATGAGTATATTTTTTTTTTAAATGGAGTGCCCATTTAATGGTTCAACAGTAACTTGTGAAGTGTTTATTTTTTTTAAATAATATAATTTTGAAAAGCATATTACCACCTTTTATGCATGTACTTGGTTTTTCAAGCCACCAAACGTGAAGGACCAGCCCAAGGATAATCTTCAGCTAGTTGTCTCATTAGTCGTCTTCGCGGATCCGTGTAAACGCAAATCTTTTTGACAGTAATGTCATGTGTATGTAAAATTTTTCAAAAACGCAAAGTAAAAAATATTCAGTTTTTTACTACATCGCTGCTTAGTGGTAGTTTTGGATCGTGCAACTCCAAGTGCACAAATTTTACATTTACAAATTTTTAGAGGAAATATTTTGTCCCTGTAAAGTCAGATATTGAGTTTGTGACACCACAGAAAAATGTCATAAACACCCAGTTACATATAAATGATAAAAAAATTAATAAAATAGTTAAAAAAAAACGCTGGGGCCGTGTCAGTCTCTGCTGAAACCACATCCACTCAGAGTCGTCTCTTTTAACTTTCAAATAACGTTACATCCTGAATGGATGCTCGCAATTTTGTTAGGCTTGCATGATGTGAAAAACTGTTAAACGATTTAACTATTCAGTACTACATAGTTTACAGTATTTGTGGCGTTTTTCAGTTATAAATTTTTTTTACATTTATAATGTATTTAGAAACAATTTTGAAGACTTTACAGGGACTTTAGTGGACTTTTATATCTTCTTTCTGTAACTGAAATGGTTGAATTCAAGCATTCAGCATATTTTTACCCATCACCAAAAATTGAAAAATGTTCAACTGTAGCAAAACGATGGCGCATTGTAAAACGATTGATAAACAAAACTGAAGGATCATTACAACCAAAGCACTTAGCTGAAGAAATGCTGCCAAGCACCCACAGTGTGCATTTTTAAAAGAGAGCCTGGTGTTTTAGACGCGTTTAAACGCTTTTGTGGACACGGCCTAAATAACATTTACTCAGAGACTGACATGTTTGGTTTATCAAAAATGATTCAGCTGTCACAAGTTTGTTGTCTTTTGAAAATCAAGTATTTTTTAGTAGTTTTGATGTACAACTTTGTTTTCATTTTCCCTTATAAGATGTTTAAATGTAAAAAAGTCTTTAAAGTACACTTTATGAGAATCATTTAGGATAAAAACAAATTAAAAGTTTAAAATTTTAACATAAGTGAGATTGGTTTTGAATTACCTTGTTTAGTTATTTTAAAGAAAAAAATTAAGTTTTCATTTGTAAAGCCCCAAGGTGTGTGTGAATTTAGCCAAGTAAATAAAGGATGATGGTAACCTGGCATTACCTCACCATAGTTTCTAATCTACTCTTTTAATGCTGAATACATGATGTTAATGATTTAAAAACTACCTCTCATTTATTTCGTCCAATTCCATCCTATGCTGCGTCAACATCTCTTCGTCCCTGAAGGGCAGCTGTAAAACAATGAGATAAATCAGTTATACATTCATGACTATAGGGGTCTTAATAAAAGTGTTTCACTTTTGCAGGTCTTACATTAAACACATACCGGTATGTCTTATGTGCAGTAGAGTCAGTGTGGCAGATTTTTTGTTACTGCTGAAATATGTTACTCACCCCTGGATCATCTGAGCTGTGTCGTGTGAAGTGTTGCGCCTGACAGGTGTTTCCTGATTCAGCGTGAAGCTCAGGTTCATTCTTAATCTGAACATCTTGGTAAATGAAGGAGGGAAAATCATTCTCACTGTTGTCCATCATTTGAGCTTCAATGTCTTTGCAAGCCATCTGATCGTCATCTGCGTCCATACATGGCAATACACTTGTGGATCCATTACACACAGATGTCTGGACTTCATTCTTCTCCTCCTCTGTGTAGAGCTCTAGTTTTATTTGCACCTCTGTATCCTTCTTATCTTCTTCACACCTGAGTTGCGCTTCTGATAATGCCGGAGTATCTCGGGTCCCATTGGAGCAGGACTGTGTTTCTGTAACGCAAAGAAAATCACTTAAGATTTATCTGCAGAAATGTATATATTACTTTTTACATATGTATGTGTATATATTAAGATATTATTATGTAAATACATTCTGAAACCATAATTAGTGGTGCTTGCATTCATGCAAAGCATGACTACTATTGTTATTTGTCTTACTGAAACGTATTCTGGACAGAACTTTGTCACATAATACACATAAACCGCACTGTTTGTCGTAGACCAATTAATAGGGCCTCAAACCGGCCCAGACCGGCTTAATGAGGAGAGGTGTCATTTTACTCAGGCATCTAATCAGTTTCTCAGGATCTTAACTGAGCTATTAAACCACAACCTAGCAACCATTTAGAGCACCTTAGCAACAAGTGTGTTAGAGTAATGCATTTTATTCAAAAGGATATTTGATAGAAGTGTCAGAGACATGAGGGTTGGCTCATTTGACTCAGGGCAACAAACAGCCAATCACAAATCACCTTCAGGACTGGCAAACACTGTTTAGCACACTAGCAACCCAAAACAGTTATATATGAAAATCTGAAAATCTTAGGCATTAGGGTTGGTTTATATAATTCATACCGGCAAGAAGCTTAGTGTCAATATTGGCAGCTGCCAAAGTACTCCCTAGCAACCATTTAGTAAGATATATATCTCTGCATCAGAACATCGTAGAGACATTTTGATGCATTTTAGCAATCAAGACTTCTAACATGCTACACATGTTAGCAGTGATTAGCTAGCTACATGCTAATCGTGATTAGTTAAGTGTTAAAAACTATCAATCTGAAACATTCAAGCAACATGTTATTCGTGCTAGAACCATGTTAGCATCGTGGTAAATCGTGCTAAACCTGTTAGCATCATTTTAGTATATTGTGGCCTTGGTTTTGCTACGGCAAGCACCACTCACAATTTCTTAAGAAAATATACCTAAAGTTATGCATTTAAGAGATAATTAGATAAACGATTTTGTTGTTTTAGCTTCAGGTGCTTTGAAAATAGTAAATGCCCAGTAAAACAATCGGTAGGAAACAATGCCACCCCAGTGGTCGTTCTAAAGGACTAAAGTAAACGCAGCAATGACTCTGACTCGGTATATCAACATCCCGGTGCTCCATATAAACCGTGGCATGACAAACTGAGTGTGAGATTGAGATTATACGGTTTACTGGACTAACCAGAGTCCAGCGGAAGTCCAGCCTGCTGCAGTCTCCTCCTCAGCACCTCGATCTCCTTTCTCGAGCGACAGATCTCCTCATTGTACTCCGAGAAGATATCTTCCACAGCCTTAAATATCTCCTGGGCAGCTAAAGTTAATCTGTCCGTCAGAAAAACGTTCAAAAACTGCAGTTTAGACATTTTTTATTACTAAAATGTGACTGAAGCGTCTACTCCCGTTATTTTCACATCCATAACAGAGATTACTCGTCTATTGTTTTTGTTTTTTTGGTGCTGCTCTCGCTGACCTAGATGGTAATCAGCGCCACCTTCTGTCCTGGATGTAGGCGGCTTACAGGCAAATCCCAGTGATAGTCATCACCCCCAATGTCCTAAAAACACTCAGTAGAGCTCTTAAAGTGGGAATGCTAGGAGTGATTATTATGACAACGTGTCCACGTTATGAATAACAATTTATTTAATAACAACATACGTAATTTTCTTGTTATTTAACTTGCTGAAAGGCCTCGATAGCACATCAGAATCTGTGGATAATGCGGTAGACAATCACTTCTAGATTTAATGAACAAACTTCACATCACCTCTCTCCCCTGTACCTTCATCTTTTTACACATTATATAATTTCTCCACATCCGCATCTCGTTACCATGGTAACATCACTCTAACTAGGCTTCCCACTAGACCATTTCAAAAGATGTAAACAACACTGGTCCAGAAACACTTCCTGTTTTAGTTTGTGACTGTTTTTTTATTTTTTTATTTCACATATATCATTATCTTTAAGATGTTTGTTTTACTTTTTGCTTCAGTTCTGTGTATTTTATCCCAACGTTTATCTAATGTTAAAGAACTGAAACAGGAAGTGCTTCTGGACCAGTGTTGTTTACATCTTTTGAAATGGTCTTTAAGAAACTCAACGTAGTAGTGGAAAAATTCTGAATGACAACAGACTTGTCTTTTAATGTTTGTTTTTAAGATGATAAAAGTCGACAATTTTACAAAATTTTGGGAGCAAAGATCTCAATGAAGTTCTGTACCAAAGCTCAAAGAAAAAAAAGCAATAGACACCATCACAGAAATTCTATTGGTTTTATTGGGAATTTTATTGGTTCTAATGGAATATGGCCCAAAACACAGTGTATTGGTCTTTGTTGGTCTCTAATGGTATGTATTGGTTCTATGTTCTAATGTAATATGGCCCAAAACACACTACAGTGTAGTGGTTTTAATGGTAAAAGCTAATGGTTCCTATTGGTATTTTAATGGAAACCATTAGAATTTTCTGTAATGGTTTTATTGTTTTTTTCAGCAGGGTAGGTTGTCTCAGTGTTTTTAGGTAGAGCTCAACTCTCTATGCAGAACATTTAGCACTTGCTTTATTGTAAACCTAAGCATTACTTAAGATAACCGTGGCGTTCGTCCACTTCTGCTAGCCTAGGTATGCACTTGCTGTTTTGCAAAAACAGGATGTCTGCTAGAAAGAGAAAAACATTGTTACTTTACCTTTGTAACAGAGTTTGACGGTAACAGATTGAACCGTGAATAATTTTAAGCTATAGCCTATAAAAAACTTTTCACAGAAAATAAGATTTGTTATAATTTATAACACCTTGTGGTTCATGACAACGGGTACCAAGTTTTTTTAAATAATTAAAAATATAACCATTTGAAAAAATAGAAAAAAAATAATTTCATGTAAGAAAAAAAAACTTTCTGTACAATTGCACACCTTTATGCACACAAACAAAGATAAATGTTCTATCTCTGTCTGTGTGTGTGTGTGTGTGTGCGTGTGTGTGTGTGTGCGCGCGCGTGTGTGTGTGTGCATGTGTGCGCGCGTGTGTGTGTGTGTGCTTGTGTGCATGCGTATGTGCTTGTGTGCATGCGTGTGTGTGTGCAGCTGAGAGAAGGTTTACAGTGCTGGGCAATGGATAGTGAAGAATAAGTCATTGTTTGACAGGGCCAGCTGTCAGCTCTACTCTTCCTCACGACAGGCCTTGCCTGGCCACCTGCCTGCTATTCTCCAACTATGGTCACAAATTCTTTCTTCAGACCACCTCAGATTAGTGACAAAAATGACTATAACTAATTGTCTTTATGTATTTAATTGCTCTAATATAATACTCAAAAAAAGCATGCCAATATGGATCACCCTTTTGGATGCATATCACACAGATACTCTTACTATGAGAGACAATCACAAGTTACTTATCAATATTATACCCGCCCACCAATTACAATAGTGTTAAATAAGCTAAATATGTGGTTAATACACAAATGTAGTAAAAGGTACAGTGTAGTAGAGGGTCACTGTAAGGTTGCTTTTGACCATGTGTTGCATCAGCACAGAAAAAAAGGCTCAACACTTTGTGGGTAATTTTATCACACTGATCTAAACAAGACTGGAAAAAGCAGTTTAGAATCCAAGCAGTGACGCATCCGATGCCTCATTAATGCCTCAAACATATCACCACAACAAATACCTACCTATCATTCGTATGACCCACAATAACACACGACAAAATAACACCTAAACACACCTTTATGCTTCAAACACAGAGACTGAAGATTATGTGTGTTTTGGAATCTTGATATGAACCTGTCTTTGTTCATCAAACCATTAAAGTCAAAGACATGCGTGTCACTTTCCTCCATTTGCATTCCAGTTGGGCAAAAGTCACAGAGATGTTTACACTACATTCTGTTTATGTCTCTCCTAGTAAGAGTATCTGCATGATGGACATTCTCACCCTGTCTTCGGTGTTGTCTAACTATTTGGTCTCTCCAGAAACCGAAGCGCTAAATTTGTGCTCCTGATGACACAGGAGAAGGTCATCGGAGCCCAGGGTCGGATATAAACACTGAGGGACGAGCAGAAAAGCTTGTAGGCCGTATTTTTACTCTGTCTGTAAAGCCAGGGAGGGAGCTCAACTTTCCTTAACGTCCCTATTGGAATCCAGACAATGGCTGACGAACAAAATTAGGACCATTGCTGGCATAGTTTCCGGCAAAAACATTTGAAAGCAGTCCCAACCTAGCCCAACATTTTAAGTGGTTATCTAAGCGATCACAGATGTTTAAATTCAAAAGTGATTGGATTCAGTGCATTCATCCATGGTATGATCAGCGTTAACTGCTGGGAATGATAAATATCCTATGGAAGCTGGAATGACAAATTGGTATTTTGATTCTAAATTCCACAGACTAATTTTAGGTGCATCTACTGGAGAGAAACAAAGTATTTAAAGGATGCTATTCCTAGATCCATTCTTGAATATTCATGGTATTGAGGCAATGTAGGCCTGCAGGGGTGAAAATCAAATGGAATTCAACAAGTCATTCGCAGAACACACGCCCAGTTATGCCAAAAAGCAAAGATTTCCAAAAATGAAAACCTTAACGAAACTCTAAATCTGATCAGCAGCATTTATGGGAATCGATGAGGTCACAAATGAATCACTTCCTACAAGAATAGGCTTACACAATACTTAGGCTCATTTTAGGATAATGCAGAATATTATGGGGTTTAATGGGTTTGTCAGCTGTTCTGTGATGTTGTTAAGAGGTGTTTCCACGTGGACCCTCGCTATGATGGTACTCTTAGAAAGTGATGTATCATTAACAGCTTGTCTGGTCTATTTAAATGACCCATGAGAGGTCGCAGTCACATTGCCACAGTTTGAGAAGGTGATTAATAGTGTGCTATGCATTTTAAACTGTTGTACAATGCTAATTGAAGACTTGTTTGAAAAATAGCGTATGTTATGAAACGCAGAGGACTTAGGGATCAATATTTTTGTGATTCCTAAGAATGTGGCTTTGTAAATGAAGTCCAAAAACGTCATAACTTATATATTTAATGCCACTTCCCCTCTGACAGCTTTATCTAGAAAACATGATATGTCTCATAACATACACCAGCTTCTGTTTTAAACTGGAATGGCCTCTCTCTTCGTAAAATCCATCGTAACTTTTCTTCCGCCGTACGGTGTGGCCAACAAGTTTGTGGTCTCTCGGAGAGTGGCATTTACTAACAGTGAGTAGCGTGCCTGTGAGGGGTGAGGCGGTCATGCTGCACAGAGGACCGGGGTCATTCCTGTGACTTAATATGACACCACTTGCACTAAGACATCGACAGCTGCACATGCACATGCTTTCCATTCTGTTTGTTGTAGAGGATTATAACCTGATAAAAGGGCCCAGAGACTGTAGTATTGTAAGGCCATTGCCACTACTGTTTCTTGCTAACTTAAAAGCCTTCACAGAGGGCTCTACATGCAGATTCAACACGAACCCATGTACTGTACCTGAGGTCATGCTGAAGAATTCAAGGATATAAAGGGCCATATTTTTGTTCAAATGATGTACACACAGAGACAATAATAAACATTCCTGTATGACCATACAGTACTGTGCAGAAGTCTTAGACCACCACCTGCTTTGTTGTAGCAAAGTTTTAATGACCATCCATATTCATTTATTTTTTGCTCTTTTATTAAGAGATAAACAGAAAATGCAGGAATGTAAAAAAGTTTTACAAATTCTTTAGGCAAAAGTCAGTATTCAGCATGACCTCCGTTGGCACTAAGCACATCGTAAACTTTTTGGTGAGACTGAAGTCAACAGATTATAATTATGATGAGAATAAGCATCAAAGTTTAATTTTAACCTCATTGGTCACTCACAATAGTGACTGTAAAGATGGTTTACATTTATTAAGCTCTAAAAGTGTTATTAAATGTTGTTTTAGTCAATTTCCTGCAAATATGGAAACAATAAAGGGTCTCAATTATGTAGCATACAATGTATCATGGATAGTGCAAATTGTCATAAGAAAAGTTTACTTTCTTATGTTAACATAAAGATATGAAGATAAAGATTTTTTGTAAACATTATCTTGTATTAAGCTAATATATGAATTTACAATTATTCAGTTTTTTTAATGTGGTAATGGAATGAGTAAAAATGTTGATGGCAACAATAGTGACCACTAGTCAATATTGTTCAATGGTGATTGAACAAAAGTTTAAATGTCACTTACATTATTGGTGTTTTAATACTGTTTACTCATTTCCCGCCAGCCATTTTTTGAAAAGTTGCCTGCCAACATTTTTTGTGATTTTCCCAAAAGTTTCACAAAATGCTTTTCAAGAAAATTGTATTCTATATAAACATACAAATATATCAAATGAAAGAACAGACCCTCTGCTTTCTAATAAACATACAAACAAAAAGGGGGGGAAAAAAAGTTTCATCCTATCTATATTTTTTTCTTTGCTCATAAACTCTTAAATATAGTTTATTTTTTATAATTTTGTTTTAGCAAAAAGCTGAAATAATTGCATTTTTGTGAAGGAATTTTGTTAGGGATCACATTCAGAATGATTATCAAAACATACACAGAATTTAAAATTAGTAAATAACGTTTTAGCTACATTTGTTTTCATAAATTGGACATGTAGATAATCGCGGTATTGCAGATTAACATAAAAATTCTTTAGAAACACTTTTTTTTATACAAATGTTTTCTCTAATTGACGAGATAACTTGTCAATGGCGGGGAACGAGTTAATAATGACTGCATCAATATAAATATGTTATGAAATAATTTTGCAATACATTAATAGTATTTTTTGTCTATAATCTCATTCATTGCACTCATTCAGTATTATCTAATATCCCTATTATTGTGTTGTATAAGTTTCTGGGTATATTAGTAACACTCCAATGTGATAAAAGTTTAAAAAGTTTAAAGGGCTGCTAACATAGGTGTTTTCAGCAATATTAAAATAGTCTTTGGTATCCCCAGAATGTGTCTTTGAAGGTTCAGCTCAAAATACACAACAACAGATCTTAAATTATACGATGTTGAACATGGCCATTTGGGCTGCAATGAAACACGCCTGTTTTGTGTCTCTTTAAATGCAAAGAAAGCTTCTGTTCCCCTCCCCATATGCAAAGTAGGGTGCTTACACATGTGCTTTGGACTACATCAAAACCAGTAGCGGCTGGTGACTTCTTTTTTTGAAGCGTACGATGCAAAGTTCGTCACAACATGTATGTAGCTTGTGTGTGGTTCGTCATTTCAAAATATGTGTTCTGCGCTTTGAGAGATCGTCTGTGCATCACGTGTCATGCCAAAATAAGTGCCTGCTGCCTTGAACTTGAACAGAGACGCTCGCGTTTGCCAGATACTCACATAATCTCATGCATAATCAGAGTTTACTGTTATAGAAGTGTCTTGCGTGCATTTAGGGAATGTGAGCGTCTCTTTTATCATAAACGGTTTTGGCGCGTGTGCAGCAGGCACTTATTTTGACAAAACACGTGATGCACACAGGATCTCTCCACACGCAGGACACATATTTTGGAAAAGGGAACCACACACGTGACAATCCGAACACTTATTCTGAATTAGCGCATCCTCGAAAGAGCAGTCACGAGCCGCCACTGATCAAAACATGTGTCTCTGGCAGAAGGTTGAACTACGCGCTCATAAGGCGGAGTCTGTGAGCGGTAATGGTCGGGATGTAATCAATGTGACATCACATTGATAGGGGATCCCCAACAGCCTGTTTTGTGTGACTGTTGCGATTTAAATGAGATTACAGAAAGAAGAATAGATGGATTTGTGTAATAACAAGATGTTTCTGCACACACACTGGCGACTCATTTTCTGCTAGAAACACGTTTAAAAGTGCATTTTTTAGGTTGGGGGGCTTTAAAATGTGCCAATAACTGGTCTTAGATATAAGAATTTTGAGAATTGCAGAAACTATTAACTATTAATAGTTTAGTAAATGCACAGTAAATATGAACAATTATTGGCATTAACTAACATGAACAAAGATCAATAAACAGTGAAAAACTATATTGCTCATTGTTAGTTCATTAATGCATTTACTATGTTTACTAATACAACCTTACTGTAAAGTTTTACCATTAATTCTGTATCACGTTATCCCACCGGTAACAATTGTGACTGACATTAAAGCTAAATTTTTCACACACTCTTTCATAATAAAAAATCTATAATTATGTTGGATATTTGTATTTCTTGGAAAAATTTGGGATTAAATGGGTTAACCCATTAATTTTACTTTCATTTCACTCTTTGACATGGCTTTACTCAGTAAATATTAAAGATTTCAATGTTATGTTTTCAAAGAATGATCTTGGATTATTTTATGTAGAAAACAGTAGCCTAAATCATCACAGGCCAGGTCACAATTGTAATAAAAGTCCCTCTTGCCTTTAAACATTTATTATTTTTGACAATTCATAATTGTAAGATACATTGAACTGATATTATTATTAACCATAACAAAGGCAATTCTAACACTGTGCACTCTCAGAAAATTTTTACAAAAGTTGTCACTGAGATGGTACCTTTTAAAAACGTCCTATTATGCACCATTTTGGTCACTGGATTTCACAAAGTAAGATGTGATCCTGGATGAACATTTTTTGTTGGTCCTGGATCAACGTTTAAATTTAAAGACATCCCAACTTACCCTTTACTCAAACCCTCAAATTAGTGTGAAATAATAGTTTGGGAATAAAATTTTAAAAGCCCCTACCCCAATCCAAATTCTAAATCTAACACCCTAATCCTGCAATCGGATTGGTTAATGAAAATGTTGATCCAGGACCAACAAGATGTTTATCCAGGATAACATCCTACTCGGTGAAATCACATTCACCGTACCATTTTGGTACAGATTTTGGTACCATTTTGGTCTCTTTGAGGTAGCAGTATGTACCTTTTAGGTTCAAAAATGTACTTTTTGAAAAGGTACTACCCCAGTGACAAGTTTTGTAACTTCCTCTACCTTTTCTGAGTGTGTAGTACAGTTACACATTAAATATGTGGCACAGTAAACAATACAGCAGTCAAAAATAAGGCATAAATGTTCCAAAAGCTGTTCATGTGGAAGTTAATGTACAATTAGATTCAATTGTTATTTTTACTATGAGGTTTCTTACACTAATTTCTTTATTGTTGAAAACATACACACTAAAAGTTAAGAGACTCATTAACATTACAGTCAGACTAATGAGACACATTTATTTATTATAGGCAGAAAGTTGCAGGCAGACAGACAAACAGACACTTGCCAGTTTCTAGTGTCTCAACTGGCACCTATATGATGAGGTGCTTAGCAGTCATAACAGAGGTGCTTTGAAAACAGAGAGTCTCCTGACAAATCTTGAACCTGTTGCTGGGCCAGCTCAGCTCTCCGGCAAACATCCAAACATCTGCTCCAGTCACTATACTCCCTCTTCTGAAAGCAATAATGGCCATAATATCTTTCTAGGGCTTCAGAGCCAAATATGAATGAAGAGTGAACATTCCATGGCTAATGCAGCCACGTTCTGGGCATTTCTTCATAAGAAGCCAATACACCCCTCCCTCCCTCCTTTCTGCCAGCTGTCCTGCAATGTGCTCCTGCTTGTCAGTGAGGAGAAGTGGCGTACTGTTCCAGTGACAGGGAAACACTGTGTTGTCTTACACCTAAGACCCACTCGGACAGACTGAGATCATCTTTCGGCTTGAGCATCCACTCAATCCCCATGATAAAGCCGTGTATCTGGAACGCACGCTGGAAGACACTTCAGCTTGAAAAGGGCTTGTCGTGACTGAGTGAAGTCATTTTATACAAATGATCGATTTCATAATGATTGTTACCAGGTAGCCTTCATCTTCTGAACTATAAATGCAATGCCAATAAATATGAAATGTATGTACTTGGAAATAGATGTGTTTGGTCCTGCAAGAGATGCATTTATTATGCTGGCCTGTTGTCAGGGTGGTTGTCTGGGTGTTGCTAAGGTGTGCACTCTTAAAAATAAAGGTGCTTAAAAGGTTCTTCATAGGGAACATTTTAGTTCCTCAAAGAACCATTCAGACAAAGGTTCTTTAAAGAACCATTTCTTTCATAAATTTTTATAATCTGAAGAACCTTTTTTAAACAGAAACATGTGAATAAGTAGCATTTTCGGTCACACAACTTCCATTGACATCCATATATAACTTTTTCCTCTGATTTCTAATATTAAAAATATCATAGCTTGCCCAATCCTCAATGGGTTTTTGAAAATGTTGTCATTAAACCTACAATGTGGAAGACGATTTGAGGTACGCTTTAAAAAATGCTGGCTTATTTTTATTTAAGACAGCGTTGGGTCAAAAATGTATGTACCCAACCCATGGGTTGTTGTTATTTAACCTATGCACGGTTGTTTCAACTTATTGTGTCAAATATAAATGTTGTCTGGGTTAATTCAACCCAACGGCTGGGTTCGACTCCTTTTGACCCAACACTGGGTTGGAAATAACAGCTTTTTTAGTGTATAATTAATGTCTGTAGGACAAAATAACATTGCAGTTTAACACACCCATAACCTTCATTGTGAGTAATAACAATACAATCTAAAAAATATTGGGTTATTTGCAACCCAGCATTGATTCAAAAAGGGACGAGCTTAGCCATTGGGTTAAATTAACCAAGAAAATATTTATATTTGACCCAACAATGCGTTAAAACAACTTAAGATTTTGGGTTATTACAACCCAAGCACTGAAGAAATTACTTTTTTAGGATTCTTGTCTTGTTTTTTAGTACAAATATCTAAAAATAAAATTTAGATGTATTTTCTATGAGCAAAATTACCTAAAAAAACAAGTCTAGTTTTTAGACAAAAAACATACAATTAAAGTGAATTTGTGTTTAAAACAAGTAAATAAATCTGCCAGTTGGGTAAGAAAAAAACGTCAAATTAATTCAAGAAAAATTCAAGAAAAAACTGCTTACTCCATTGGCAGATTTTTTTCTTGTTTTAAGCACAAATTTACTTAAATTGTAAATCTTTAGAATTATTTACTTTTTGCTCATCAAGAACATGCATCTTAATTTAAAAATTGTATGATATTTGTGCTGAAAACAAGACAAAAATACTAAGGAAAAAAGTCATTTTTTTGCAGTGAGGGGCTGTGCTCGCCCTTTTTGATCCAGTGCTGGGCTGAAAATAACCCAGCATTCTTTAGGAAATTAAAAAATTTCCAGCATTAACCTAGAAAATTTCCATATTTGACCTAAACCTGGGTTGAAACAACCCAGCATTTTGGGTTTAAACAACCCAGCATAGGTTAATTTATACCCAGCAATTGGGGTTTGTCCATCTTTGACACAACATGGGTTGAAACCACCCAGCAATTTTTGTTTTAAAACCAGGTTTTCTTAGACAAACTGGCATGGTACACAATTCTTATTCAGGCAATATACAGACCATCTTTCGAGCAAGTTATCTGTTATTTCTTTGGCAACCTGACCTCTTTTCCAAAACGCTGATAAAGTAGTTTCCTCTTTAGAGAGTGTTTCTGGGTTGCGTGTGTGTTGGTTTGCATGGACCTGTTCCCCTGTTTCTGCTGACAGTAGGCCTAAGGAAGGTCTGGGGTGAGTGACTTCAACACACAGCTCCCCTGCAGCCACAGAGGCTCCATTGTATTCCCTCAACCATCAGTGATCATCCATCACATTTTAACCTGACAGCCAACTGCACAGCCTCCTAATCCTGCCAAGGATGGAGGCTTGAGTTACCATGACGAGAGCACCGTGGGGCTTCTCATTTCGGAACCCGTGCCGGACAAGGGCAGGAGGCACCTTGTCCTGAAGGTCCGAAGCAGGTCTCCATTCCTACATTTGCTAGTTGTTGAAAAACCAATCTCAAGTGGTCATGGTGTTTGAGGGATACAGCCATCAATACCATCACATCACAGAAGTGTTGAGCATATTGTCACCCGAGGGAAATATCACGGTGAAAAACCCCCTTCACCATGTACAACATGGACCTCAAATAGCTGCGGTGGTGTCAGTGACCGTAAATAAGCTAGTGGATTCATTATGGCACATAGCGGAAGCTCTTCTGAATTAGCATGTGAGCTGAGTCCAGACACGTCCATTAGGAATTTTCAGTCTCCGGAAAGCCTAACTGACCGTTTGAGGTCAGGGACAACAAAACTGAACCAAGGTCAGATGTTACAGGTGAATGTATGAGCAGCATCTGCGACATGAGATATGCTATTAAGATTAATGTATGGAAAAGAACTGCAAGTTATGAGATATTTCGAGAAAGATTAAGCATATGATTCAGAAAAGACCACAAACAGAGTTTTCCAGAAACAGGTATTGTGGTAGTACATGGCAAGCACATCAAATAGTAGAGGCATCACAAAGAAACATTTTGTTTATTGTATTGCTATTAAATATTTTTTTAAAGAACACTAACTTAACAGCAAAAAATTACTTTCTTGCGTAGTATTTTTGTCTTGTTTATAGACCGTTTCATCGGGCGCACGTGCGGTGACGCGATAAGCATCTGGTCCGAACTCTACTTCCGGTTTCTGTTTGTTTAATGGACTAGTTGCTGAAACGGAACTCTTAAACAAATACCTCGTCGAAAATACCAAATGTTTTGGGTTCCTATCTACGTTGTTTATTTTGCTTGTTATATAAATAAACTACTTTAAAAGGACTTTGTTGTTACTTATTCTTCGCAGACTTTACCGAAAGTTACGTGATGACCACGAAAGCCGCGTGTTTATGTTGTTACTGCTGAAACCGTCTATAGTACAAGTATCAAAAATGTCTTAAATCAATATGTATTTTCTTGATCGGCAAAATGACCTAAGAAAATTTTTTAGTTTTTAGATCAAATTAAGTGATTTTGTGCTTAAAACAAGCAAAAAAAGACATTGAAAAATTTTTTTCACCCCATTGGATGGTATTTTTGCTTGTTATAAAGGGATAGTTCACTTTAAAATGAAAAATCTGTCATCATTTACTCATCCTCATGTTGTTCGAAACCTGTATGAATTTCCTTTTTTTTTTTTTTTTTGATGAACACAAAAAAAGATATTTTGAGAAATGTTTGTAAACACACAGCAGATAGTGACCATTGACTTACATAGTAGGAATAATAAAATATGATGGAATTTAATGGGTTTACTGTGTGCTTACCATCATTTATCACAATATGGAAGTCAATGAAGACAGAACTATCCCTGTAAGCACAAATTAACTTCAATTTTATTAATATTTTTTGTCTAAAAACTAGATTTATTTTCTTAGGTCGTTTTGCTCATCAAGAAAATGCATTTTAATTTAAGAATGTTTTGATATTTGTACTGAAAACAAGACAAAAATACTAAGTAAGATTTTTTTTTTTTTGCAGTGTTTTGGACATCATGGTATTTTGAATATGAAAAATTATTTTCAACCCAGTGCTGCCTTAAAAAGGGCCAAACCTAACCCTTTGGATTGTAATTTAACCTTTGCTGGCATCTTCCAGCCCAAAAAATTGGGTTGTTTAAACCCATTGTTGGATGAAATATAAACATTTCTTTGTTAATTTAACCCAGCAAGTCGGGTGTCTCCCGTTTTGACCCAACACTGGGTTAAAAATAACCCATTTGTTTGTGTCTATTACTCTCAAGTACCTTCAAAGAACCATGTAAAAGCCATACAAATAATACTTACTAATAGATAATACTTACTAAAAGGACCAAATAATTTTGTAAATATACCACACTGCAAAAAATGACTTTCAAGATAAATTTTACTTAGTATTTTTGTCTTGTTTTAAGTAAAAATATCTAAAAATTCTTAAATTAAGATGCTTTTTCTTGATGAGCAAAATGACCCAAGAAAATAATACTTTTAAGTCCAAAAATATCAAATTTAAGTGATTTTGTGCATAAAACAAGCAAAAAAAATCTGCCAATGGGGTAAGCAAAAAAAATCTTGTACATTTTTCTTAAACACTAAATTCAAAAAAAATTCAAGAAAAAATTGCTTCCAGGTTAAATAATTGCATTTGTTTTATGCACATTTATGCATATTTTTGGTCTAAAAACTAGACTTTTTTCTTGGGTCGTTTTGCTCATCAAGAGAAAGCATCTTAATTTAAGAATTTTTTGATATTTCTACTGAAAACAAGACAAAAATACGAAGCATTTATTTTCTTGAAAATATTTTTTTGCATTGCATGGTACTACAATAAAAAATACTTTCTTACTTAGTATTTTTGTCTTGTTTTTAGTAGAAATATCAAAATATTCTTAAATTAAGATGCTTTTTCTTGATGAGCAAATGACCTAAGACTAAATAAGTCTAGTTTTTAGACAAAAATATAAAATTTAAGTGAATTTGTTCTTAAAACAAGCAAACATATCTGCCAATGGGGTGAGACAAAAACATCTTGAACAAATCTTGAAATCTTAAACATAATTCAAGCTAAATTGTCTCACCCCATTGACAGATATTTTTGCTTGTTTTAAGCACAAATTCACTTAAATTGTATATTTTTTGTCTAAAAACTAGACTTATTTTCTTAGGTCATTCTGCACATCAAGAAAATACATATTGTGTTTTTTTTAGAAATTTCTACTGAAAACAAGACAAAAATACTAAGTAAGAAAGTCATTTTATTTATTTTTTGCAGTGTAGCATAATAATTTGGATTTCTGCCATGGTATGTATCACTTTAGTTTGGCATACCACAAAAATACCAAGGTACTGGTACCTCAAAGGTAAATATCTGTACCAAAATGGTATATATTAGAACCACCATAACATTGACAACGTTTGTACCTTTTTTCTGAGAGTGCAAATCCGATAAAATCACTGTATCATGGTACAGCGTAAATGTTTCTAATTCATCTGATAAGAAAGAGCTGCTTAAACACTTTTAATGATGAAAGCCAACAATCAAATCACATTAATAAGACAAAGTTAGTTTGCTTTAGACATGAAGGCCATACTGTCTGACAACAAGTGTTTTGATCGGCCAATTAAGGAGCCATAGTGGATATTTCATATCTGCCCGAGTCTGTTTGATTTCCATGGCACACGTATCATATTCCTTGACTTTCAACAGCGGCCTGACGCCGTTCTCGAAGCAAACCGGTCCCAAATCCCCAGAAGATTGGGGAATGAAAAGAGATGTAAAGTTTAGATGTGTGGCAACAGCTAAACGCGGAGTCAGGTTTCTCAGAGCCCCGGCTATATTTAACCTACTGATCTAACACCAGGCAGAGAGTTTAAATGGCACCACGGCAGTTGGTGCGAAGCAGTTGTCGTCCACAGATCTTCTTCGGCACGAGCTCAGCTCAGGGGAAGGGATTTGCACACATACACCCACACGAGGACCGTAAAGGACCTATAGCGCATCCAGAGCAGAGAGAACCAAGCTAGCGGACACTGTATGAAAAACATGGAGCTTTTTGAGACCAACCCCTACTTTTTCGCAGACCAGCGCTTTTACGAAAGCAGCGATAACTTTTTCCCCTCCAGGCTGTCCGGAGGTTTCGACCAAGCTGGATATCAGGACAGAAGCTCTATGATGGGGCTGTGTGGCGACGGGAGGTTGCTGTCAGCTGGGGTCGGCTTGGAGGACAAACCATCTCCAACTCCCAGTTTGGGTCTCTCCATGTCGCCGCATCAGGAGCAACAGCACTGCCCGGGTCAGTGCCTGCCATGGGCCTGCAAGGTGTGCAAGCGCAAAACAGTGACGATGGATCGTCGAAAAGCCGCCACTATGAGGGAGAAGAGGAGGTTGAAGAAGGTGAACGAGGCTTTTGAGGCTCTCAAGAGAAGCACGCTATTGAATCCCAATCAAAGGCTGCCTAAGGTGGAGATCCTGCGCAGTGCCATCCAGTACATCGAGAGACTTCAGGCTCTGGTTAGCTCTCTCAACCAGCAGGAACACGAACAGGGAAACCTGCATTACAGAGCCACAGCTCCACAACGGGTGAGTGAAGTTTGGGAGATCATGAGGCAGGTGCCCAGCGGGCTTGTTGGTGAAATGAGCGGTGGCTGAACAACAGATACATTGATGTATTTCATAGTCCGGTTCTTTTCAGGAGTTGATCTGTCAAATGCATTGGGAATGTTTTTTACACTTTTTCATTATCATTAAAAATTGAAAAATTGACATTTTGTTTCTGGGCAAAAAATAATCATATAATATAAATAAATAAATTAAATATAAATAACTAAATAAACTGTGCTTTGGAGGACATTTCATAAATCGTTATTTAAAATTAGAAAACAATGACAAAAAGTTTTGAGATTGTTCAGATACCTCAAATGTCGGATATATTGACAAAGATTAGTTATGCATATTTAAACTACTGCTAATTTGTGTATGTTTCCACATTTTTGTTACAACTATACAATCATATAACAAATGTCATTCCACATTTTTAAAGACCCTTTAATCACATATAAAGTACACTTTAAAGGCAGATTAGATGCATTGCATCTTCTTTTGACTTGTTGTGGTTCTGACTTGTTGGGGGTCCAGTAGGGTAGATTGGGTGGGGTAACTGGTAAAGTGACTGACAGTAGTGTATGTGTTTGTAACAGGTGTCCTCCAGCAGCGAGCAGGGCTCTGGCAGCACCTGCTGTAGCAGTCCAGAGTGGAGCAGTGCGTCAGAACTCTGCGCTCCAGCATACAGCTCTGCGCATGACGGTAAGACCATCACATCTATACTGAACATACTAACAAATTAAGTACAAACAATAAATCTTACAGAAACTTTAAATTATTGAATGTAAAATTTTTATGGTTCACTGACAATACACTTGTTTTATTTTTCCAGATCTCTTGAACGACGACGCAGAACAGACCAACCTAAGGTCCCTGACATCTATTGTGGACAGCATTACAGGAACAGAGACCACTGCAGTCCCCTATTCAGTGGACATTAGCAAATAAACGAGGTGTTTAGAGCACCTATCCATCGCACTATCCATCTATTACACCCCAAGGTGAATGAAGAACCACTTTAAAGTCATAAAACCTTGGGGTGTATGTTTTCCAGACAAAATGATGAGGTCCATATGATAATATTTCCAAGTGCTTCAATCTCTGATGGAATGAGAATTTCAGAGGAAACTTAAGAGATGCAAGCAGATTCATATTTTCGTATTTCCTGATTCCTTTATTTTTTCATTTTATTTGTGTGTGCTGTATGCTTACCAAGAGACATCCATTTGTGGGTCCAATGCATTAACTCCGTGGTTTTGACCAATTTATGCTTAATTTAAACTATAGTTCTGAATGCCAATTGTGTAAATATGTTCCTATTTTCTACAGAGTGGTTTTCTTATTTTATTTTCTATTTTTATTGTGTGTGTTATAATAATTTATTTGGACTTTTATAATAAAGATTGTTGTGTATTTGTAAATATTTGCATTAAATCATCGTCTTTGGCTTAAAATAACTAAACAGGAAAAAAAACAACCAACAAAAAGTTTAACAGAAAAGTAAACAAGCACTAAAATACAGTCCATAAACTGATTTATAATACATAAGGTACATATTTATTTTATATATTCATATAGGATAATTTATTTTTGACAGCTTTTTACATTTAAAGTGAAAAAACAAAACTCAACAGGGTGATTCTCGCAAAATTAGACTTATGAGGTGTCATGAAACATTTTAATTAAAAAATAGAGGCTATCAAAATAAGAAGCATACTGTTACAAACATCTCTATTTTGCACATGATTTCAAATGACATCATAAAAAAACAATTTTGTTGTTTTTTTCACATTTAAGAGGAAAATTGTCATTACCGCAACGTGTCCATGACTGGATTTGGGCTCTTTGACATGGAAATATTTATAATAAAAAAATCTAAAAAAGAAAAAGCTTCAATGCATGTTATACTATAAACATTAACAGTAAAGAAACATGTGGTATTTGGTGATCATTGGTAAATGTAGAGATAATAATAAGTAATATAAATGTGTCCAAGAAAATTTTTCTCATCCTCCGCAACAATTTTCAATCATTGTTTAAGCCTTAAAGGAACTAACATTTTTAAAAAAAATTGTTGGAGGGACATAATTGACTGTGACACTCAAGATGGCTACCAGGTAAGCAGTTGTTATTTTTTCTCTCCAGATAAAAGTTGAAATTTTGTTTGTTATAGTACCTAGACAACTTTTTGGTTCTCATTACCGAAACATGAGTTTGTAAATGCATATATTTAATGTAATATCATGTTGCGGTAATGATAATTTATGATAATGATAATCTAAACATTTTTAATAATTCTATAAGAATTTTTTAAAAATCCTTTAAAAATAATGGTTATAGTAAGTTCAGACCTTAATCTTATATGTGCAAAAACAATAAAAAATTGGCTTCAAGGGCTTTTTAAAAATTCTGATGCTTGACACCTTCTAATTCTGGATTTTGTGAGAATCACCCAACAGTATCTGAGAAGTATTAAACAAAATTTCACATTAAAAAAGAAAAAAAAGAGGATTCTCACTAAATACCGTAGACTTAAACCACACGCTTTATGTGGAATTTGAAGAAGCTACTCTATACAGAATTATATACATAAATCTCCTATTTACAATAACATTAAACCTTACATGCACACAAAAGAGGGTGAGGGTGACAGAAAGAAAGAGACCTGCACCTGTTTACAGTTTAATACCGTTAAGAGCAACTATGTAGCGTAAAAATCACAGGAGAACACTGCAAAGAGGCTTCAGTTATTCCACTTAAACGTCACTGTCGCATCAGGGAAACTTCATTATTATTGTACTATCGCTTGGTCCTCATAAAGGTTTAGCAAGCCACTAAAGATGCCACTAAAAAATTTTGTAGAAAGACAACGAAATTGGCTGTGAGACGCTAGGCACAATTGGCAGATAGAGGCTTAAAAAAAGAGCAGCATACCACAGGATTTCAAGTTTAAGTGTATGGTATATTTCTTTAGATCTGTGGTAATGACGGTTTAGAGAGAGATAGAGAGAGAGAGAGAAAGAAAGAGAGAGAGAGAGAGAACATAAATGCTACAGTGATTGTCAGTTTAGTGGCATGCATGCTCCACTAGACGCCCTAATGCCAATAGTGATCTGCACAGCACAAACAAAAGGTCACCAGTCGCACAAAAATAACCATCATCTATTTCCATTCGCTGGATAAAATTATTTAAAGGATAATTACTTGGCCACATTTGTGTATAAAAGAAAAAACAGTCACTTATAATAATACTTTTTTTTAATATAGAGCACTTTTTAAAGTAAGAACAATGATTTGTCAGCATTGTATAACACTTAAAATACACATACATACATTAACACATACAGTACAGTAGCTGCCACAATTGCACGATACATCATATGATTTATACAGAAAATATTGTCTGGGAAATGCCCGACAGTCTGACGTACGCTCATAATTTGGTTGCTTTGTTCGAAGCAAGGCTGATCGAGAATAACTGGCTCTCATGACGATCATGTGTTCAAGAAAAAGAAAATTCATGTCGTAGATCTTCAAGTCTATTGCTTTCCTTGACCATTTTTTAGCATCTTGGTGTCATTGGCAATTTTTAAAAAGTGAACCCTATGTTGTGGATCAGCACTGTTAATGTGAACACAGACACACCGCTCTCCAGTCACCACCACTGGTGTACCAAACACCGACTACACGTTTACAGTAACACTGTTCTAGCAGATACTGTAGAGCTGTCTAAATGACAGAAAACTTCAAAAATTCATATAATAATGATATATTCATCTCCATATACAAGTCTGATATATTTTTCATAAAAAACATAATAGCATAATTTTCTCTTTTAATATATACAGAGACGTTGATTAATATTTTGCATAACCAAAGGGGGAAGCCTTGTACAGTAAAATGCCACACCCAAAGGAACAGACTAGCACTGACAGACTACAGGGCCAAGTACACCAGTTAAGTACGACCACCACGAAGACTATATAACTGGGATTACTGGGAAACGACCGATATGACAAGATATCTCGTTTACGGGTGCTATGCGTTCGATGCCCTCCAGATCGGAATCTCTCTGCTCCCCCCTCTATTGCACGGTGTCCAAGAAAGCTCCGGTGTGTCATTCAGGAAAGGGGAGGGGGCGGAGGCGATCCCACCCTCCCTCGTCCCTTCAAGATGTCCCCAGAAATTTGGCATGTCATTCTCGAAAGGCCGCAAGCACGTGTCCATACAGGTAGTGGGAATGCACTGAGAGGAAAATGAGACAATACAAGAAGGCTTTTAGGAAGTATATATATTATTATTATGACATTTTAATATTTCACAATCCCACAAACTAAATATCTGCTAAAATTATGAACAGAGAAAATGTATTTTTAAAGTTTAAAGTGATAAATGCTAAAAAAAATGTAGCCCTCCATTCACAGCAAATTGTGAATTACTTTGGGCCAGAAATCAGTACTGTAAGTTAGACCCCAAAATAAATTCAAAATGGTTTGCAGCTCATTTAAAATCATTCACAAACATAAAAATAAATAAAATGTAACATGAAAGATATAGATTTTATATATTATAGATTTTAAAAAATGAAAAGCCAAAATACAGCCCACGCCAACTCTTATGTTATTCTGATCCATAGATGTGGCTCATGCCGTGATGTAAGCAGTTCTTTACATTGTTGTTGTGATTGACAGAAAAAACATTAACATATCCCTCCTGAACATTCACTTTAAGTCTGTTGATTCTCTGTTATAAAGAAGTTGCAAGAAGTTGTAGCGTTCAAGAAGTCAAAACATAACAAATTTCATTCATTTCAATTGAAGCTTGGGGACTGTTTCCATTACCCTTTAAATTGTGCAAATTGAAATAGCGTATTGAAAATGTGCCAAATTGAATCACGGCAATTTCGCATAAAATTCCATTCATCGCAAAAACGTTGTTACTGTATGCTCGGGTGAGGTGTTTTTTCAAGCAATTTGAAAAAGGAATTTATTGCAAAACCATATAAAATCGAACACACCTGTCACCATGGTTTTTTAAAGAGCACCAATGGTCCGATTCACGATTTAACATTTCCTTTTCTAAGTGCAAAAGCTACAAACCCCAACGTAAACGATGACACGAGTTATCGTCTGCAATGTAAATCTCTTTTCTTGGACTACAACAAACACATGGATTGTAGGCAACAGTTTACTACCTGGGATTGGTGATGTAGACAAGACCGACATTATCATAATTCCTCTCGCTTCGGACTCACAGCCTGTAAGTTAACTCCTGTTAGCATTGTATTGTGAGCGAATCTTTCAAAAATGGTAAGGAGCGTCACATTTTCTCTGACGGCAGAGGCATTCAGGCCAATCACAACATACAGATTAGGTGGCCAATCAGGGACAGAGAGCTTTTCAAATCTGTGCGTTTCAGGAAGAGAGTGCAATCTAGAGATACAAAAATGTACGGTATGTGGAAAATAATGTGTTTTTTAACCATAAACCACGCATTGCATTATACCAAATACACAAAATAACATAGGTGCTCTTTAAATGACCTATAGCGAGACAACAAAATTATGTTTTAGTCACATAACATCGTTTAATTGAAACATCGCCATTTCGCAGTAGTTTTTTGTCGATACACTAAAGTTTTTCGCAAATCTTTAATGTAAACGCAGCTAGTGCCTGTTTATGAAAAGAAGTGGGTGTGTTCAGCTATGTGACAAAGTTGAAAAAAGTTAAAGCACAACACTAAAGAGTTTTTGCTCTTTGCTCCCCCTACAGGTTAGAAGCGTAATTGCCCATTACCACTATCGTAAATATTGCAGCATAGCTGGCTCTAATTGGATTGTAGGTCTGCCGTAAAGCAAGTTTTTGTCGTTTTTACTCGAACTACAGGACCGCGACCCGACGGTTGGAAACTTCTTTAGTGCGGTTTTGGCCGATAGAGGGCTGCAAATCAAATGTGATAGTGGCGTTCACCCTGTTTCAAGTGGATGAACCACTGAAACGTTTTTGGAAACGTTATTTTAAGGTAAAAAAAACTCTTTAGTGTTGCTTTAAAATGTATGCAAATGATTAGCGACTTTCGTGAGCAACCACCAATGGGAGTGAAGCAGTTCAGCTCACGTCATCCAGCTTTATGGCACCAGAATTATGGCACTTTTTCATTGCATGGTACGGTTTTAAGTGAGCCGCACGGATACTTAAATGTGATGTGTGAACACTGCAGATCACAGATTTGTCAGAGAGAATTGTCACTACCAGCTTCATTGCTAAATCCAAAATTATCTTAGCTTCGTATGTTGTCGAGCAAATCAAGTTATGTCATTGGCTGCGTAGAGAGTGACGTATGGTATGGCGATTGTGGAGGCAAAGAGTAAGGGCCAAAACAATCCTCTGCATTTGTCAAACATCACTAAGAAAAGTGCGTACATTACATTGATATTCTCTCCTGAATGCAGAGGCATCTAAGATGCCAGCATTAACGGAAGCTAGTTTTTTTCGTTTGTAAAGTTTTAATTATGGATATTTCTATTACAAAATTAAATCGATTAACCTCAGAAGGCCTTTATTTATCCCCCTGGGGCAATGTGGATTACTTTTGCGAAGGATGGATGCACATTTTTTGGGCTTGACCCTATATTCATCCGCTATAAAGATTAGAAGAGCTAGGACATTTTCAAAAATATCTTAATATGTGTTTTTATGAAAAAAGGTTAATGTTACTCGGATGGCTTGAGGGTGAGTAAATCATGGGGTAATTTTCATTTTTGGCCAACTATCATTTTAAGACCAAAAACATATTGTTGTATTTCATCATAATACGACTTGATTAACTTTAAAGAGCAACTATTGTCCGATTCACGATTTTACATTTCCTTTGATGTGTAAGTGTGTATTAGTACATGTTAACGATATACAAACCCCAAAATAGTTATTGTTTCCAATGTAAATCTCTTTTCTTGGACTACAACAAACACACGGATTGTAGGCAACAGTTTTCTTCCTGGGATTGGTGATGTAGAGAAGACTGACATTATTATAATTCCTCCCGCTTTGACTCACAGCCTGTAAGTTAACTCCTGTCAGCGTTGCATTGTGAGCGAATCTTACAAACATGTTAAGAAGCGTCATATTTCCAATCACAACATACAGATTAGCTGGCCAATCAGGGACACAACGCTTTTCAGATTGATGAGTTTTGTACAAAATCAATGTGGAAAATAATGTTTTTTTAACCATAAACCACACAAACACATTGTATTATACCAAATGCACAAAATAATGCGGTTTTTAAGCAATGAATAGGTGCACTTTAAAACATGAAGCCGTATGGCTACACAGAACAGCTTACCTGTTAGTGTGAGTACAGTGATTAGTAAAAGCAAGTTAGCAGGAATAAGTCCTGACAGCTGAAGGGTCTAGTCTCTGCGGGGCCGGGGGACCGGCTGCTGAACCACAGAGAAGAAAACATGCAGTGAGTTAGGGACCCCTGTCCTGTCTAACACATGCGTTCACAGCATACATGTTTTGCATATGCAGAATTTAGTGTCATATGACATGCTGTAATGTTATGTTATGTTAGCAAAGGCACGTGTTGTTAGTACTGTATTGCAACCACTTAAGCACAACATGCTAGTGACTGAACTCATTTTACCCCTGCCCCCTTTCTACCTTCTGGTTGCAGCTGTTTCTTGGGCACAGCAGTCATGGAATGAGGAATGGACATGGTGCTGAGGCGGAAGCCAGCGGGAAGAGTCTCTATGGAGCCTGCCATCATACCCAGACCCTGGCCATCTCTTGGCCTGAAACGCTTACGCCATGATGGAGACCTCCGAAATGATTTGTCATCACACTGTGAAGATCAAAACAAATAGTTTTAGTGACTAACGTGAAACCAAAAACACATTTCATTTAAAATTACCTTAAATTTTCATCTACCTCTTCCAAACGCCGGTCCGTGCCCAATGCTAAGAGATTATTGAACTCCCTCTCCAGTATCTGCCTGGCCTGGGAGACACATCAAAGATAATGAAATATATTGGACAATCATATCATTTATTCATTTAACAGATGCTTTTACCTAAAGTGACTCACAAGTGAGGAAGCATATGAAAACAATTGCCTCAAATCAATATCAATTACATGAAGAAAATCCAGGTGTTCACTGAAAACATTAAACCTCTTTTGTCTCCACATAATCTTGGTCTAAATATTTCTGGTCCTCACCTGTGTGTTCTGCATGGGAATTTGCAGAATAAGGGCCAAGCTGCTGAAGTCGAAGGTCTCATCGAGGGCGATGAGAGCTCCGTGCACTCCGCTTTCCAGCAGGTTATTATTGTATTCCTTCAAACCGATATTCTGAATCCACTGCATCACGTGATCATTGGTCCACACCAGAGTATCTGAAGGTAAAATGGCTTTTTAATTTGATATTACCTATGCAAGACACTTTTTGTAAAAGCTGTTGGTTGGCTGAAATATATTTTATTTAGGGTTGTCACTATACACGGACAGAAGAAATGGTCGAAAATATGTACCCCAGCTGTCACTGGGGCTGTACCCTTTCAAAAAGTACAGCTTAGGACCTAAATAGTTGATATTAGTACCTCAGAGGTACACATTGGTACCTAATGTATACATGTTTGTACCTAATGGTACATATAAGGACCGTCAAAAGTGTACCACTAATATTAAAGTTAATAATATTAAAGGGGACATATCATTAAAATCTGACTTTTTCCATGTTTAAGTGCTACAATTGGATCCCCAGTGCTTCAATAAACCTAGAAAATTTGAAAAAGATCAACCCAGTCACTTAGTTTTGGTAAACTTAATAAAAAATAATTTTTAAGAAAAAAATTCTTAGTATTTTTGTCTTGTTTTCAGTAAAAAATATCGGTAACACTTTATTATAATGTTCATAAATTAACATTAGTTAACTACATTAGTTAACATGAACTAATGATGAACTGCACTTGTGCAGCATTTATTAATCTTAATTAATGTTATTTTTTTAACAATTACTAATACTTTATTAAAATTTGGTTAACGTTAGTTAATGCACCATGAACTAACATGAACAAACAATGAACAGCTTTATTTCTATTAACTAACATTAACAAAGATGAATAAATACTGTAACAAATGTATTGCTCATCGTTTGTTCATGTAAGTTAATACATTAACTAATGTTAAATCATGAACATTATAATAAAGTGTTACCAAAATATCTATAAATTCTTAAATTAAAATTAAGATTCTTAAATTAAGAAAATAAGTCTAGTTTTGAAACCAAAAATATCAAATTTACGTGATTTTGTGCATAAAATAAACAAAAAAATCAGCCAATGGGGTAAGCAAAAATTTTTTTTTAAACACTAAATTCATTCATTGGCAGATTTGTTTTGCTCGTTTTATGCACAAAATCACCCAAACTTGATATCTTTGGTCCAAAAACCAGACTCATTTTCTTTGGTTTGTATTGCTCATCAAGAAAAAGCATCTTCATTTAAGATTTTTTAGACATTTTTACTGAAAACAAGACAAAAATACTAAGACATTCATTGTTTGCAGTGCATTCTCTGCAAGCATGTGAAAAAATAGGTAATTGAAATTTGGCTCCCCTTGTGATGTCAGAAGGGGATAATACAGCCTCTTAATCTGCACTATCCAACCACGACACTGCCATTTAGTGCAGAGATCAGCTCATTTGCATTTTAAAGGACACATTTTTGCTAACACCGACAAAAAGGCAATTTTAACATGTTAATAAATTATCTATATGGTATTTTGAGCTAAAACTTCACATATGTACTCTGGAGACACAAAAGATTTATTTGACATCTTAAAAAAGTCTTGTGAAATGTCTCCTTTATATTAAAATGCAAAGTATTTGTCAATCAGGTGGCCTTGTCAGTCAAATAATTTGAGGTTACTGTATTGAGTTACTACTGATACTACAGGCAGATTGGCATTGTTACTTTACGTGTCAGTTTAGTATCAAAATAACTTTTGACTTGCAATTTCCATCAACGTGTGATAAACATCAACAAAGCAAATCTTGGAAATGGCCTGTGTACACAACTGTACCGGCTGTGTTTAGAAATATCTGTATTTAGGTAACAGTATACGTGCAGTCTGATCATTCTGCACAGCTGGTGCGGCCTGCTTTCAATTCTGTGCATAATGTACATAAGTGTGTACGTCTTAAGCAGTTGGTGCGTGCGCGTCTTTAGCGAAGAAGATTAAAGATTTGAAAAAGCTCCGACAGCTGTGTCAAGTTCAAGTGTTATGCTGAAGTTCAGCCGGGCGCCGTCCCTTTAAATGGATTTGACACTAAAAAGTTCAGCTGTTGACCTCTCACATTCCAATTCTGACAAAATACACAGGTATTGCCACTAGATAGTGCTCTTCTGTTCATATCATAAAAGTAATGAATCCAAAAAGTGTAAAAAATGACATACAGTAATTTAGTCATACCTTTGAGGTCATGTTGAAAATCTTCTCTTCTTCGTTCTAACTCTTTCCTGTCATAGTTAAGTCTTTTTAAACACATGATGCCATAGTGCAAACTAGCTCTGTTGGACAAAAATATTTTATGAATAAATCAATTCACAGTAAGAGAGCATTTCACTTTGCAATAGAGTGTTCATGGTCGCTGTTTACCGGTGAAAGCTGTCCACCATCTTCAGGTGTGTCCTCAGGTCTTTCTTCGTAAGGTGGTCCAGCATCCGAGCGTCCACCAGGCACTCCATGAAGTAGCTGCGGTACTGAGGCAGACCCAGACTGGGCAGCCATTCATTCCCAATCCATTCGTGGTTCATGTCACCATATGCTAGCGTCTGACATAGGCAAAAAACATTATTAACCTTTTCAATTAGATAAAATTTATTAGATTAAATTTATCTTTGTATTACTGTAATGTATTCAATTTTGCTCTCAAAGAAAGTGAAAAATCTTTGCACTCCCTACACTGTTAGAAAAAGGTACCAAACTGTACCTTTTCTGTCCATGTGGTAGTCCCCTTAAAGGTAAATATTTGTAACTTTATGGGTATAAAACAAATTGAAATGTTGTACCTTTTGCCGTACAATATTATACCCTAAAAAAACCTATTGTGTACCTTAAAGGAACACACCAACTTTTTGGGATTTAGCTTATTCACCGTATCCCCCAGAATTAGATAAGTGCATACAAACCCTTTTCATCTCCATGCGTCCCGGCGTCTGATGCACCCACGGCTAGCCTAGCTTAGCACAAATACTTGAAGTAAATGGCTCCAGCTAACAAACTGCTCCCAATAAGTGACAAAATAACGCCAACATTTTCCTATTTATATGTTGTGATTTGTATAGTGTGTTATATATATATATATATATATATATATATATAAATCTATAAAAAAGCACCAGAGAAGCGTCGTGGTAAGAAGCAGAGAGTTTGCTTAGAGTTGCGCTAATCACTTCGCCCAAGTAGCAGTGCTTCGCCTTCTGAGAATATAGTTTCTGGTATGTATACAGTTAAAAGATGGCTGCGTCTCATATGACCTTGTTATTTGTACACGGTGTGACTATACAAATCACAACATATAAATAGTTGGCATTTAGTATGCTAGCTTGAGCTATTTACTTCAAGTCTTTGTGCTAAGCTAGGCTAGCGGTGGGTGCGCCAGACAGAGTTACAGCATGCACAGAGATGAAAGAGATATGTATGGACTTAACTAACTCTGGGGGATAAAGTGAACAAGCTAAAATCCCAAAAAGTTCAAAGAACAATTTTTTACAAGTAAAATTTTAGGAGTACAAAACAGTTAACTGTACCTTTAAGGGGAGGTTCACAATTCGCACCTTTTGTGCGGCAAATACGTTATTTTGAATGTAGATGCGCAACGCACTCAAATAGAGAGTGACGTGGTTGCAAAGCAGTTGCGACATGCTCTTTTTCCATGGCCGTCGGTGCTGCAGCAAGTAAAAAAATATTTAAATTTTTCAGAATGGCGCGTCGGAAAGTGCACGCGAAAGATGGAGGAAAGCCACAAAGTCGAATTTTCCGCATGGTTTTAGAGGCAATATATGAACCGCCCCTAAAGGTACACAATAGATCCTTAAGGTACAGTAATGTACCCCAAAAGGTACAACATCGTAATATGCATAATATACCTGTAAATGTACAAAATGGAACCTTAGGGTACCACCCCAGTGAAAAAAGGTCAGGTTTTGTACCTTTGAGCATGTATGCAGACTATAAAATATATAGGAAATACATGTTTAAAAAATAAATAAAAAATATGCTGGAGTACTTAGTAATTTCCACTTTACAATGTAATAAAAAACAATTTAAATAATTTAAGTAACAATCTAAGTAAATTTTTAAACAGTCTTTAGTGTAAATAATTCCACAATTTAAAAGTTAGATCAGCAAAAGCCACATTTCAGAAATCAGTAAAAGTCTCTCAATAGCTGGGTTTCCACAGTCGGGCCTAAAGCAAGCGAGCCAGTATGTGCCAGGACCGGTTGCATTTCCACTGTCACTTCCAGCGCCTCACTGGGTCTTACTGGCCCAGGTTTGGTCAAGGTTTTCTGTCCGATGGTCTCAGTCAGGTCTTCTTTCAAGATTAAACTTCTTACAGTACTTCCCGCTGAAATGGATGGGGTTATTTGATGTCGTATCCAGGCAGGAGTATTAAGAATGGGGTTTATGGCCTGACTGTGGAAAATTTAGCCTCACAGCTGGCTGGCGGAGGTTACTGGCCCCGCCCACCCTGTTTAAAGCCCTGACTCGCACAGGCCCAACAGTGGAAAAGCAGCTAATGATAAAGACAGTGAGGTCTCTCACCTGAGCCCAACTTCCTTCCTCATTCTCCTGCCAGTCAAACCCCAGTGTGACAGCGTGTTAGACAGAGCAGACAGTATTAGCCATACTCTCTTTCAGATACAACTCAGTCAAAGTGAATGAAGCAGACACAAACTACAGCAGCTGTATTGGTTGTTAGCAGGTAGCATACTTTGCTAAGTGCAGTTAGTAAACAGTGAGGAATTTTGAGTGAAGCACAAAACATAGGACCACAATCACCTCACAGTTGCACATAAACATGCATAGGTTTATTTAAAGCGCTGTTTTGGGTATATTGGGAACCATTTTTTTAGAGAGTAGCATATGCATGGCACATGGGAGTCACCCAGATGGACTTACCATTTTAGAGGAGGTTGCCATGTTTTCCATCTCCTCGTGAGTCACCCACACATTTCCGGAAGACTGAGAAAGAGACACATACGCACAGATTAATGATCACACATGGCATTATATCTCATTTTTCTTTAATATCTATTAGTCTTATTTTTATTTTAATAAAGCTTTTTTTAGGACTGTCAAAAGATTAATCGCGATTAATCGCATACAAAATAAAAGTTTTTTGGCATAATATATGTGTGTGCACTGTGTGTAATTATTTTATATATATAAATACACACACATGCATGCATGTATTTAAAAAACATTTACATTCATATTTATTTATTTAGATTTTGATATTTTTTATATTATATATCAATTAAAAAAATTATACATAAATACATTTTTTCTTTAATTTATACATGTATGTGTGTATTTATATATACATAGTAATTACACACAATACATATACATACATATTATGCAAACACAAACTTTTATTTTATATGCGATTAACCGCGATCAATATTTTGTCAGCCCTACTTTTTTTTGCATTGTAAAGTAAAGTTGGAGACGTGACAGGAGGTATTACAAAAATAGTACACGAGTACTATTCTGATGACGAAATTTGCGTCAGGACCATCGCATATGCGTAAAAAGTGAAGTATATCCATGCTTACTACTACATTACTAAGTATGACTGCAGAAGAATAAAGTTCAAGTATTACAGCATCATCATTTAGGTGCAGTTGTCTGCAAATTACAGTAACTAATCAAACATAATTTGTATATTTGTTCAAGTGAATTGTATGAGTTAAAGTGAGTGATTTTGGAGTTCTTACTGTGCGTGAGGTCAACGGAGCTGAAGGACTTGTTAGTGAAACCATCTCCTGAATAGCCAGCCTTAGCTTTAACCGATGTAGTGGGTTACTGATGCCAATCTCTCGCTGAATCTCTGTGTCTGACAGCGCCGACATGATCGCGCCGCTCTTCACGTTAGCGCGACACGCCGCCACGTACCAGGCAGGCATGCCCACCCACAGCTGAAGGATGTCAGAGAGAGAAGTGTCAAAATGCATCTTCATTATCTTCATCATCATCATAGAGAGTGAGTGATTATCATAATTATCATCATTCCCCGTGATTTGTGTGATTGTAATCATGGAGATCATGAGAGCTGAGCACTGTGGAAGGGATAAAGCTTGATGTCTCTGTACCTCGAGCCAGGAGACGACGGTGGGACCGTCCCACTGAGCGAAAGGAAGTCCTTTCCTCCTGGCATCCTCCAGCAGCTCGTGTCTAATAGCAGACGAAGAAAGGGGAGTGCTTAGAGGATATACATTATTCATTCATATATACAGTCTTGTTCAAAATAATAGCAGTGCAATGTGACTAGCCAGAATGATCAAGGTTTTTGGTGTATTTTTTGTTGCTACGTGGCAAACAAGTTACCAGTAGGTTCAGTAGAGTCTCAGAAAACAAACAAGACCCAGCATTCATGATATGCACGCTCTTAAGGCTGTGCAGTTGGGCAATTAGTTGAAAGGGGTGTGTTCAAAAAAATAGCAGTGTCTACCTTTGACTGTACAAACTCAAAACTATTTTGTACAAACATTTTTTTTTTCTGGGATTTAGCAATCCTGTGAATCACTAAACTAATATTTAGTTGTATGACCACAGTTTTTTAAAACTGCTTGACATCTGTGTGGCATGGAGTCAACCAACTTGTGGCACCTCTCAGCTGTTATTCCACTCCATGATTCTTTAACAACATTCCACAATTCATTCACATTTCTTGGTTTTGCTTCAGAAACAGCATTTTTGATATCACCCCACAAGTTCTCAATTGGATTAAGGTCTGGAGATTGGGCTGGCCACTCCATAACATTAATTTTGTTGGTTTGGAACCAAGACTTTGCCCGTTTACTAGTGTGTTTTGGGTCATTGTCTTGTTGAAACAACCATTTCAAGGACATGTCCTCTTCAGCATAGGGCAACATGACCTCTTCAAGTATTTTAACATATGCAAACTGATCCATGATCCCTGGTATGCAATAAATAGGCCCAACACCATAGTAGGAGAATAATGCCCATATCATGATGCTTGCACCTCCATGCTTCACTGTCTTCACTGTGTACTGTGGCTTGGGGGTCGTCTCACAAACTGCCTGTGGCCCTTGGACCCAAAAAGAAAAATTTTACTCTCATCAAGACAAAAAAATGTTCCTCTATTTCTCTTTAGGCCAGTTGATGTGTTCTTTGGCAAATTGTAACCTCTTCTGCACATGCCTTTTCTTTAACAAAGGGACTTTGCGGGGGATTCTTGAAAATAGATTAGCTTCACACAGACGTCTTCTAACTGTCACAGTACTTACAGGTAACTCCAGACTGTCTTTGATCATCCTGGAGGTGATCATTGGCTGAGCCTTTGCCATTCTGGTTATTCTTCTATCCATTTTGATGGTTGTCTTCCGTTTTCTTCCACGTCTCTCTGGTTTTGCTCTCCATTTTAAGGCATTGGAGATCATTTTAGCTGAACAGCCTATCATTTTTTGCACCTCTTTATAGGTTTTCCCCTCTCCAATCAACTTTTTAATCAAAGTACGCTGTTCTTCTGAACAATGTCTTGAAAGACCCATTTTCCTCAGCTTTCAAATGCATGTTCAACAAGTGTTGGCTTCATCCTTAAATAGGGGCCTGATTCACACCTGTTTCTTCACAAAATTGATGACCTCAGTGATTGAATGCCACACTGCTATTTTTTTTAACACACCCCTTTCAACTAATTCAACTAATTGCCCAATTGCACAGCCTTAAGAGCGTGCATATCATGAATGCTGGGTCACATTTGTTTTCTGAGAATCTACTGAACCTACTGGTAACTTGTTTGCCACGTAGCAATAAAAAAATATACTAAAAACCTTGATTATTCTGGTTAGTCACATTGTACTGCTATTATTTTGAACAAGACTGTATATATATACTGTATATATGACACACGACAAGTTGTCTGAACTCTGTACGTATTGAAAATTATTGTATGTGAATGTGTGAGCTATCTTTTTCTAACACCCAAACAAAGTACATTTCCTATGGCAGGTGCTAGTTAGGAAACCAACGTTTTCTGTCACATTAATGGTCAGGTGACAGAGAAACAAGTACATAGAGGATGGTAACATATACTCCATTTACTAGCCCTTCATTAAGTGTTATTTAATAACTTGTTTATCTGCAGAAGATGGCACTTTGCCGTCTGACCGCTTATAATTTTGCTTTAACTGAGCAGTGTAATTGGATAATGGTGTTAGTAAGCGTGTCAATGTGAGATGTGAGATGTATCAGTGATCATTAAAGAGTAAGACTTACTTTTTCTTCATCCTGCGGTCTCTCTCTGCCTGGGTGCCCAGTTTGCTCAAAGTCATGGTGTCGCCAATACCCATCTCGAAATCTAAAGGTCAGTCACAACAATAGTTAAATATAACTTTATCTAATGCTCTGTAAAGGTAATGAAAACTAGACTTGTACAGTAATGTTTTCATCTAAATTGGTAGTACCTGGAATAACAGGTGGTGTCATCTGGCCGTCCCTGCTCATTGGCTGGTCTAAACGCGCTTTTTCTTTCTTACCAAAGAGACGGCCAATGGACGACTTTATGCCCTTCTTTTTGTTTCCACTGGGGCAAAAATATAAAGAGATGAAAAGTCATTCAATCAATTTCAAAGCTGGTGATTTTCAAAGCAATTTTGGTGATGCCAAAACAGTCCAACCTTGCTGAAAACTGCATAACTTACTGTTAGGATTCTGCCTGTATCTTGTCTTGTTGTATATCTAGTTCTAGTATGGCAGAGTCCTGACAGTACAATGTTTTATGTTGGAGATACGTGGTTTTGGGATTGTTTTATAAGACCACGTATTTCCTGTGTTTTGTCACTTTTTACACGGCCCCTTACCTGTTATTATTTTCAGCTGTTCCCCTCATTAGTTCTCTCTATTTAATGTCCCTGTGCTCTTTGTTTGTTCTTTGTCTCTTTCACTGTGAGTATCGTGTCCTGAAATATATCCTGTCTAGTTTATCGTCATTTAGTAGAGTCTGGTTGTCGTATTGATCTAGTTTAGTCAGTGTTTGTTATCTAGTGTTTGTAATGTTTTACCCCCTCGTGGGTTTTTGTTTTGTTGTTTTTGTTGTTAATTAAAGTCTTAAGTGTTTTTGTATACATCTGTCTGGGCCTGGGTTCTTGCTTTGCCATTTCCTGACACTTACTGCATAACAATGTATTTACATGCAATATATCTTTAGTTGTAATATTTAGTCTGTGCTGCTGAAAAACAGTTTGTTAATCCTGCACATGTGCATTTAAATATATCAATGTTGATGCTCCATCACTATGACATGACTCCCCCCGGCATCACCTTATATTTATGTGACGCATTAGTAAGGTGCATAATGTAGAGACTGATTTCTTGCAATAATTTAAAGAGCACCAATGATCCGATTCCCGATTTTACATTTCCTTCGTACATGTTAACGATATGCAAAAGGTACAAACCCCAAAGTAAACGATGACGCGAGTTATCATCTCCAACGTAAATCTCTTTTCTTGGACTACAACGAACACACGGATTGTAGGCAAAAGTTTACTTCCTGGGATTTATTATGTAGTAAAGACCGACATTATCATAATTCCTCCCGCTTCGGTCTCAGCCTGTAAGTTAACTCCTGTTAGCATTGCATTGTGAGCAAATCTTTCAAACAAGGTAAGAAGCGTCACACATCCGGCTGACGTCAGAGATATTCAGACCAATCACCAGAGGTGGGTAGAGTACCCAAAAAGTACTTATACAAAAATGTTCTCAAGTAAAAGTATCAATCTAATGATTTACTTGAGTAAGAGTAAAAAAAGTATTAGATGAAAAAACTACTCAAGTAGTTAGTTACTCGTTACTTCCGATCTGACAGAGAAGTAGCACAAAAGCACTGAATTTCAGACTACTTGGAGGGTTTTCACCTCTTAAAAGTCTCATCGTTCTGCTTATATACAAGTAAAGCAGCCGATCTTAGTCCTGCAATGGGTACATTAACATCACATAACGTGTCATTTGAGAAAAAATCTCAAACACACACACACCGATGTTTTTCTGACGATAAACTCTGTATTTATATTCATGTTCACAACACAAACTTGTCAGCATCTGCCTTTAAACATGCAAACAGTAAACAAAAAAGAACATGTGTGTCTGTTTGTTATCATGTTTTTATATGAATAGGTTATTTTCATTGCCATCAAAGTGCAATTACTAAACATAAACAGGAGCTTAATAAAATTTTTATTTGGAACTTTTTTATTTGTTTGTGCAAATCAACTCTACATTCATTATAATATATAATACATGTTTCTTTAAAATCAAACTTTATTCTTTTATTTTTATTCATTCATTCTTTAGGAAGAATTTAAATAAAATACAATCTTGTTTTTATTTGAATGTATTTTCTACACATTAGTGAGGTGTCCAGATTTGTGTATAAATGGAAGACGTCGTTACATTATGCTGTTCAGTTTGTTTTTCATTGTGGGGAAATGATATGGAAATGTGCAGATGTGAACGTGCTGTTAACTTACACTAGGTTTGGTCATCGCTTGCACAAGAGTGCATATGGCAAAAAAAACTCGGACAGTGTGTGAAATGACCATTAATAGTATTCAAATAGACATTACTGAAACACTAACACTTCAGGTTGGATCTTGAATTCCTGTACGCTGAGATGTCAGCTTGTTTATTGAACAAAGCATGCATCGCATTATGAAACTATTCTTTTTGACCTCTTGGAGTGAAAACATAGACCCAACTTGAAGCCGCCATGCATGATCTGCCTCTGATATCTCGCAAAACGCACACGCGCCCTTATCTGCTTCTCCTATCATCTACATGCGGTTGCGCACGCGCGCTAAAGGGTGACCCCACGGTCCCGCGTGCTAAAGGGTGATGCAGCCTGTCTCGCGAAACTTTCGAACACGCCCTATAAACTTTTTAAAAATATATATGCATTAATTATTACCATTTAAAAGTAGCGCAGTAACGCTGCCGAATGTAGCGAAGTAAAAGTTCAGTTTTTTCATTAGAAATGTACTTAAGTAAGAGTAAAAAGTACCCTTAAATTTACTCTAAAAGTACTAGTTACCCAAAACATTTACTCAAGTACATGTAACGAAGTAAATGTAATTCGTTACTACCCACCTCTGCCAATCACAACGTACAGATTAGCTGGCCAATCAGGGACAGTTTTGTACAAAATCAGTGCGTTTCAGGGAAATCTGGAGCTACAAAAAAAGCTACGGTATATTGAAAAGAATGTGTTTTTAACCACAATCCATGCAAACACGTATTATACCAAATACACAAAAATAACGTTGTTTTTAGCAATAAAATAGGTGCTCTTTAAATCAATAACATTTAGCAGTCATTTGAGGAAAAACATGTGAATTTGTGTATATTAGTCTGTGTATGGGAAACCCGTTTTGCAGTTAAACAAGACAGGACACCGTATGATTTGTATTCAAGAGTATCCATAGTGGATCTTAATTAAATGAAAGAAAATCAAAAGAGTTTGGAATGTCAAGAGGGCGAGAAAGATGAGGAAATTGCTGTCTGTAATGTTAAAGTGCCTGGTAGTGAAGATTAAAAAGACTTTTGCTATTGCTCACTGAGACTAAAGTGTGAGCTACACTTTGTAAATGAAGATGAACAAAGGCAAGCTGACAGTAATTAACTAGTTTAAAGACCCAAGAGCAGTTGTGTGTGTGTGTGTGTGTGTGTGTGTGTGTGTGTGTGTGTGTGTGTGTGTGTAATAAACTCTTAACTTTCCTCAAGTGTGCCTGCTGGGTAAATGGTCTAATCTGGTTTAATCAGTACAGGATCTTTTAGCACCTGTTAAATGTTGAAATGTTAAATGCTCTCTCATTTGTAAGTCACTTTAGATGAAAGCATCCGTTAAATGAATACATGTAAATGTAGCACCTGAGACGTGACTGTCTGTAGATTTGTGTTTGTGTGTGTTTACCCTCGGCCATCCTCCAGACTTCCTGTTAGCTGAGCGAAGTTCATTTGGTCGAGTCTGAGACTGCGTGGGGATGAAGGGGGTGATGTCTCACACTTTATGGTGGCCTTATCCTCTCGAGTCTCCACCGGGGACTGTTATACACATATATTCTTGTCAAAACTCATGCACTACCAATCCACACCTCAGCTTCCCTTAAAAAGCTTTAAATACTGTAGTCACCAACTAATATACATTTACTATACATTCCTTAGCCTCAGAAGACACTACACATATTCTGGATAAGCAAAGACAAGTTTCATTTACAGATTAGTTATTTAGAGATGATGACAAACTTACAGCGACTCTCCTGCGGTGTTTCCTTAGATCACTAGGCTGATAGCGTTAGAATGAAAAAAGAGGCGGAGGAAAGAATCAAGCAGACAGGTTATTAAATGTTTCATTGTTAGAGTAAGAAAACAGAAATAGGATTCACTTGAGTTTCTGCTAAAACTCAAGGAATGAGGGAAGAGAGAAATTGTCAGGCATTAAATTTTAGATACAAACAAAGAAGCTGCTGAAAGGGTTAAGGCTAGGTTAGCAAAAACAGTGCATGCTTATGCTTAAGCTTGTGCAACGTTATACAGTCAAATATGATTTTTGGAAACTTGCATCAAACGCCCCAGGGGTGAACAGTTCATGTATCATGGTAGGTGCATGCGTTTTTTTACTGCTTTAATCTGTTTGAATTTTAAGTACATGAGGGTCTCACCAGGGTCATGATGCCTAATTCATGTGCCATTGAACCAGACGTCATTTTGGGAGTGGACCGGCCGCTAACTGGAGGAGAGGAGCTGGCCAGGGAGAGGGCTGTAACTGAGGTGGGGATGGTGGAGCGAGGCCGTAGGGTCACGTTGAGGCCGTCCATACTGCCGCTGTTCACACGACTCTCAATCTCATCTGCACGCAGCTCTGCTGTTTCACGCTCAACCTGGATCATCCTGAAAGAGACAGAAAGTTACAATAAAATATTAAAATATATTGTATGTAATTCATTGCAAAGTAAAGGCTTCCACATTTGTTGACCAATTTATTTCTATGATCTTTATTCTGTGATTACCATTATGAAAATAATTTAACAGAAACTGATTTCCATTTGTCTCTCAATGTACAGGATTCAGGTTTCACTCTATACAAGCCTTCTCAATAAGTGTGTTTCTAATTTAGGAAAATTAAAAAATCTGTATTAACAATTAAAATATGCATTTTTTCAAGCCTACAAATTATATTTGTTTTCCACTGGATACTTCTAGGGGTGTCAGAACCCTAAATTCAGCCACAAAATTCGATTATTTTCAGTTTTTCTATTTACTATTAAGTAAATTATTTGCATTTATTTACTGAAAACTTAAATTGGTCAAAATAACAAAAAAGATGCAGTGTTTTAACATCTTACATACTGCAAAGAAAAAAAGTTCAAATAAATTTTTCAACAACACAATACTAAAATTTTTACATTTATTTTAAAGGTACAGTATGGGGGTTTTTAGCGGCACCTAGCGGTGAGACTGCAAATTGCAACCAACTTCAATTTCGTAACACAATGAGAAACTACGGTAGCTGCCACAGGACAAACATTTTATCGTATAAGACAACGTACTGTAGGGATGAAACACGCTTTATACAACAGTTTGTCCGTTTAGGATTACTGTAGAAACATGTTGGCGACTTCTATGTAAGGAGACCCGCGGTGTATGTAGATAAAAATGGCTCATCCTAAGGTAATAAAACAATACAGTTCATTATGTAAGGTGATAAACCACTGATAATATAGTTATATATATTTTTTATTTTATTTCTGTCGAGAGATCATTCTAAAAGTGACACATTGAAAAAGTGAATATTTAATGAAATAACACTGATGTTTAATCACGTCTTAAATGTGTCTTTTACATTGCTGTTGTTTGACTTTATTGTCACTCCTGAGGTTCGTTTTTGTTGTAATTCAACAGACAGTGGACTTAAATGATCACAAAACATGTAGAAATGATTAAAGGTAAAACTGGAGGGGCCTCTTTAATTTTTCCTGTGGCTGTATATACTGTATTAGGCATCAAGAATACCTTTCATGCATAATTCATATTTTGGCTTCTTATGAATAGAAGTATTTAGCAGGACTTCTCTCATTATTAATTCAGGTATTTATTTAGCAGAAGCCTCATGAGTTTATCCTACATCTCAGTCAGTGACTCATCTCTACTGGCACACTGCTGCACTTTAAGGTAATGGGTCTGTTGCTGTCTGCCATTTATATTCAACCACGTCTCAGATTCAATCTCTGTGATGAGCAAACTTACTAACTCAAAGTCATATATGACAGGTGCTCTTCTTCTAGCGCTTTATGCTGCTGTGAGAGATGCAGACTGCAGTTCGGTGTATGAAAAAGACTGTAGATTTTAGCCTTTCTGACACTTTCTTTTACTGTTCTAGTTCCAGTGCACCGAAGCAAAAAGATAATTTTTAAATTTAGAAGGTCATTGAGTTTGAGAAGAAAGACGAAATGTGCTGTGATCACAAGTAATATTAAAGGTAGGGTATCTAATTTTGAAAAATGCTAATGGTAGCTGACTAGCCATGTAATAACGATCCCACCCTCCATTCAAATCGCCATTCAAAGTCACGCCTCTTTCAAAACAAATGAACACGCAAAAATCAGACGTCCACATCTTATGTCTCATTCACCAGTGAGAAAACTTTGCAGTACAAAGTGAATAACATTACCAAAATAACCAACATAAACAACTGTTTTATCAGAATTAGTTAAAGCACACTTTCGGTTGTGTAGACCTAGTAACTATATCATTACGCTGATTTGTACACCAATTTCATAAGCAACTCAATGGGCCCTATTTTAACAATCTGAAACGCAAGTGCGAAGCGCAAAGCGCAAGTGACTTTGTGGGCGGATCTTGGGCGCTGTTGCTATTTTCCGGGCGGGAGAAATAAGTCTTGCGCCAGCCGCAAATCAATAAGTGGTTGGTCTGAAGTAGGTTCATTATTCATACACTGTTAAACCTTTACTGTAGATTTCTGGGTAAATAACTGTAAAATTGGCAGTATTTAGCTTTAACATTGGTGAAAGGTATTTTACTGTAATATGAGGTGCAGTTATGCTGCACTAATAATAAACTACAGTAAATTACTCTTTGCACCAATTAAGGGAAATAACTGTAATATTATCTGGTAAATTACTTTCCTCTACATTCCCCATGATGCACTGCGTCACAATTTTTTGAAAACTGTTTACATCTTCAGTCAAAAAGCAAGGATTAATGCATTAACACACACATACGCACACATACATGTGCATGCAACAATTCATCCACAGGTGCAGGTGTCACCAATTTGCCTTGATAAACTTATTTGTTTGTTTGTTTTCTCTGGAGCATGCTGTGTTGAACAATATAATAGTGGATTTGTATGTTTAAAAGCTGAAAATGGATCACACAACTATGAGTAAGTTAACTGTTGTGAGTGTCTTTAAAACACATAAAGGTAAGATTCCAAATAGCTTCCTGATTAGCAAGTTTTTAGCATCTCCTATCAACTTTAACCCTTGTGCATTGTTCAAATTCACTGCCCTTTCATGCTGTTTGTGGCCAAAAAATGCCACTAAATGAAACTGTTGAAAAATTTCTCAGATTAATATTTTTTCAAAAAAATAAATAAATCTGTTAATCAACCTCAATACTGATCAAAATGACCAAATATTTAAAAAAAAATCCATGATTGTAACTCTTTAATTGCAAAGTTCATAAGTGATGTTACTTATTTGGAATTTTTTTTTATTTATTTTGGATTATTCTGGATTTTTAAACACTTTTCATAGTCTTGGGCATTTCAAAGATTAGAAAAAAAAAACATTGGCTTTGATGAATTTTTAGTTTTTGTGCCGCATCAGATTTTATTTTTTTCTTCCTCATTTATTGTTAGTGGCTGTTTTTGCCCCATTGACTTCCATTATAGCAACATTTTTTGATTGCAAAGCCATGACACCTTATTATCATACATTTTTGATTGTTGGTGGTTTTTCCTTTTGCAAAGATGTCAAATTTGTAATTTTTACTGTTGATCACCATGTTGCACCATTAACCCTTTAGTAGGCCTGTGCAAAAAACAGAGCTTAATTTCTGGTTTGTACTTCGAGTTTTATGGAGCATTTTTGTTAATGCTTGAATTGTTAGGATATAAGAAGGTCATTTAAATTATGTTGAATTACTGAAGGTTTGGAATAACCTGAGGGTCAACGGTGACAACGGAATCTTTTTTTTAGGGTGGGATTTGACATGATTTTGTTAAGTGTCTTAAAAAAAATTGTCTACTTGTTTTGTATTTAAATCAAGTCATGATTGCAGGGTTCTTGCAGTCCCATGCTCTATGTGGAGGTTCATGGCCTTGTTTATTGGGTGTCCCCACCCCCTCGTTCTCATGCTTATTAGTAATCATTGGTTTTCTCCCATCACCTGTTTCCCCTCATTATCTTGTTTGTTCTTTTCTATATAATGTCATTGTGTCCTTAGTTCTGTGCAGGTTCATTTTGTTTTGTTCTCGTGTTTGTGTGGTTATCTAGCCGAGTTACCTTGTCAAGTTTAGTGTTATCTGTCTGCTTATGGTGTTTCATGTTGTGTACCCCCTAGTGGGTTTTGTTTTATGTTAGTAAATAAAGTGTTTTCTGTTTTCCCCGACTTCGTCTGCGATTGGGTTCATTTGTCCTCTGATCCTGATATCTATTGCCACAGTAATAAAGTGTATTTGTCTAAATATTTTGGGATTCTTTCTCTCTTTTTAATAAAGTAACATAAAAAAAGAATCTTTCAAAAGTTAGAGTACCACAATGAGTGCGGCATTTTATATACTGTATATACAGTATTATACATGAAGCATGTGGTACCGTACAGTAATTAACTGAAATCACTGAAATCAATTCCTAACCTACAGTATAAAACTGGCAACATTGTTGGCAGTAAGACACCGTAATGATACAGAGACAGTAAATTACTGGCAACACTGTTGCCAGTTATTCACTGTATTGTCATAGACACAGTACTATACTGGCAACACTGTTGCCAGTAAGTCACCATTACAGATGCTGTACAGTAACTAGCTGGCAACAGTGTTGCCAGTAATTTACTCCTAAAAAGCCTGGTAAGGTTTAACAGTGTAGGTGTGGTTTGGGCGTAACGTCAAATAAACCAATCAGAACGTCATCCAACATTCCCTTTAAACGCATTCCCTTTAGTGCACAAGTTCCATGGCGGGTTGCTATTATTATGATGGATTTACCAGGCGCACGCCAGGAGCGGTTCACCGCCAATGAGATTCACGTTCTTGTAAGAGCAGTCAAAGACAGAGAAGTTGTTTTGTATGGGGATGGGAGAAACCCACCCAAATCAGCGTCGGTTAAACAGGCGTGAGAGGAAATAGCCACAATTGTCTCATCAGCTGGCACCACAAACTATCACCACAATGCTCACCACAATGATTTCCCTTATCTCATGTGTTAATATTTTTTATTGTAACAATTTATGATTTGCAAAAATAACTGTTGCATCTGTGTAGATTAGATAAGCAAAGTGTGTGCGCGTTGTGCACGCTATACATTATGGTCAAGCATGCGCCCTTAAAATAGCATAATGAACAAACCCCCAACGCGCCACTGACTTTAGACTAGTTTTTTCTGGTCAGTGGCGCAATTGTTTTTTGAAACTGCAAAATAGCATCAGGGATGGTTTGTGCCTGAACACGCCTCCTTTTTGGCGCTGAACCGACCAGGGAGCGCAAGTTCATTCCCTAGTTTGCCGACGTGCGTCTGTGGAGGGAAAAATCCGCTGTGCGCCGGTGCAAAATACGAATGATACATGCGTCACTGACAAAGTCAATTGCGCTGGGTGCAAGATAGGGCCCAATGTTTCATCAAAGTATAATATCTGAATCCATCTCAATACAAACATATCATGTACCTACCTTACCAAAATAAACAGTGCAACGCCCCTTTAGACCTTTGCCTCCTGCAGCTGTTTGCATCTTGTGGTAAAGCAGTAAAGTTACCAATGTTAATTTGTTTTTTTGCTGTTGTTGTTTTAAAAGATGTCTTTTGTTTTGTGGCTCCTGTGTAGGTTGTCAATTCAGCAGGAAAGTTTGCCATTCTCCTTCTGTTTACAGACAGGAGGTGAGCGCACGTGAACGTGCCAATGACGTATGGTGTCTGCGTGAAGAAGCTGCGCGGTGGCATTCAAATGACGCTTACGGATGAGGGACAAAAAGGCAACGTCCGTTCGGAAAGAGATCTATGATTGGTTGAACATTTTTTGGTCCTACGCCCTTCACAGATGACATAAATTTCTACAAATACATTTAAACAACTTAGCATAGTGATTGCTATCAGGATGTGAGGAGACTTTTAACCAGCATAACTAAAAATGTTTCTGGATCGAATCAGATACCATGCCTTTAATCAAGGTTTCTTATACCAATAAGAGTCATAATTTAGTTTTAACATGAATTTTTTTTGCTGTATAGCTCAGTGGTGGACCATTGCGTTTACAGGGCAAAAGGTCATGGGTTCGAACCCAAAAAACAAATATACTGATAAAAAGGTAAAAACCCTCTTTAAAATTAAACAGGCTAGTTTTGTATCTTTAAGACCAAAGACTATTTAAATGACTTTGTTAACGTTGGCTAACACTTTCACAAGTTAAATGAGTAAGAACGCCCTCAGCAAAACTCTGAATACTAAATGGAGGTTGATAAAAATATAAATGTGGGTGGTCACATTTTAATGTGCTGACATTTTCTAACTGTGGTGGGTTTAATGACCCATTTTTACTCCTGAGGGGGCGGTTTCCTGTACAGGGCTTATCATAGTGCATGTATGAGCTGCCTTAATTTAAAAACATCTTGCACTGACATATTTTAAGATATATCAGCGCCATTGCTTTGTCTCGAGGTGCACCCAGCATATCTTTGATAGGTATGTTTGTAAAAACTACTTAAATGTCTTAATATAACTAAGGCCTAGTCCTGGATTAATCCAGAACTTGACTGGGAAACTGCATCTACTTGATCACACATTGTACAATTAAAGTGTGAAACTAGATTTTTACATTTTCAGAGGAATTAGCGCTTGCTCGTGCAAAACCCGCTGGCACGATGCTAGGGTGTCGCGTGTGGATGCCAGAGCACTGGTTTGCGGTTGCTAAGGAATTCTGAGCAGTTGCTGATATTTAGATGACATCACCTAATCTCCTCATTGATAGCATCCAGCTGTTCCTGCAGCATAAGGGCGAGCGTCTGGGCGTCCGAGTGCCCGCTGGGGGACAGCATATCGGCTGAGCTAAAGATGGTGTCCCGGTCCTCGTCGTCCAAATCGGACAGCTCGGTGTCGCTGCCCATCAAATGAGTACGACTGGCTCGCAAGCTGGAAGGTTGAGATCGATCCCAGTCCTGCTCCACCATCGGAAGGATCTGGACAAAATGTACACTGGTTACGGCACAAAAGCAAGGAATTTACCAAATAGTTTTTGGGCAAGAGCTTAGTGTTTAGGGATATTTAATGGGCAGACCAGGATAAAATCTATGCTATTTTGAATTCCGATCCTGATTTTAGGGGAAATATGAAGATTTTTCATAATGCTTTTACGCAATAAATGGAGCTGAGCATACTGAACATTTATTGCTACGGAAAAGCACAATCAAACCGCAAAATATAAGATGTGTTACACTGTAGCTCCAAAAACACAAAACTTACATTAAATGCATCCAATGAGGCACAAAAAGAACAGAGACAAAGAAAGAGAAAGGGTAAATATTGTCTATATATATAATGAGAGTTTTGAACAAGGCTGAAAAGTGCTGTATAATGACATCATCACAACACGCACCAATAGCAGCAGTTTGTATCAGAGCCACAATCTCTACATGCACATTTTAAAGGGGTAGATACCACCTTTAGCTTAAAGGGACACTCTACTTTTTTTTTAAATATGCTCATTTTCCAGAGTTAAACATCAGATTTTTACAGTTTTGTAATCCATTCAGCTGATCTTCGGGTCTTGCGGTACCACTTTTAGCATAGCTTAGCTAAATCCATTGAATCTGATTAGACCATTAGCATCGTGCTCAAAAATGACCAATAATAATCTTAATAATCAAGGACTTTGCTTACCATGGCTCCATCTGACACAATAATTAACGCCCGAAAATAGTCCGCTGCTATTGAAAGTTAGAAACTAAATATTACTATTTTCGGGTGCTGCATAAAATATTATTGCGCCTGCTGCAGCCATGTTACAGCAGCAAAGTCCTTGATTATTATGCCAGAATGAGAATATAGATCCTAGCCAGATCTGCCTAGAAAATTGCAACTTTTAATTTTCTGTCGGTCTTAGTACACGATGTAACTACATAAGAGTCAAGTATTAAATAGGACAAATATTGAAACTGTTTGGTCATTTTTAGCACGATGCTAATGGTCTAACCAGATTCAATGGATTATGCTAAGCTATGCTAAAAGTGGTACCGCCAGACCTGTAGATCGGCTGAATGGTTCCAAAATGGTAAAAATCAAATGTTTAACTCTAGGGGAGCTGGAAAATGAGCATATTTACACAAAAAGTGGAGTGTCCCTTTAAGGTTTACACCATTGATGCTACTGAAATTATATGTAAATGGAAAGTTTTGGTAGCCAGTAACATATGTACGGGTGACATTGGCACCTTTGTGGGTTCATCCCTGAGTGCCATCATTCGACCTTTCTGAGCCCGTCGTATGACACCTGTGGAGGAGTAATGATCACCCTGACCTTCCACCACTGAGAAGCGCAGATCTGTGGCACTGCCAAGATGAGACCTGAGACAGGGTCAACAGAGAAGCACAGACAGAGAGTTTGAGATGTTCAAATTAGCATGTGTTTTTAGAAATATAATTTGCATAAATAAGTGGAGCTTCTGTTTCATGTCCTCTATGAAACTATGATGATCTGTTGCAATCTAGGTGTCACCTGGGGTGTGATCCGTCTCCAAACACAGCACTCCTGCGCTTCATATGATCGAGTTCTGCTCGTAACTTCTCAATCTCCCCAATCAGCCTCTCCTAAAGAATTGCAGCAAAATTAGAGGCTAAATGTAACATTTGATAACAGTTTTGATTTCATTGCACTACTAGGTTATCTCTCTAATGTGCGACAGTTTCTGTACATCAGCATCGTATCTAATTACCAATGGTACCTTATTGTGATGGAACTCCTCCAGTTGTTTCTGGGAATTCTCCAGATCATGGATGAGTGCATTCTGGATGAGGGCAAACAGAAAGTTGACAGAATTTAAAAACAAGCTCCTGTCCTGCCTGTTCAAAGAGAGGATAGTTTGGGTCTGATGACTCAAGCTGTATCAGGAAAACTTTACATCTCCTGTGCCCACTCAGTATGTTGCTATAAAAAGGCCTGCCGTTCTCCAGGGTGAATGCAGAGGTGTAAACATGGACATTCAGCCATGTAAATCTGAGATTTGCTGACATTTGGCCTGGGAAATCAGGAGGACAGTTGGTGTATGAAAAACCTTGAAGCAGCATTTGATAATTGGGGTTGGGCACAGAGAACCGGTTCATTTTCAGATTAAAAACTGTTAAGATGATTTGGACTCAAAACCAAAGTAGGGTAAATTGCTTATGATGTCCACCTCTAACAATAATGGTATAAAGTGTATATAGTATGTACAGGTAGGTGTGATTAAATCCATACCTTGTCCTCCAGCGCAGCCATGCGCTCCTTCAGGTGAAGTTGAAGGCGTTCATTGGACTCAGTGAGGAGACGGTCCACGGTGTCAGACAGACGCTTGTTGTGTTCCTCATTCATCTTCTCCCTTTGCCGAGCCTAAATAAGAGAAAAAGGGAAATATGGCATCATTCAGTGTACAGTAAATGTATAAAATCCCTTATAGCATATTTCTCCTCAACAAGCCACATGATATGATATTATTCATGTCTGGGGTACAAACAAATTATTCAAAAATTAATACTAAGGAGTTTTTAAAATATATTTTGTAATGATATTGTAAAGATTACAGTAGAACCAATAGAGGGCAGTATTACACCCTGAAGCAATAAGATTATATTTCAAAAAAAGGGGTTTTAAGGTTTTATGCATAAAATAAAGTTTACATCATAGCTTCTTCACAGTTTCTTGTCTGACAAGGGCATGCGGTGTGTATTTCATGGTAATCTTTCTAGTAAACACATAATGCCAGTGCACCCATATGGACTATGTATGGGTGATAACTTTTAAACATAGTTGCCGTTCGATATAGGCACTCAGTTGCCTGGCAACACGATATTAATTTTCTTTTAGTGGCAAATGGCCTTTAAGATGTAGTCAACACACTGTCAGTGGAGAATGGTGTGATGTGAGCATCAGGCTTTAATTAAGGCTGAAGGAGAATAAGGAGTCTCATTGACTGTCATTACAACCACCGGCTTGCATGCAGGAGAAATTAACCATGCATGAATTATTCAAAGTCCAAATATAGCAGCCAATTACGGCTCTTCTCTCACTGGGGGTGGGGAAATCCATCTGCAAGATCAGCTGAAAAGCCCCATATTCAGTTAGATCCATAAATATTGGGACAGAGACACATTTTGTGTTATTTTAGCTGTTTACCAAAATGTATTCCATCCAGATACAGTCATATTAAGAATATTGCAGTGCACACTCTCAGCTTTATTTTGAGGGTATTCACAAACAGAATTACAGCTGTTTAATATGTAGCTCCCCCTTTATAAAGGGGTCAAACGTAATGGTACAGTTGACTTAAAAGCTGTTTTATGGACAGGTATTGTCTATTTGTTAAATCACTTCCTCATGAATGACAGATGTTAAAGGTCTGGAGTTGATTTTAAGTGTGGCAATTGCATTTGAAAGCTGTGACTGTGAACTTAAATAATTCGGTTCAGGGAGATCTCCATGCAAGTGATACAGACCATATTTAAGTTTCAAAAACACAACAAATCCATCAGAGAGATAGCAGGAACATGAAGAGTGGCCAGATCAACAATTGGTACATCCTGACTAAAAAATAACACACTGGTGAGCGCAGCAACATAAAATCCTGTATGTCTATACAGGATAACAGTGGTGAATGATTGCATTATCCTCTCCATGATAAAAAATACCCCTTCACAACGTCCAGACAAATAAAGAACACTGTTCCAATATTTATGGACCTAACTGTACATAGAGCAATAACATGTGTGTCTGGATCTGTATACTGTACTAGGTGTGCCATGATAGTGGATCTGTGTGCAAATGTAAAGCGACTACTGTGAAGTGAAACACGCTGCCTGCAGGCCTGGCCAAGACCTATTACACAATATACCGTCTCCCTGAACCCACAAACAAGCGTTTGTTTTACTACAACTGCAGAGAATATTTATTTACTTGATACAGTTCATATATTTAGCGAAAGTATTTTATATTCTTACATCTGCACCTCTTATTGATAGTCAATAGTTAGCTTAGTCCCCACAGGAAAACCCTTACCCAGAGACACAAACACTTCAATCATTCTAACTTTAATGCTTTAATGCACATGTTTGACCATTCATACACAAATTCTAGTGTTCATTCTTATGTGCACTTTAAAATGAACCAATAATGAACCAAAAAAAGCTCACATGCTCATCATTTTCTTTCTGATTCCCTTAAAATAAACCACAATCTCTCTCTCTCTCTCTCTCTCTCTCTCTCTCACACACACATTTATTCACTCAGTCCCACATCCGTGTCTCTTTGTGACATTCTTGAACCCTCAGCTCGCCCATCCCAGTGCTCACCCTGCCCAACTCTTGGTTCTTCTCCTCCAGCTGGGTCTCCAGTTGCCGCAGACGTTCCTCAATGTTGCCATGACGTTCCTCTGCCTGCAAAAGACACTGAAATTAGTCTAAAGGAAGTTTTTTTAAACTGTGGGTCAGGACTCACTAGTGGGTCACACAGTGGGATCAGGTGGGTCACGCAAAGTCACTTGGTTGTTGTAGTGAATGATACAAAAACAGTTTTGTCCTATTAATGGCAATGGTTATGATCAGTTTTTTTGGAATTGCAATTAAACAATTAAACATTTAATTCATAAAATGACAATGAAAATATAAACTGCTTTCTTGCAAGAGAGAACAAATTTCTTTTTGTATTTATAAGGGGGCGTGCACAACAATGCTTTTACGCCGGCTGGCATTTTTTTCCGCACTGAAAGCCGGCGCTCAGTGCTGAACGCAGAGAGTTGAAAAATTTTCAACTTTGGGTGAAAAGCTCAGCTGGTCAATGTCAGTTCTCACAAGGCCGTCCAATCACAGTGGAGGAGGGGCAGGACAAATATCACAAGAACCAACCGGCACATCATACAACGAAGCAGAAGTATCACAGTAACCAAAGCGCCCAGCTAAAGAACGCTGGCAGTCGGCGTCCGCCGGGCGTTTTCAGCTGCGTTTAAAAGCTTTGGTGTGCACACATCCCCTAAATGTTTTTTTTTTTTTTTGCATATTTAAAAAATGGCAGGTCCTAAGATAGATTATACCCATCTAAGTGGGTCGCAGAATGAAAAAGTTTGGGAACCACTGAACCGAAGTGGCAAACCAAACACCTTTAATATACAGTACTGTACAAAGTCTTAGGCCACTATGACACATACAATTTCCAATGGTGTTCAGACCAAATAGAAATACAGGAAATATTATGCAGTATTAAAAAACTGAATAAAATGATAAGCTAAAGTGTTATATATTTAGTGTAAGCTCTCCTTACACTTGAGCAAAAGTAGGAACCGGCAGGCTCTTTTAAACTTAATTAGCCACGCAGATCCAAAAAAGAAACTGACCTGTATTGCAGTGTGTCATGTAGCTGTCCATCAATGTAAACAATGTCCAAAGTAGTTGAACCAAAAAGTGCACAATTAATAAAGTTATTGGCTTCTAAAGTAGGGAGTCGACTCTGAATCGCTGAAACGAGTCATCATATGGTTTGAATCTCCTGCCTGACTTTATCCACGTCACACTTTACAACACTTTGCGTAATAATCTTCGCCTACAGCCTTGCCCACGGGAGAAACGAAAACTATGACCTGTCCACAGCTAGCTAGTGTGTAAACATCATATCACACTGTGTTTTCAGTTTGTGTTGGATGAAGATATATTTAGAATCTGTTGTTAAAATTACTTTTTCAAGAACGGATATACTAAACGTTTGGCTGTGAAAATAAATTTTTAACAAAGGGATTTACTAGACATTTGGCAATGAAAGATGGTTCAGTACCCACTTTATTTGGAACAACATATGTCTCCTAACCACACCCTGTAAGTATGATTATAGATACATACTTGCTTAAATGAGTGTAAAATGTTTGTTTCTATCGTCGTGTTTATTGCTTGGATTAATTATGAATGATGTCGCTGTTTAAACTCTTAATATTCCATCAGAGAGTCATGTTAGCATGCGGCTAGCCCATGCTCACTTATGGTTTTGCTTTGACCCGGTTAGCTTACATAAATGCTTAAATGAGTGTAAAATGTTAGTTTCTGTCGTTTTTTTTTATTGCTTGGATTAATGATGAATGATGTCGTTGTTTAAACTCTTAATTTACTGTCAGAGAGTCACGTTAGCAAGCGGCTAGCGCATGCTCACTTACGGTTTTGCTATGACCCGGTTAGCTTACATAAATGCTTAAATGAGTGTAAAATGTTAGTTTCTATTGTCATTTTTATTGCTTGGATTAATTATGAATATTGATGTCGATAATATCTTCTCAGTAAACATGTTAGCACTAGGTCAATACATGTTGCACTATTGTTGGTCTGTGCCACTGATCTGTGGTCTGTGCGGAGACTCTGAGGCTACTGAAAGGTGGGGTTTAGGAAGACTGAGTTGTTGAAAGGCTTCACACGAATCGTTTGGGAATCTCTGAGAAATGGGGTCATTTTAAATTTATATTTTGAGAAAATTACAGTGTTTTTTGACCTTGCTTGCATTTAAACCTGTTGTCCGGGACTTATAAACAGTGATAGGACGCTTAAAATTGTCATCTTACTGGCTCTTTAAATAAAATGAAATCCTAATTTCTAATCTAATGACTTCAGTCTCCTTAAAAGAGTTGAAGATGTGTTTAGTTCCAAGAGAGGTCACATTAAATCCTTGGAAAAAGTAATTTTGTCCGAAAATTTTGTTTTTTTACAATTCTGTACATATTTCTTGTATTTTCTGTTTGAATCTCAATTAAGGGAGCCAAATATAAAAAGATGATCATTAAAACATTACTAAAACAACAAAGCTAGTGGTGGCTTAAAAGTATGCACAATAATGAACATCAGCTTGTGCAGAAAATATAAAACTTCAGTGCATTGTTACTTTTGTCTCAGTATCTTCCATGACTCAGGTCTACAACCTAAAGATATGTGACGGAAAGAGGAAAACCATCTAGTTGAAGACAGATGTATCAGTCATGGATCTGTATCATTAGGAACAAGAGGTGTGTGATACAGTTTTACTAACAGGGTCTGACAAAATCTTGTCATTTATAATTAGATGCATTAGAGAGACTCAAAACAAAACCTTACTCCCTCTCCGCCTCACTGATAAGATGTTTGGCTGCCTCTGAAAAACACTGTCATTTACTATAGGTTGGTTTCACGTGACGTCACATTGCTGCTTCGCGAAAGCGCGAAACTCAGATGGAGGGCAGGAAGTGAAGTAGCTTCATCTGCCGTACGTTAAAATGCCTATGTTTTGTGTAATTTACGGCTGTTCCAATCGTTCTAACCGAGAAAAAGGAAAGGGGGTTTATATAGTTCCAAAGATTGTCGTTCATAAAGGTGAAAAATGTAAAAAATCTCACAAAACAACGACGGAAAAAGTGGATTTTAAGCTTACGTCTGCCGCCGGGAGGAGCAAACTCTGCTAATGCCCGCAGCGATCACTTGGTCGGAGGTATGTTGATATATAACTTGGTTTTTGTGGCTGTGTTTATATAACATTAGGTTGACGTTAAATGCTCATTTACGTAGTAATGATTATTAAGTAACCGGTAGTCTAATGGACCTCATTTCTACATTTTAAGCTGCCCAATTTACAATTTAAGTGCTTTGTGTGACGCTAATGGGCTCCGACATTCAACCTCGTTTAACTTACCAAAAACTAAACTCAAATCATAGGCATGTCTGCCACGAGAGCAGATGAAGATGTTTAAGAAATACCAACAAACACGGTCGGAATGTACAGAGGCTATTGGATCTCCAATAGACAGCTGAGAGCCCGGATTTGACGCAGACAGCCGAGAGCTCCGAACCGAAGCAGCCAGCTGACAACTACTCACAATCAGAGGGCATCAGTGGGAATGGGACATTAAATGATCAAGGTAAATTATTGTACTAAGATGTGTAACTAGCATTATTATTAAATGTTACAAATGTGATTGTCAGAAAATCACCCTGTGTAATTGGACCAGAGAACTTGAATGTTTGTAAAAAGGTTGTCAACCAACTCCACAAAAATTCACATAATTCATTCATGAATTTCAGGTGATACTCGAAAAATTAAAATATTGTAAAAAGGTTTCACCTATAAGTTGAATTACTGAAATAAGTGAACTTTTGCACAATATTCTAATTTCTCAAGTTTCACCTGTAACTAATTATGCTCCCCACTGCTATATTGCAGGCTATACAGATGCTGGATGCCAGACTGAGCTGATGATGGATGACATTGAGAAGATGAAGCATGTTCTGAGACATAACACAACAGAGCTGAGAGATCTTTGGACCAAACCACTAAGATGACAAAGTTCTACACAGGGCTCCCCAACTTCTTAGTTTTAATTCAGATTTTTTTTAGCTGTGCAAACCCTACATCACATGTGGTCCTATGTCTGTGCTGTCTAAATTTGAATAGTTCATTTTAGTTTGCTAAATAAAGCTGTCCAAATTGAAAACGACCTCTTAAAACACATCAGTGCCCTTTGTTTTGCTTCAAAATGCACACAAGTAATGTTTTTAGTAAGGCATGTTTGTTAAAACTAGTTATATTTCATAATTAAACTAAGGCCTAGTCCTGGCTGAAAGATTTAGCTTGAAGATTTATAAATGCCTGTTATTTGCTGTGTCTTGTCTAATCTTTTGGAGTCTGTCATCACATTAGAGTAATGAGGAGGGAGGGTCATCAGTCACATCATGTGTTTTCAAATGTAATATTTTTAACCCCTAATCTAATTGTACTGGCAATATGTATTATATGAAATGAAATGGATGCCAATGTATTATTGCACACCATGTTCTTGTAGTTATTATAACAATTGTTTAAAAAATCTTGTAAATAAACCAATGGCATTTAATCACAACAATATTCAAAATGTCATCCTGTCTCATACGACACTATTGATATAACAGAAATATATTACACAGCCTACTTTAAAGAGTGCTTGGAGTTCATATCCTTTCATCACATTACACATGTAAGTTTGTAACTTGCTGTCGCGGTATTTCTGGAAGTATACAGTTTCTAAAAAAACATTCAACATTAGGAACCACACACCATCCCAAAGTTTAAGATCTGGCAAAAAAAAAATACTTTCAACAAAAATTCCATTACAGTAGTAGTCAAGACTTTGGTGACATTATCCCCATCGATACGATGTCGTTGATAATCGGTGATGTCAACAGCCTTGACTGTCGGTAAATCTTTCAGTTCTACCGAAAACTCACTCATCTTCATGAGGTAAGGGTCACGTCTAACATATGTTAATAAACTCCTTGTATCTATGTCTTGAAACTGGATCTAATTCTGTACAATACGGACTCTGCAACGGTTCCCTCCATTAGACGTATTCAGATTTTTACTTCCTGCCCTCCATCTGCCCTTAGACCCGCCCTCGCGCGTCATCAAAATCACGTGACTGAAACCCTGCTATTCCTGCTGATGCTCGGATGAAATATGACTGCTGCTGAGTGAGGATCATATAAACAAGACTGTCGAAGTCTGTAAAAGAGAAATATCACTTTTGCCTGTGAAAGTTTGGATGGTTGATGTAATGGAGAGTATTAACATGAAATCAATACACTGTACTGCTTTTTATTTAAATTATTAGCACGGGGAATGATGGGTAGATGGAAAATGATGCATGATAGACTCAAACTCTCTCTCTATATCGTGTTATAAAGTCTTTTGAAGGATTCGCTTTTTTAAGTCCTTTTCTACCATCTCAGTTGGGAGATCTTAAAACTAAAGTTTCATCACCATCTCAGATAGCGTTTGATTTCTGACAGAGAGATTCCTCTTATGAACTGATTTCCGTATTCTTCTCCTAAGCCTGTCTTTGCCTCCTACTGCTGTTATTTTGAGAGTCAAGATGAGAATTGAGAACAAGATCAATTTTTTAAGACACACCAGATGCTGTTGGGTTCATGAATGCCTGCATTCTTGCACAGATGGATAAAGAACAGATCTTAAAACACTAGCTACGTTTACATGGACACATTTTGCCTCCATCGAAATAAAATTCTTCCGATTGATAAATCCTATCATAGCGTTTACATGAACACTTAATAATCTGATCGGATTAGTGCGTGTGTTTATATGTCACAAGCTTTAAATCAGATTTGATCATTTGACATGCACACATTGCACAAATATAGTTTCGCACTGTTTCAAGATACGCATACAATTCATCCTCCTAAAATTGCTGTGCGTCTATTTCAGGTCATAATTAATAAACGACGAGCCCACGAAGCTTTGTTCCTTATTGATTATCAAGCAGCAGCAAAACAAACATTCGTGTGTGCCCAAAAAGCGTGTTTTACTTCACGCGGTGCTGCAAAGAGCGAGTCCAAACACACGCGTTTGTGGATCAGATATATATAATGGACTGACCATACAACACTGTCTCGTATCACTTAACCGGGGATTGGAAGGAGAACAGTAACATTTTAAGATTGACACGACAAATCATTTCATGTGACTTCCTTAAAAAAAAAAAACTCGAGTTATTTGCGTCACAGTCATTACGCCAATTCTACGTCATTGCACGTGTGCATATGCTCCTCACTCCCTTCCTGTAGGTGGCGGAAATGCACCTTTCAGTGGGTTTGCCAACAGCCATTCAAAAAGAAAAGAAGGATTGCACATGCGCAGAGCGTCCCAGTTTCAGTTATCCATCCGATCAAGTGTTTACATGTCCTTTTGAGCGGATAACAAAAGGTATAAACCACCTCTATCAAGCCAATTAGATTTTTAAACGGTTTGGCTCTTTTTATGTGTTTACATGTGACTGATGTGTTTACATGGAGCATTTTTATTCGGATTGAACATTTAAACTGATTACAAATGTTCATGTAAACGCAGCTACTGTTTCCTGCACAAATAGTACAAATTAGCATCTTTCATTTAATGTATAGGATCATGGTTGTAGGGGGGATTTACTAAAAGCACCATATATAAAAAAACTAAGGTGTAATCTGAATCAGAAAGCGAAACCTTAACCAAATTTGTTATGATTAATGACTCCCACGTGTATTAGCGGGATAGCCGAGTACTCGCCTTGGTAAGAGCCGCCACTCTCTGGGCAAGTTCAGCTTCGACCTCTGGCAGAGTTTCGGCTTTCCTCATGGTCTGCTGTAGCCGCTGCTCCGCCAACTCCAGCAGTTCCTGAAGGTGTCGTACCTTCTCCTCGCTCTGATACACGCACACAAATACACACAAGAATAAGTGCGTACACATATGCAGACACCATTAACATATGGAGAGTGTTTAAAAGATAACAGAATAAACAAATATTATAAACCCAATATACACATTCAAGTCCAAATAACAGACACAAAAACACATAGTACACACAAAATGAATCACACACAATATGTAATAAATAAGTGCACATAACAACAAACCACCAGTTTACAAACACAAAAATACGACTTCACATAAATCTAATGTACCTTCCATAAGTCCAATACTACAATTTGTAAAGTTAATTCACACTGTCTAAACAAAAGCACATGTCTTGATTTATCTCTTTTGAAAGATACAAACCCACTACAAATTTAACAAACATACACACTTCCCAACATCGGGAATCCTCTTTTTCTCCAGCTTATGGATCTGAACATTTAAACATCTTTCATACACACACAAATCTTCTTTTCAATTGTTGCATTATTGGATCTACAGTATGGATGAACTTCACTTACTGTAAGCCAAACTTGGGTGATTCTAGCTAAAAGCTAATAATTTTAGCTTTAAAATGTGTAATATAGTAACATTAAAAAGCATCAGAATTAACACAATACTGTGTTCTACCTTGCACAATGTGTGATTTCAACATAAGAAGTTATAATTGTAAATTTTATCTAATTTTCTGCTGAAATTCTCATCACCGCAATGTGTCCCGCTGTGTTTGAACATGCGTTATGTTGTAATTTAATCAAATTAACACAAAAATATTAAGAAAAAAATAAATGGATGTTTTGCTAGACTACTTTAGATATTTACTGAATATTCATGTATAATAATAATGAAGAAAAATTAGGAAAATGATGTGTCCATGCCTGATGTTCTCATCCTCCGCAACACTTTTTGAGAACAGTTTAAGCACACATACAGAATTTTAATAAAGTTTGATTTTGAGTGACCAAGCACATGGACCAGTTACTTCAAGATGGCTACCAGGTAAGATCATTTTTTTACAGTTAATTTAAAATATTTTCTTGTCAGAATGCTTACACGACATGTTGATTATCATTACCGCAACAGATGCTTATTAAATGTTAATTTAATTAATAGAAGCATAATACTTTGATTTTAAATGCATGTGAAGAATCTCCAAATTATGTTCTTTCAGGTTTGTCATGTCATTTTGAAAATATGTCAGTGTTGATGTTTTCTGACTGTTGCGGTAATGAGATTTTTTAGGACTAATTTTTTAAATTATGTTACAAAAGTGTTAAATGATGAGTAAAAGTTTTTAAATTAATGTTCCCATTTACTCCAGACTTTGTTTTTCAATGTCTGGTGGGAAAAAAAGTAAATTTAAGCAATTTTTACATTTTCATGCTTGACATTTTTAAAACCAAGTTTTCGTGAGAATCACCCACTTGAATTCAACTCTGACTCAATCCAGGCCTGGCTTAAGGGTCAGCATACCTGTCTGTAAAGTGAATCCTTGGTGGCCAGCTCGTTCTCCAGCTTGTCGTTTAGGTCGTGAATGGAGGTGGTTTCCCTCTGGGCAGCCAGGTAACGTTTTTCTAATGTTGTGATTCGCTCCTCCATGTCCTCCTTCTGTGCCATCGCCTGTCGAACAGGCACGTAGTAAGAGAAAACAAAGACTCTCGGACAGTATGGGAATCATTTAAGAAATTGGCACACACATTAACAAAGGAGACACCAATTGGTTTGTCTTTCTTAAAGGGATAGTTCACCCAAAAATGAAAAGAATGTCATTAATGACTCACCCTCATGTCGTTCAAAACTCGTAAGACCTCTGTTCATCTTCGGAGCACAGTTTAAGATGTTTTATATTTAGCCCGAGAGCTTGCTGACTCTACATTGATCTACGTACGGTATACTGTCTATGTCCAGAAAGGTAATAAAAACACCATCAAAGTAGTCCATGTGACATCAGTGGGTCAGCCAGAACGTGTTGAAGCATCGAAAACACACCTTAGTCCAAAAACAACAAAAATTACAACTTTATTCAGCATTGTCCTATCCTCCACGTCTGCTGTGAAGCGCATGCGCGAGACCAAAGTCACGCGACTGCAGTGATGCGGATGACATGTTATCTGTTGCGCCCCAGCCGTTTTTTTGTGCACCCGGGCTTCGTTTACAGTCTGAGGGAGACGCACGCTGTAAGTTTGAAAAAAAACTTCACGAACATGTCTGAGGATAACATGTCATCCGCGTCGCTGCAGTCACGTGAATTTGGTCTCGTGTATGCGCTTCGCAGCAGACGCGGAAGAGAAGACAATGCTGAATAAAGTCTGATTTTTTTTTCATTTTGGACCAAAATGTATTTTTGATGCTTCAACACATTCTAACTGACCCACTGATGTCACATGAACTGCTTTGATGATGTTTTTGTTGCCTTTCTGGACATGGACAGTAAACCGTACATAGATTTTAAAATAAAGGGTCAACAAGCTCTCAGACTAAATATAAAACATCTTAAACTGTGTTCAGAAGATGAAAGGAGGTCTTACGAGTTTGGAATGACACGAGGGTGAGTCATTAATGAGATTATTTTCATGTTTTGTGAACTATCCCTTTAAGGACTATAAAACATCGGCCTGTCGGCTGTCACCATTGCTGTATCTTCCTCTCCCATCAATCATTCTAACCTCGCGGATGTCTCTCTGGTGTTTGGCGCTCATTTCTTCGCTCTTTAGCAGGTCTTTGCGGGCAGTGGCCAGTTCAGTCTCCAGCTCGGTCATTCGGCCGGTCAAGCTGGTGATCCGCTCTCTGTTTTGGGACAGCTCTTTATTGGCTTTATCCAGCAGGTCCTGGAGCTCCACACACCTGCTGTTATCATCGTGGGCATCGATAGAGCCATTGGGAAGCCTCTGTCACAAACAAACATACAAACTCATGTTGTATGAACAAACTTTCACAAAAGTTTTGTGCTCCACTGAAGAAAGTAAACCATGGATTTGGAACTGCATGAGGGCGATTACACAATAACAAAATTTTCATTTAGGAAGTACTATTTCTATATGTTTATTGGTCCCCTGCTTTCCACTTATGGCTCAGCTTTAAATAAGTATCAGAGTGTGAAAACATGCTGAGTCAAAGACTGAGAAACATAGATGGCAAGGTAAGCAACCTTCACTGCAATTACGGCCTCAGGAGTTCATAGGTTCCCTGCTGTACACATCGTGACCACTCATTCATCCATCTACTGTACACAGTCCAGCAAATTAAAACCTCCACACTCGTTTTGCCACCCCACACACTCACAATCCCTTCAAGTGTTACCGGCAAGAACATGACCTGGGTGATATGCCCAACTTCTCCCCAAAATGAGCTGTTTTGTCAGGCTCAAAACGGAAACGTCCAGAATAAAACAGGAGAATTCCATAGGGAGATATTTAATGAGGACACCTTCACATAACTGTCTAAAGGGGTTTGGTTTCACCATAGAGGTGCCTCCTCTACTCCATCTCACTTCAGCAGTGCTGAGCCAGTGACAGGTGATATGCCAACAATGGCCATTATGCACTTAAATGCAAGCTTTGCATTTTTATATATTTAGTTATTGTGTGTTTTTGTAAAAGTGTGTGTGCATTTGCTCTCAGTAATGTTGATTGGCAGAACACTTAAAGGAATAGACTACTCATTTTCAATATTAAAATATGTTATTACCTTAACTAAGAATTGTTGATACATCCCTCTATCATCTGTGTGCGTGCACGTAAGCGCTGGAGCGCGCTACGACACTTCGATAGCATTTAGCTTAGCCCCACTCATTCAATGGTACCAACCAGAGACAAAGTCAGAAGTGACCAAACACATCAACGCTCCTCCCATTCAAGACGAGCAGCCACACGAGCAAGCCTGGTGGTACAAAACAAAACGTAGCGCTCTTCCAAGCGGATCCAAAAAAGGAACTATACCCTATGGCGCAATAGGAGGGAGTACTTCGACTTGCCTGAAAAGTCCGCTCCCCTTCTCCCTCTCATAATGGGAGAGGGAGGGTGTTACTGCGCCGAGTCGAAGTACTCCCAAAAGTGCTATTAGGCCATAAAATTCACACCCCGAAATTTCAGCTGAGATGTCTGTGGTGCTGAACTCAAGTGCATCAGGTGTTAGTATAAATCTCCCGCACCTGCCAAAGCATCAGCTCTGCTTATTTGCAAAACCTGAACTAATTTGCACTGCTCTTAGTAGATTGTGTTAGTGCTAATGCACATGTGTTTTGTTATTTGCACCGTAGATATTACCACTCCCATCAGCGTTTGCTCTCACGCTTATTTGCCCTGTTTAGTAAATACATTAAAAACAAGTCCTACAATATGAAAATTCATCATCATATTCAAATTCATAAATGTATTTATTTTAAACTAATCTATTAACACATTTTTTAATGTATTGTTTATTATCTAAACAAATATTGAAATAAGCATTAACATTTAAATATTTATTCTGTGCACTTTTTTATATAAATTTACACCAATTGTGTCTTGTCTTGTACAGTACATTATTTACACCACAACAAACATTTGTGCCCAGTTAGTGTGAATTGTCAAAAAAAAAGGTCAAAAAATGGTCCTGAGCTTTCATTAGTACCTCAGAGGCACATGTGTACCAAATGTAAACATATCGTACCTAAATGGAACACATTAGGACCTTTTTAAAGGGTACTGCCCAAGTGAAGGCTTGGGGCCATCTGTTTACATACACTGTAACAAATTGCTGTAGTTTCTACAGCAAAATTTTACAGGAAATTCCTGTTTTAACATTTTACAAGATTTTAGTGTTGTTCACAATGCATTATGGGTAAAAGAAGGTATTACAGCTGTTAACAGTATATTTTCATTTAAACTGTAATTGAATTTACAGGCAGAAGGTGTTGCCACTGTATATCATATGTTTTTACAAAACTAATTGTGAAATGGCATCATGGGATTGCGTGGGTGTATTTACATTTGAAATGGACATGAACACTGAAGAGTCATCATTCAAAATTGTTGGTAAGTTCACGTAAATCATTCAAATATAGTACAGTATTAAACTAAGTACTATTATGTTCATTTAAATAGTGATATTTGGTATGCGACCGCTATACCAGATATTATTAACATAACAGATGTTAATAATTTGTATTTCACAACAGCGTGTCATTAAGACATGTAGCAAAATATAAAATTAAATTCTTTACATTATTTTAAATGTTACATTTGGTAGTTATGTGTCATTAACTTTATAACGTTTCAGATGTTTGTTTCAGGCATGAGCGAGGCAGCAAAAAGCGCGAGGGGTCTCGTAACGGCTGGACTGCAAGGTGGAGAGACGAATCTTCAAACTTAAAGGTAAAAAACATTGTACATGCTGTGCATTTTATCATGGATGCGTGCTAAAGTGTTTTTAGACCATTGCTGTTAATTAAACGCGACACTGAATTGCTTGTTAAAGAAAACTACGTTATAAACGCGTACGTTATTTGCTGCCAGTTTAAAAATTAGATATGGTTGGATATCGTGAAAATTTCTAGTTTATTTCGCCAGCTTATACTCCTTACTAAGGGCACGTCAACATGTTTAACATAATACCCGCGTTATATCTGAGTTGAATGTGCAGTAGTTTTGAATTCAGGCGCAAGGCAGCAAAGATGTCACGTCATACGGGTCAACTTCAGGGTGGTGAAGCACCAAAAACATCATACCGGACGTTTTATTTTTGCATACGGCTGTAGTTTGTTGCCATTTTGTTAAAGTATTTTGGATTGCTGTTAAATGAACGTGACATTTAAATTGAATTGCTTGTGAAAGAAAACGAACGTAAGGTTACACGATAAATGCGTATTTGCTCTTATCTTAGAAAATATGGTTGGATGCTGCGATTTTCTATTCTAGTTTATTTCGTCAGTTTATTTTCCTTACTTAAGGTAGTGTTTAACATATTAATTGTGTCATACTTAAGTTAATGTGAAGCAATTTGATGCCTGTTATTTCGACCAGAAATATTTTATAACATTAGCCAACATAGTCAGATGTAATTAATTTTCAAGTTTGTTGTTCACTTTTTACATGTTAGTATAGGTGCTTGCAGTGTTGTTTTAAACGTGAAATTTGGTTAGGTTGGAGTGTAATTAAGTTTAACATTGTTTTTCAGGCACGAAACAGCAGAGATTGCAACTCTAACCTGATAGGACTGGTGGTGTGAGACAAATGAGAAAAGGTGAAAAACCCACTGTGTACACTGCCCTTTTTCATGGATGGATGCTATACTTCACTGTTGACTTTGCTATTTTATAAAGTATTTTTAGACATGTATCACTGCAAGTTGTGTCAGCATGAGAGCAATACTATTATAGGCTTTACTCAGCATATGAAAGTACACAGTAATGTTCGTAACTTGTTCCTTTACATGTGGAGTACCTGAATGCTCCCGTGCATTCAAAAAATTTCAGCATTCAAGTCTCATTTAAACAGAGACCGAAGAGGGTATCGTAGAAGTGTCAGATGTGAAATCCTCAATGCAACTCAGTGGATGCTGAGTATGGACGGTCAGGTGGTTGTGAATCCACACCCCAACCTTGTGGCTGGATTTGCAGCTTTGTTCGCATCATACTACAACTTCAACCTGGTTTACCAGAGGGAGGCCTCCTCCACACTTGAATTTGTTCAAAGGTAATTATATTCACATAGGGAGCTATTTGTTTTATAGCAGTGTTTCTCAACCAGGGGGATGGGACCCCCCAAGTAGGCCTTAAGACTTTTAAATGACAGTTATTCAAAATACAACAAAACAAGCATGATAAGCTAAAACAATCAAAAATCAAGAGATTTCTTATTGTTTGGATGTTTTTTTTAACAAATTTACATTGTGTAGACATGCCAAGCTCTAGTACAGGGGTGCCCAACCCTGCTCCTGGAGGGCTACCATCCTGCAGACTTCAGTTCCAACCCAGCTCCAACACCAATACCTCTCTGTAATTATTAAGCAACCCTGAACACCTTGATTAGCTGCTTCAGCTGTGTTTGATTGGGGTTGGAGCTAAAATCTGCAGAATGGTAGCCCTCCAGGAACAGGGTTGGGCACCCCTGCTCTAGTATATTTTATTTGGTAGAAATAAGGCTTTTGACATTGTTTTGGACAATAGGTTGAAAAGAAAAAAGGTTGACAACCACTTTTTTAAAATGTGTACTTTCCTGGTGTATATGTTGTATTTATAGATAAATATGGTAACATAAGGTTCTTACTTTAGAGTATGGACAGGTTAATTAAAAGAGAACATTCTTGTCCTCAGATAATCAAAACAGTGCTGTGGCTGCGTTTGTAATTATTTTTGTTGGTGAAAAAACAGGAATTATGCTGTCTAAAATGTAAGCCTTTTAATACTAACTTCTTCACAATTTTTGTTTAATTTTTTCTTACTGGATTTCATCACGTAACGTAACGTTATGTGGGCACTGTGTAGATGTGTTTTTTTTCCTGCATTATACTATTTTCATTTGAAAAATAAAATTATATATACACACACACCAGGAAAGTACCCATGCTACCATATGATATTTAAGTGTTTATATGTACATTTGTATGTAAATGTACATATATACATGTATATTCTAAAATTTATTTTTGTTTGTTCTTTGTGCAGATGTTTTGTTGGAATCACAGCTACCACTGGCATCAAGACAGCATCAAGAGGCAAAAAAGTGGAAACGCCTCTGAGAAGAGAAACAACACCATCAACCCTCATGTGTGTACTCTTTTCAGAAAATTATTGGACTTTGAATGGTTATGCATGTAAGTTCTTGTTCATGTATAAAGACCAAAACATGTTGTAAATAGGCCAGTTCTGTGATTGAACACTTGTGTTTCTAGACATACAAGTTATGTCATGTTCTAACACAGATTCAACAAGATCTTAAATGTAACACAAACCGTGTTTAGATGTTTTATAGATGCCATTGTTTTAGAATATTCAGGATTGAGTGGAATAGTTGCTGAAACAACATCATTTTTTTGAAAGTACTTTGCTGTCAGTTTTAATAAATGTTGTTCTTGAAGCACCTCTGACTTTGGTTGCATTATTCTGTAAATTACATTTAATTCAGTTTTCATTCTCCTGTATTTACAGGAATAGATTTGGTAAATATATTAGTGTAATGATGTAGTAAAAATTCTTTACAGCATTTGAATGTAAACCTATTACAATATCATCTTGGGTTTTGGGGAATTTACAGGATTTTATTGGCAACTCTAGTTGCCAACTATATACTGTAATTTATTGGAATTACAAAAAAATACTGTAACTCATAATACAAGTGTAATTCATTATAACTGTAAAATAAACAACAAAGTACTGTATTTTACAAACAACAATTAGCTGTAAATTGCTTTACAGTATAATGCTGCAGTCCATTTTACAGCAATTAATAATTTTTTTACAGAACTTTATTGGCAACTTTTTTGCCAGCTAAATCCTGTAAATTCTACAGTCAATTTTTTACAGTGTACTTGTGTCACATAAGTGTGCTTATGGTGAAATATATGATGAATATATTTTTAGGTGCTTAAAGAAACACGTCGGAGCCGATGGTGTAGTGGGCAGCACTCAAAACCCCCTATTGGAAGTCTCCTGGGAAGCTCATGTCAGTCTCTGACAATGTGAACTTTGCTTTAAGTATTTGATGAGCTGTGATCCACAGGGAAAATCAGCCATATTTCCATTCTCATGGGAAAATTCTGCCAGCTCTCTAGAGAGACACGCTGTCTGGACTACGTATGCCGTCTCTGGGAATCTTGGTCCCTCTGTCGGCTCTTATTTTCTCAATGCAGCCTTTTCACATTCTCTAGAATTTATTGTTTCTATTTAAACATTCAGTTTCAAGTCAAATGTCGTACAGCAGACAGACAATTTTAGGGGTCACCTCTGTTACCACGTGTCCTAAGGTGTCTAAAAGGCCTGTTAAAACAGACAATGTTCAAAAAGCCCTGCAATGCGGATCTCATCAGGTCTTGTCATTTAACAAATTATCTAATTAGAGACCACTAATCAATAGTATTTAAAATACATTAAAAACAAGGTAAAACTTAAGCAATGAACAGGATCCAAGATTTAATATAATCTGAAATTTACATATTGACTAGACGTCCACTGGCTGGCTGACTAACAGTGAGTCATACTGTGAAGCAGGGAGACAATTTGGCCGCTTGTGCTCAAGGTTGAAGGGCAAAAGTATTTTGTGCATAATCAATGTTGATTATTTCTCAGTAGCTGTGAGAGAGGTAATAGGGCAGAAGGAATCCTTGAGTGTTTTAACAACTGTACGGTGTAATGACAAAACCTATTGGGTAATACATTAGAATGGCTTAAATGTCTTGTGGTTCAGGCAGTCAGTAATTCTTTAAATAATTATGTACAGTAAAGCATGTCCTTATATTGATTCATTAACTTTAATAAGGGTCATATTAATCATGTTTCACTATTTAACGGTTTTGACTGAAATTTCGACATATGATGCTGGCCGAGAATTTTCGGGTGTTTGTTGTTTCACCTCCCACCTCTACAATGGGTGTATAGGTGCACTGGAACAATCCATTAATCCATTAATCCAATGCATTAAACTTTCGTTTACAAAGACGTGAAACTCATCGAGTGGTCAGGGGTGTTTACTGATATGCTCAGACAAAAATCGTTGCAAAAGATGCTTTCCAACAGGTATCTTAGCATTCGTTGTAAACTTGTGGACCTATTTTTCCAAACGCCTCACACCCGTATATTCTTCCGTTGAGAGCTTGAATAATAGACACTCCAGCCCAGTTGGTGGCGATAATCGGTCTTTGCCAATTGCAAGAACACAAACAAGGTTCCCAGCGCGGACTAATACCGTACCTCACAGCACCTCTAATACAAGTCAATGAAGTAGGACAAAAACTACGATAAAACCTGATGGAGGGCATCTTTTGCAGCGATTTTTGTGTTAGCATACCAGTGAACACCGGTGAACACCCCTGACCACTCGGTGGGTTTCACGTCTTTGTAAACGAGAGTTTGATGCATTTTGGGAGGGGTTGTTCCAGTGCACCTGTGCAGCCATTGTAGAGGTGGGAGGTGATACAACAAACACCCAAAAATTCTCGGGCCAGCATCATATGTCAAAATTTCAGTCAAAACCATTCTATTTCATCATAAACAATCTGAAAACAGGACTTTAAGTGTAAAATACCGAACTTGTCCTTTAATAAAAAAAAAATAAAAAAATAATATAATCAATTAAAGCAGTTGAATGCACATACCTTCCATGTAGGTTTAGAGCTGTCCATCCTTTCCACATCCCCATCCTTCTTCTGTCTCAACGTGACCACCTAAAGAAAAACAAAACACCAACCGGTCACTTTATCAGTGCTTTACATGTGGGAATAAACTAACCCACCGCACAACAACTAAGTGCAACGTTTGCAACATTCAGCATAATTGCTGCCACAGCAAGGGACTGATGATGCACTTGCTTTGTTTATGTTTTTTGTTGCACATTTTTGGTGAAAGAGGGATTTAAGAGTGTTTCTTTTAATAGCAGCTGAGAACTTTTCCTGTCAGATTAAAATGGGGTCGGGAGTCTTGTAGATAAGACTATAAAACAACACATTTTGCTTAACTAAACGCGCTTAAAAGCCACGTGTTATTAATGTATTCATGAGATGGTACATTTGCATCTGAATCCTTACATTTTAAGCCCATGAAAGTGACAACTGGACGAAGACAATTAAATATGTACATATCATTTGCTAGGCAGAATTTGTATGAGGGGATTTGATTTACATATTTGCAATGCTCTTTATTACATGTTAGTGCTCTGTTTATTACAGTGTGTAATTCGTGAAGTATTAAAAAGGCTGGCATGACAAAGGAGAGTCTGACAGACACTGTTTGGTAAATATCCCTAAAAACAACTCTAAGCACAACAGTCACAGTCTAATACAGAGCATTACAGTCTCAGGGCCAAGCAACATAAAAAATGAAAGAAAGAAAGAAAGAAAGAAAGAAAGGAGAAAAGTATGAAGGGGGAAGGATAGATGGAAAAAGGAAGGGAGAAAAAGAAATAACAAAAGTAAAGAGAAAGAAAAATAAAAGGAGGAAGACAGAAAGAAAGCAAGAAAGAAAAAAGGAAGAGAAGAAGGAAGGACAAATTAAATAAAGAAGGAAGGAAGGAAGAAAGAAAAGAAAGGAAAGAAGGAAGGAAGGAACAATTTAAAAAGAAATAGAGAATGAAAGAAAGGAGAGAAGAAATAAGGAAAGGGAGAAAAAAGAAAGAACAAATAAAGAAAAATAAAATATAAAAGGAAAAGAGAAAGGAAGGAAGGAAATAAGAAAAAAGGAAGGAGGGAACAAAGCAAGGAATGAAGGAAGAAAGAAGGAATGAAGAAAATGAAAGATAGAAAAGAAAGATTGAACGTAGAGAAGGAAAGTATAAAGGAAAAATGAAAAAGGAAGGGAGTAAAATAAAAGAACAAAGGTAAAGAAAAAATATAAAAGAAGGAATGGCAAAAGGAGGAAGGAAGGAAGAAACAAAGGAATGAAGGAAACGAAAGACAGAACCAAAAGAAAGAAAAAAGTAAGATTGAAAGAAAAGAACCAAAGTGGAAGAATACATGGAAAAGGGAAAGGATGAAAAGAAATATAAAAGAAATATAAAAGAAGAAAAACAGAAAGGAAGAAAAAAAGAAAAAAGGAAGGAAAGAAGGAAGGACAAATTTATTAAGGAATGAAAAAAAGAAAGGAGAGAAAAAAGAGGAAGGGAGGAAAAAAAGAACAAAATAAAGAAAATATAAAAGGTGGAAAAGAGAAAGGAAAGAAGGAAGGAAGGAAGAAAAAAGGAAGGAAGGAACAAAGAAAGGGGAGAAGGAAGAAAGGGAGGAAAGAAGGAATGAAGAAAATGAAAGTTAGATAAGAAAGAAAGATTGAAAGTAGAGAAGGAAATTATGAAGGAAGGAAGGAAAAATGAAATAGGAAGGGAGGAAAATAAAAAACAAAAGTAAAGAAAAAGAAAATATAAAAGAAGGAAAGGAGAAAGGAAGAAAAAAGGAAGGAAGGAACAAATAAAAGAATGAAGGAAAAAAGGGCGGAGAAAGAAAGATAGAAACAAAAGAAAGAAAAAAGTAAGATTGAAAGGAGAGAACCAAAGTACGAAGGAGGGAAGGATACATGGAAAAAGGAAGGGAGGAAAAGAAATAACAAAATAAAGAAAAAGGAAATATAAAAGAAGGAAAAGAGAAAAGAAAGAAGGAAGAAGAAAGGAAGGAAGGAAGAAACAAAGCAAGGAATGAAGGAAGAAAGAGAGGAAAGAAGGAATGAAGAAAATGAAATATAGAAAAGAAAGATTGAAAGTAGAGAAGGAAAGTATGAAGGAGGGAAGGAAAAATGAAAAAGGAAGGGAGGAAAATAAAAGAACAAAAGTAAAGAAAATATAAAAGAAAGAAAGGGAAAAAAAGAATGGAAGAAAAAAGGAAGGAAGGAACAAAGAAAGGAATGAAAGAAGAAAGGGGGGAAGAAGGAAGTACAAGAAAGAAAGATAGAAACAAAAGAAAGAAAAAAGTAAGATTGAAAGGAGAGAACCAAAGTACGAAGGAGGGAAGGATACATGGAAAAAAGAAGGGAGGAAAAGAAATAACAAAATAAAGAAAAAGGAAATATAAAAGAAGGAAAAGAGAAAAGAAAGAAGGAAGAAGAAAGGAAGGAAGAAACAAAGCAAGGAAGAAAGATAGGAAAGAAGGAATGAAGAAAATGAAATACAGAAAAGAAAGATTGAAAGTAGAGAAGGAAAGTATGAAGGAGGGAAGGAAAATTGAAAAAGGAAGGGAGGAAAATAAAAGAGCAAAAGTAAAGAAAATATCAAAGAAAGAAAGGGAAAAAAAGAATGGAAGAAAAAAGGAAGGAAGGAACAAAGAAAGGAATGAAAGAAGAAAGGGGGGAAGAAGGAAGTACAAGAAAGAAAGATAGAAACAAAAGAAAGAAAAAAGTGATAAGGAAAGGAGAGAAGCAAAGTACGAAGAAGGGAAAGAAAAATGAAAGAGGATAGGGAGGAAAACAAATGAACAAAAGGAAAGAGAAAGAAAATATACAAGAAGGAAAAGTTAAGTCAAAGAAGAAAGTAAGGAAGAAACAAAGAAATGAATAAAGGGAATAAAGGGGAAAAAGGAAGAACGGGAGGAAAGAAAAAAGTAAAAAAGAAAGATAGAAACAAAAGAAAGAAAAAAGTGAGAAGGAAAGGAGAGAAGCAAAGTACGAAGAAGGGAAAGAAAAATGAAAGAGGATAGGGAGGAAAACAAATGAACAAAAGGAAAGAGAAAGAAAATATTAAGAAGAAAAAGTGAAGTCAAAGATGAAAGGAAGAACGGAATAGAAAGTAAAAAGAAGAGGATAGGAAGAAAAAAAAAAGAAAAAAGAAGGGGATTAAATGAAAGATATAGAGTGATAAAAACAAAGAAAGTGACTGTGTTTGAACTGAGGCAGCAGAATTTTTGTCATAATGCAACAGAATGTCACCAGTGCAGACTGCACCCAATGACTCAATGAATCACAAAAAAAAACTTATTTTTGTCACTGAGCCACACCAGACAGCTCAATGATGTGAGGATTTATTCTAGAGAAGAACAGAAAACTGGGACAGCACGGCCTGCGGCACACAACATTTCTGAATGGCCATGTATTTTACTATTACCATGTAGTGTGTTTTTCAGTTCTCTGTTGTGTCCACCTGAGTTTCTGTTAAGTGGGAGGCAAAAGATGAAGAACTTGATGATGGTGACTGTGTTTTGCTCAGAAGCAGCTAACTGCAGAAACTCATACAGTCTCATGTACATAAAGAGAAGCTAGTATAAACAATCCACTATTTAAAAGATATGATACTATATACAACTACACAATAGAATAATGTATGTGAAAGATATCCAATAAGCAGGCGTAAGCTGGTTTCAAAATTAACACTTATCAAGCAGTTCAAGTACACCTAAAGAAAACATCTGTCTGCTAGAAAAACATCTGTCATGACACTCACACACACAACTTAATGTGTTTATCACCGGTGTGAAAGAGATAAAAATAAAAAATGTATCTTAAAAGAAAAAAATACTTTAATAAAAATAATGCGTTTTCATGGCTGGTAATAAATATTTGACTATACCAAACATTTACTCAATTCACTTGCTATTGGCAGGTGTGATAAAAACTTCATTTTGGACACTGGCTGTGTAATTGTGGTGTCAACGCTAAATTCCACACAAACGTAAATCTACAGTATATGTCAAGTGCATTTGCTCTGCTTGAACTGTAAGTGGCATGTGAGAGATGGAAATAGACAGCATGCAGAGATTGACAGCAGGGGGCAGGTGGTCACTGCACAGATGTTAATAAGATCAGCAAATCCATATCAGTGTGCATGCATACCTCAACACACACACATATGCTTAAAGATACAGTACCTCTTGAGTGGCGGCCGCCAGCTGTCCTTCTAACGTAGTTACTCTTTCAAGAGCCACACGTAACCTTTCACGCACCTGCACAAATTAACAACAAAAGGGACTCAAATAACAAAATACACACATGGCAACCCCATGAGCCCCCCACCACTCACTCATTCCACCGTTAGCCACGTAATTGAGCACTAATCGTCATTCTTTGTTACACAGTCCCTGTTGACTTTACACCACTGACAGATTGAAACCAGCAAATGCTTTTTGTTTTATACTCTGAGGGGTAAATTTACCACACCAGGGGTTTAAACCATGACCTCGGTGTTGCTAGCGGGATAATCTACCATCCTCTGCAACCCTGCACTACAGTAAGGTGTTCCGTCTAACCCTGAATAATAGGGTAAAACATTTTACTCCATCTGGCTTTCTTACTTTCTCATCCAGGGCTTTATGATGCTCGAATAGAGATTTGAGAGCCTTGAGCACCTCCACCTCACTGGACACTCCTGAGGGCGGAGGAGCCTGCCTCTTCACCACAGTCATCCTCAGCGAACGCTCGTGACGAGACACCAGACACTCCAAGTGCTCCAGAAGAAGCTGCAGAGCAAAGCAAAGATGCAGAAACACACATGCACGTGTGTGGTAAATGTGAGCACTGCAGGAACTGACATTAGTGACTTCTTTTTGAGGGCGCACGATACGAAGCTTGTCACAACATGTATGTAGCCCTTCATGTGGGTGGTTCGTCATTTCAAAATAAAGCAATAAACCCCAAGAAGCAGTGGGTTACCAGTGCATTTTATAACAGCTAAGGGGCGTTGTTAGGCACGACGCGAAGCGGACCCACTGCTTTGCAGGGTTTATGGCATTTATAAAACGGTTACATCATATGCATAGCAGGGTTTCACAAAATAAAACACAAATAAGTTGTAATTATATTAGTACAAATATTACTATTATAATTTTCAGCTAAAAGCGGAGATAATTCCATTTTTGTAAAGAACTTTTGTAAGAGATCAGATTCAACGCTGTTGTGTCGAGTGGATGCGTCAGTGTTTAAGTTGGGTAAGATTGCCATCTAGTGGATAATAGCGGAAATATCAATGTAAGATAGAAACAACTCAGAGAACGTTTTCTCTTTATTGACGAAATGACTCAACAATATTTATTGACATTTATCTGGATATCGCCATAATTGTGCAAAGGTAGAAAAATTAAAAAATTATTAAAGACTGTGGTGTTTATTTTCATAAATCAGTACGCAGCAACAATGGCGCAGTGCGGTCTGAACCGTGGGTTTACCGGTGTATTGTATCACGGCTTAGAACGCGTTTCAACCAAATTAGAATGAAGAACCAGAACGAGCCGTTTTATAATATGTGTTCGCCACGTCATGTGAGCCTATGTGCATCACGCATCTTGTCAAAATAAGTGTCCGCTGCACACGCGTCTAAAAGGTTTAGAGACGCTCGTGTTTGCCAGATACTGGCATAATCTCATGCGTAATCAGAGTTTACTGTTAAAGCGGAATTGAACCCTAGACATTTTAGCGTGTTATCACGGGTAATTTATGTTCATTTTGCATTTTACATGAGAAAAAAAAAGAAATTGCACAATTTCGATTATTAGATTGATAGTGTGTTGAAGCAGAATTTTCGTAACGGTCATTGATGGACTCAATTAACCAGAACGCACTGCGCGAAACTGAGTCATTAGCTCCACCCACTAACCACTGATCAGCCTTCAGGTTTGTTCGACTTCATGCGGCGCCGCAAGAACCGACAGCTGGATTGACGTCAAAGTTTCGGTAGAGTGATTTAAAAACAACCTCCTCCGTATGATTTTGCGACAGCCGAAAGACGAATGCAACCAAAGAGTAACTCCGCATTTACCGTCTCTGAAGGGAAAATCACCAAAACCCTTGATAAAAGATGACTAGAACCTGTGCAGTATGTGGATGTAAAGACAACAAATTCAGGCCACTTGGAGTTTTCATTGTTTGATGTTTATGTTTACATCAAACCGACCCTCAGGTGACACACCACAGATTAGGAAGATTTTGAGTACTGTTTTCAGCCCAGTTTTTCCGCGGACTCAGGTAATGTAAAATGGTAAAAATATCTAAAACATAATTTGGCTTAGTTGTTGCTTGTTTTGTGTAACTACGGTAAACATACGATGTAGAAAGTTATTATCATGTTGTTGTTATTATGAACACAAGCAAAGCAAGCTAACGTTAACTCATCCTTTGCAGCTGTCAATCAAAGAACGTTATCATCTACTGTCAATCATCTCGCCTCAAGACACGCCCCCATTTAGAAGGTTCAGAATTATGTAGTCGTGCATTTTTCTTCCAGTGATTTGAGGACCCGTCAAAGGGCAGCACAATCGACTACATATATGTAATGAAATATAGTGTTGGAGCATAATGTTGTTTTAGGGTGGACTTCCGCTTTAAGGGAGTGTCTTACGTTTATTTTGTGAACATGAGCGTCTCTATTATCATAAACGGTTTTGACGCGTGTGCAGCAGGCACTTATTTTGACAAGATATGTGATGCATGTGATTTTTTGACGCAAAAAACCCCGAATTAAACAAAATAAAATACCAAAAATTTATATGACTGAAAGTACTGCTTACAGAAACAAGACAGCAGATATCACAATAATATTGTTACGGTGAGTTTCTTTGGGCACAATAATCATGTTGTGAAAATCACATTTATGCATCATGGATACTTTCAATTGGATGGATAGTTCGCAAAAAAAAAATGTTGTCATCGATTACTCACCTTATGCAGTTTTTCTGTTGAACGCAAAAAAGATATGAAGAGTTTCGTTGCAAAATGAGATAAAACTCTATAATACAGCTAAGTAGCACCATAAAACAAAATAACAACATGATAACATAATAATAAACATGTTTTGACAAAAATGTTAAATTTGCATTTATCTCGTTTTGCAAAGAAACTCTTCATATTTTGATAAATGATAGTAAACACAGAGTTGACATAACCACTGACTTCCATAGTAGGAAAAACAAATAATATGAAAGAGGAATTTTCATTTTTGGGTAACCTATCCCTTTAATAATCTGAAAAGAAAGCAACAAAGGGAAGAACTGCATGGTCATAGTTGCTGGCTCATGATAGAAAAAGCACAAATCACGTAAGAGCAAGTTTAAATGTTTCTTCTTATCAATTAAACTAAAGATAAGGCTAATGTTATTACCCTAACAAAAAAACTGTCCTGATTTTATCAGGACATCTGGTCATTGTAATACACTCACCCTGGTATTGTTCCTCTCGGCTTTAAGCTCAGAAATCTCCTCCTCTTTTTCTAAAAGCTGCTCTCGACACTGATTGAGCTCCTTGGTCAGGGTAGCAAACTCCTGTTAAGAGAGAGAAAGACAGTGAGAAAGATTCACTAATATCCTTTTACTCAACTAGTACTCAAACTTCTTAATGTGGTTTGATAGTGGTGTTATAATTTATGACTATTATTTCAGGGCTGTATGGATCGACACATGGAACAATAGGCACTCAGTCATCTGCATTAGACCTTGTTTGTACATTTTCCCCCATTTAATATGCCATCTACTTATATTTACTGCTGACCTCCACTTTTACAGTCTCTTGTGAATGGCCCATGAGGCAATGAAAATGAATGTTCACGGCTCATGGAGCACCTGAGCTGGTGAAGCTCAAACTTTTGGACTCCATACTAGTCCCACAATAGAGGCCTTTTGTTGCACAGGAACACAGTTGATTATGTCACATGGCGTGGTGTGTGGGCCAGGAATCTACTTTAGGAATCCAGAACTGATGACATTATGTACTTGCTTAGAATATTAATTAAGGTTTAACAACAAAATTAAAGATTTTAAAGAAAGTTTTTCATTGGCATAATAAACAATACTGACTTTAGGTAGATTCTGGTCTGTTTCTCACACAAATCTACTGCATGGTTTTAAATGACTTGAGAGACTGGACTGACACGAGATCGAACAAATATAACACAATTGTTATTTTTAGATGAACTGTTACTTTAACACTGCATCTCAACAGATTTTGGCTCTTTGCCTCTGTCCCTCCAGCGCTCAGGCATCAGTCTAGCGTGGCTCAATTGCTCTGCTCTATGAAGTTTACCGGCCAGGCCCCTGGCATTAGACCTAGTTAACCCAGCTGTTCCTCATGGTCTATCGGGAAACTTTCACAGCCCTGTTCAAGCATGTCAACACCCCTCCTGTTCCAGCACGGCCATTAGCATACATACATTTATACACACTTCACTACAAGCGACGGAAATACAGGCCGGGGTTGGAAAAGAGTCACAGTTGCTATGTTTACATGCACAACATTTTTTCAACCCGATTGAATTTAATACGATTGAAGGTTACGACGATACAGTTTACATGCACCCTAAACATTGCAATCTGATTAAAATGTTTGTTTACATATACATTCTATAGAATCCAAACCGAAGGTCTAAGCAAAGTGCACAGCCAAGGTTGCCAGATTCACGTATCAAAAATCCCAAATGGACTTTCAAAACTAGCCCAAACGCATCCCAATGACTGTTCATAGCCCAAATACCAATAACTAATGAACGAAATAAACAACTGGTGGAAACAGTTTAAACAGTAGCTCAAATCTAAACTCAAAAAAGCAGAGGACTTGGCAACGCCTCGCTACGGACAGCATCTCTTGTCGAGTTCAGGCTTTATCTCTGGATTAAAGTCAAAGCGGAGTTGGAGGAAGTTGTTCTTAAAGGGGGGGTTTAGTGGTATTTCAAGCATTCTGACTTAATATTAACACAGTTATAGAGTTGTTTCCTCATGCTAAACGTAGGCAAAGTGTCAAAACAGCAGTTGGACGTGTTCCAGAGTATTTCTGTGCCGAAGGCACTTCGCCAGGGTTCGTACAAGTTTCGGCAAGTCTTTTTCGATTACAGTTCTAAATGACGTTTCAGGGGTTTTCGATACGTATCACTTCTTTATATGGGGAAAACTTCCCCCGGAAAACCCCGCCCACCCGTCAATCAGCAGGAGACGCTAGAGCTGCTAACAGCTTATCACGCCACTCAGTTTTGTTTAATTTCAAAAGTCAACAATGGCACGAAAGAAGAAGTGTGTTTTTGGATGTAAGGAGAAGACATCCAGCCTTATGGAAACAATGGATATAGTTTTTTATCCGGGGTAGCAGCGGAGTTTTGCGTGTGTGTTTGATGCGCTGGATTTTCCCAGCCGGGTCATGACGAGTTGCACGCGGTAAGTAAGACTTCTGTCTTATGTTGGAAATAGTCGCGTGCATATTATATAAATGACACGAACATGTAGTGAATCATAAGTTAAAACAGTGTTGTATAGTGTTGCATGACTCGTACTCGCTCCTCCCGTGGTATAAATCCCTTCTTTATTTTTTCGTACGTTATCGGAAAGATTCGGTAAAGCTAATCTTTCTTTTATAAATCTGATTCAACTAAAGACTCTTCAGAGATATAAAGGATGTCATACTACTCTATAGGTACTCCAGATTAACATCAGAAATGCAGAAACAGCGTGTGTTACGTGAGCTTTAAGAAGTTTTCAGATATAGGTGATGGAAACACACTTTGAAAAGTCACAACGCTATTTTATTGCTTTAAGTAGCCTAATGTTTTCAAAATACACATAAACGCGGCAGAATGTATATCGCATGACCCCAGTAACCTTACCTTAATAATGTGTGATGCCATTGCCTTACTGTTGAGTGTTTCTGTGACGAGAATCATGTTATATAAGAGTTTAATATAAGACGTAAACTTGAGCGAAAATGTTCTGCGCATGTGCACAATGTATTTTTGCATCCGATTGAGAAAATACTATGATTCGCGCGTTTACATGCATACTTTTCTCCTGCGGATCGGATCACAGATAGGAGTACACAACCCCCTTCAATACGATCCAAATTTGCATCCGATCGCCCTCAATCATATTGATTAAGGTGTTTACATGAAGGCTTTTTAATACGATTGAGCTATCAATACGATTACAAACTGAATATTTGGTTGCATGTAAACGTACCTATTGACTGCAGCATTATACAGTGTAATGCATCACCTATCACAAATAAACATGAATGCCCATTATTTTGACATTTCCTTCGATTTTTATTTCGATACAACAACAAACAAATATGGGGCATCATTGACTTCCGTAATAGGAACAAAGAATACTATGGACGTGAATGGTGTCCCAGATCTGTTTGGTTATTAAAGGAACAGTATGCAAGAAATTTATATCAATTAATCATACAATGGCCCTGATATGTCACTAGACATTAAGAAATCATTTTCATTTCAAATACTTATATCACTGACAACAGCGTCCCGGCCAGGATATTGTCATTTAAAAAGTGGAGTTGCAGCCCTCAACTGATGTTTATGTTGTCATTTTGTGTATTGGCCACCAGTTGTGTGATTGCAGTACCAGTTTTAGCCACAAGTTGTGTGATTGCAGTACCAGTTTTGGCCACAATCCTACATACTGTTCCTTTAACATTTTTCAAAATATCTTCATTTGTGTTCAGCAAAAAATAAATACATTTGGATCAACGTAGGGTAAGTAAAAGATCACAGAATGTTTTTGTGAACTTTCCCTTTAATAAACTAAAAGTGATTTAGAGATTTACAAGTTGAAACAGTCATAAAACGTAATTTAGAAAACGTATACAGTATAAAGCATCATTTGACCACACGGTCATGTTTAAGCTTTATTTACCAGATATACAGTACTGTGCATGCAAGTCTTAGGCCACCACCACCAGCTTTGTTGTATTAGCAAAGTTTTAATGTCATCCATATTTATTTTGCACTCTTTTTATTGAGATACAAAGAGAAAATACAGGAAATATGTACACAAAAATAAAATCAAAACAATTTTCCAAACTAAATGTCTTTTTCAGGCATCGGCCAGTATTTAGTTTGACCTCTCTTGGCACGAAACACATCTTGAGCTTTTCTGAGGACTGCTTTTCTGACTGAAGTCCTGAAGTCATTCGATTAGAATTAGGATTTAATTTCATTTAGATTTAAGAGATCATGCAGCGGCCTGCTATTGCTCAAGTGGAAGTGGAGTTTACGCTAAATACTTGACAATTCAGTTTACACTTTTATACTGTTTTAAATACTACATACACATTTCCTGTATTTTCTGGTTGTATTCTAATATAGAGACTGATAAATAATGATATATGATCATCACTATACAATTGCAAAAACAACAAATCTAATGATAGCATGGTGGCTTAAGACTTTTGCACAGTACTGTATACTCACAAACTTTCCTCTCACACGTCTGAAGCACTTTTTGTGAATTCTTATTCTGTCGTAATGGTTGTTGACTCTTGTTAATGAAGAGATGACCACACAGACAGTGGGCTAAATAGAGTTTGTATAAACACGGATGTACTCAGACTGCAGGGTCGGCTATGCAAAGCGGAAGCTTTATGAGGTCAAACATTGTGTTAGTGTGCTGCTTTTCCACTGTCTTACGCTGGTTGACTGAAGTATAAGGGCCAGAAAGGTCCAGGAGGAGGGGTGGGAGAAAATTGGGTCAGTGCGTAATTCATTTTTTTACAGTAGTAAAGGAAAAGCACAAAATGCACAAACTGATGTCAGATCTTACTGGCTTTTTCAATCTTTTCAATGAAATAAAAAACTTAAGCGGATCTGAATGGCAACTTTGTGATATCATACAGAAGCTAAAAAAAATAATGTAATGAAAACATGTTGTATTAGAAAAAGCAATTCTGTTTCAATCTGATATGCCACCTCAGTAAACACACGGAAATAAACAAAAGGAATTGAAAACATGCTTCTGGGGTTTGTCATCAGAAGATGGTGCCTCAGTGGTATATTAATGTGTCTTCTAACTATAAAAAGTAACACAAGAGGATTTTCTGTGCTGTGGTTTTGCATTTGAAGCCCTGGATTATATTGCATTGTGACTTGAGAGCGTAAAAAACGCTAAAAAATCCCACCATTTAATATTCAGTTCTTCTGCAACTTCTTCTTTAAGGCAAGTTACAATTCAACTTTTAGCACATATAATAAAAAGCCAAACAGTTTGAAGTGAAAACTGTTAAAAACTAAAAATTATATTATTTCACACTCTCTTAAAAAGATGTACATTGTGACGTCGCTTCCTTCCATTGTAATGAATTGAAGCCAAAAAATGTCTGACCATGGACCTTGCCACGTTACATAAAAATGTCAGTTTGGAGCTCAATTCAAACATGCCAATCATAAGGACACACCCAGTATCTATAGCATCAAATTACTAGCTAAAATTAAACTGATCACAAAAATGAACAATTGAACATACTATATCAGTGTGATAACAACTATACCCTAAAGCAGTGGTTCTCAAACTGGGGTCCGGGGCCCCCAGGGGGGCCGCAAGATGGTGCCAGGGGGGCCCCAGTTTTATGACATAAAATACATTAATTTATCATGAATACTGTGAAATTAAACCTTAAAAAATAAGGCAGCACTACTTTATATAATTTAATATTTTGTTTAATTAAAATGTGAAGTTTTAGAACTGTTTTTTGTCATAAATTTTCTTTGAGGGGGCCGCGAAGGAATGCACCGTACACAAAGGGGGCCGTACGCTGAAAAAGTTTGAGAACCACTGCCCTAAAGGACCAAAACCATCTTTTGGGAAATGTTGTTTGCATGGAGAGGGTGGGGTTTATGACTGCAGCCAGCCTCCAGGGGGCGATCAAAGAGGGGCCAGCAGCTTCACTTTTCAAAATGTATGAGGCACACCCGCCTACAATCTTTTGTACCAACATGTACCTCTGAGGTACTAATATGAACTCTTTAGGTGCAAATGTATACTTTTTGAAAGGGCACTGCCCCAGTGAAAGCTAGGAACCATTTTTAGACCATAACAGTATAGTCAACATTTCTCTCTGAATGACTGCAAAGTGATCTCAGGTGAGGTTTAGTGGAGTTTCAGTAAATGTAAATTAATCGATATGGATAGCATCTAACTGCAGCTATTTAATTTAGAAACATATAACAGCCTCAAGGTAAAAATTAAGATAAATATTACTATATTTAAAAATATGAAATGTGTTTTAGATATCACATTAATTCCAACTTGATCTCATGGAAACTTGTATGTTTTTATGAGCTGATTAATTCATATGAAGCGAATCATACAAAAGGACGATTCCACAGTTTCGGTCCTTAAGGGGTTTAATGAACAATATATATCGTATAATACCCATTTGTTGTCATTTTATTATTTTTAGTTCACTGTTTTGTTTAAGATAGATGTAAGAAATAATAAAGTTAATTTTATTCCACTAAACCTTGGAATGAAATTTTTCGTTTTATTTCCGTCTCCAAAAATTTCTTTCATTGCCTTTAATAAAATCCTGAATTTTGGTGCATAACATTTATATTGGTGTGTCTTCTACAAAATACTAATACTAACACTAAAGTATAATTTCAATAATCCACCACGATGCAATGGAAACATTTACTAACTTTCGTAACTCCTTCTGTCCAAACTGTTAGATGGTGTGTCGGACGAACCTAAATGCAGACAGCGGTGGATGAACAAAAAGACTTTTATTATATAATAAACAGAAAATAATACCCACGAGGGGGCAAAACAACATAAACAGGATAACTTGAACAGGAGTGAACACTAAACAGGGCAAGACACTAAACTACACTAAAACACAAAACAGGGTTACACTAAACAATGAACTTGACAAAACACAACTATATATTACACTTGACTAGACTAGACTAGACTAGACTTTGGACAACGTACTTACAGGACTTTGGAACAATGCACAAGCACAGGACAACAAACACAAGGACCTTAAATAGGGGAGAACTGATGAGGGCAACAGGTGACAGGAGTTAAACAATAAAGATAAGGCTAACAAGAGAGCGTAAAAGAGACAAGACACAGGGAACACGTGACATAGACAATCTTATATCTGCGTGGGAGGAAAAGTTGACAGGATTTCACGGATTTCGACAATATGGGTAAGTTTCTGGTTTCTGTCTAAAAGTTTACGAACGTTAAAATGTTACGAACGTGATAAACTTTGGTTAAGTAAACATTAAATATGATCATTGTGGTGAGAAAGGATGAAAGAGTGTGCTAGTCAGATCCTTGCTAGTAGTTTCGGACCGAAAGCGGTGTCATGTTCATCTTAAAAGAGAATTCAAGGTGGTTGTATACACTCCGTTTGATGGCAGCTAGAGCAGAGGTCCGGTCCTCAACCATGGGGCGCGACCCAGTACCGGGTCGTGGACAAGTTGCCACCGGGTTGCAAAGAACGTCCTGAAGAAATGTGCATAATAGCCACGTAATAGTTTGCTTGGGTATTTTGTTCTTTAAGATCCAACTTCAAATAACATCGATCATTTCTACAGAGCCGCGGTCTCTCTTTTTCTCGGTCTCTCTCTCTCTACCAGCGCATCAGCGATCACATTGCTGTCATTAGAGTTTTGAGCATACAGTACTTCTAAAACACAATCGATCAAAGAATTGCAGAGGTACGACTTCATGAATCATTTGCAAATGTACCTCGCAAATAATGTTAATACGTTAAGACGTTCAACTCTGTAACGTCGCAAATGACAAAAAAGTAATTTCAGAATTATCCAGTGATCGTGGCACAGTGATCAAATAAACTCTTTTACTGCAGCACACTTTTAACGTAGGTTTGAAAGGAACCTAAACATTTAGTCATGTGTCAATAATCATTAAAATCATATCTGGATATTTTTTTCTGGATATATCAGTGAATCTTTTCACCTGAACCCTAACCCGGCCCCCAAACCCAATGTCACAGAGGTGAAAGCAAATTGCAAAAAAACGTATTCAGTCATACAAATTCATATGAACGGGCCACTAGGTAAAATACATTTGGGTTGCCATGAGATTGTGTTGTTCATAAATGTTCCTCTTTACGAACGTTAACCTGTCTCTGTGTGTTTAAAAGCATTTTATCAGATGCAGAGATTATTAAACCTACAAAATTACCATTTGTCTGGAAGGACAGGCTCCACTGGATGCTAATTACAGGTCACTTTCATGAATATCTATCATGTAAAACATTGCAATTATAGCTGTCAGTTTTCATGAGGTGCAAATGAGGTATGAGCTTGTCTATCTAAAAAGTTGAAAAGATTTCTCCTACACCCTACTGCTTGCTGTACTTCCCCTCCATCTCATGTATGACATGAGAGAGATCAAGAGAACTGGATCTAAACCTTGAATCTATACGAGCTAACATTTTTTACATAAAGCCTTAGTTGGATCTTTCACCAGTTTAAGACAATGTTTTGACATGTCTAACCTCAAGGGGCTTCCAAATGTCTAAACCTGCTGCAAAATGTACTACACTGATAAAAGAAAGAAAAATCCACAATAGGCCGACTTTAAACCACAGTTTGACTGTTTGGCAGGTGAACAATTGGCTCATTCAGCTCCATGGATTTCTGCGTTTTTGTTTGGTGAAAGCCTTTAGATTAAGAAAAATAAGGAGTATTGCCAAATATAGCAGCAGAGGATTAGACCGCACTGCAGTCGGAATTACTACACACACACACACACACACACACACACACACACACACACACACACACACACACACACACACACACACACACACACACACACACACACACACACACACACACACACACAGACTACAGACAACATTTACTGTACACACAGAGTATTTAAAATCGATATGTTTCCATATAATGACATTTGAGGTACTAATATGCACTCGTTGGTACCAATATGTACTTCTGAGGTACTAATATGAACTGTGTGTACTATTCGAAAAAGTACTACCACCCCAGTGCATGACACTGTAATAGCATGAAAAATATGGTATTAAACATTTATGTTGGGTATAAACATGCCGTTCAGTTGCTGCACATTGATTGTTGCCTACCAATGTTTGAAGAATTTGCCAGTGCGTATTTCCCATAATAACTGTCAAGCGTTACACAATACATTGAAAATGGTTCATCAGCTTTATAGACCTAAGTAATAGCCTCTTAATTTCCATTGACAAGCCTCATGTACATGAAAGAAAAACTAATGTACTCGTGAAAACTTTTCCATAGCCAATTAGAGGCGACAGCTTGGAAATCCTGATTCCCTTTTTTTGAGAAAATAATCTAACAGTAATCTAATCAGATGAAGATCTTTAATGAGTGTCTATGTAATTTGAGAGTGAAAAAGTCTGGAGATGGGTGGGAAGAAATGCCATTAACTTTAATTAATCACCTCGAGCTATCAGTGAGATGTCTATCTAATACAGTGAACAGGCTGCTTTAATGATTTATTTCATTTTCAGATTGGTCAGTGGGCGTCAGCATTCATTTCAATTGCTGAAAAACCTATGAAATGATGAGAAATCATAATACCACACGTCTAATAGCGCTTTTCCATTGCATAGTACCTCACGGGTCATATTGTGTCAGCTCACCTTACTTTGGCTTGGTTTGCTTTTCCATTGAGTTTAGTACCACTTCGTAGTTGTAGGGATTATAGGCGTGTCATTTATTTTTGCTGCCTATTGCTGTGACATCATACAAAATGTGTAGGCGAGCATCATTGGAATGCAGTGTTTCCCATACATTCATCTATTTGTCAGTTTGCCACAAAACTGACCACCACAAATAGATGTTTGCACTTCACGTCTATCACTACCAGTCAACGCGCTCTGCAAAAGCCGCCAAATACACTACAAGATAATCAGGGTTGAATTTGGGACGATTTTCCCCCTTATGACAATCCTTGGTAAAGTCCAGATCGTCTTTGTGGTTGAACCGACTATCAATTGGTTGGACCAATCAGGAGCAGTGGGCAACTATCGCAATGGGAAATATGCCTTGCTCAAGAGCACCTCGGTCACAACCTGCTGGGTGTAAGACTCGAACCGGTGAACTTTGTGTTACAAGCCCATTTCTCTAACCATTAGGCCTACACATGTAGGCCTACCCAATTGTAAAAATTACTTTACTCATACCTCTAAAACAGGTTTATGCTTAAATAAATTGCCAAAGAGAATAGAAAAATAAAGCTAATAATTTTTTTTCTGGGAACAAGTTATAATTCCCAGTTTCACTTCCTAGGTAAATAAATCTTGTTTAAGTAACGTTTAATAAAGTCTATGCTTTAACACCCTAACGGTGCATTCACATGGGGCGTAAGCGTTAACGCTTCCCATTCACTTTTAATGGGTGACGTCATGCATTGTCGAACTTAATTGTGGATCCGTCGGCGCCGCGTCAGTGCCGTTGCTCGCAGCAGAAGTTGAACATTTCTCAACTTTTAAGTGGCAACGCGTGCGTCAGCCAATCAGATCGCCTTATGGAAATGACCTAGGCAGAGCCAGCCAATTACGTTTATGGAAGACCGGAGCATAGGTTGCGCCACTGTGATTGGCTGTTGGCCACGCTTCAGACAAGCCTTCCATCAACCGTTAACACTTTCGCCCCTTGTGAATGTACTGTAATAGACCAGTGAGCAAAATGCTTGCCACTGGTCAGATTAAGGTGCCCTAATCTTGGTTTACTTTGTAGTCTGTACCACAGCTGCACTCTTTGTGTCACTTTCCCCTGGCCCAATGTGGAAAATACACAGAACTTTTGAAGCAGGTGAGGCTGAGGTTTATGACATTTCATGAACAGTCCTTCTTTTCTAGATGTTTAAGCAATCTTTATATAGGCCTACATACATGAGATATATACCCTACTGAAAAATTCAGCTAAAACCAGCATAAGGTTTAAGGTGGTTTACTCTGGTCCTCCCAGCCTGACAAAGCTGGTCATGCTGGTGGGCCAGCTGGTATTCCAGCATGACCACCTAAGTCCAGCTAGACCAGCTTCAAATGTGACCAAAACACAGCTAGACCAGCAAAACCAGCTTCCTACACCAGCAAAACCAGCTAAAACCAAGCTGGGGACCAGCTAAAACCAGCTCACCTGCTTATGCTGGTCTTAGCTGGATTTTTCAGTAGGGTAGACCATCTGTCAGGACTCTTAATGACTTGGTCATCTAAAATAAATAATTTATATTGAGACATTAAAATATAAACTAGCAAAAAATATAAACTATCCTAAAAAAACCCGCTTTAGGCCGACATCTTACATTATATTTAGTCATTTAGCAAACGTTTTTACCCAAAGCATCTGACTGTAATCAATCATTTTCAGTTTCAGATGAAAAGAGTTTCTTCTCAGAATCAACAACACTGACTAAATAACATGCTTAAATGTAAAAATGACACATTTCTAAAACCGTTTTCATCACTGTTCTCAGCTTTTGACAGGACACATGGTAAATAAACTCACTCCAGCTCAGCAATGACATGGTGCAAATCTAAAATGTGAAAAGATAAAAGTGTGAATAAGGTCATAGTAGGTAACCTCCAGTTAACTGGTGGCAGCACAGATGGCTTTACTGATGAACTAATGTGAGAGAAATGACACTATTTAGTCATCACTGCAGTGATGTTCAATGTACAGTAAATAAATGCAAAATATAGGAAAGATGTCACTTTGATGCATGATTGCGTGCCGACAACTGTCCCACGTGTGTTAATGTGACCTCAGTGAAGACTTCCAAGTCATTGACTCAAAAATACATCCATAAATCCAGCAACAAAAGGTCCCTCTGGGTAACAATGTGGAGTGACTGGAACTGGAGAATGTCACTGAAGGGCAAAACAAGGAAAAGTGACACTCCTAAATAATGGAAATAACATTTTGTGAAACTATAACCTTGATATCTTTAATATTGACTAAAAGTTCAAATCAATGTGAAATCAACCTACTCTCAAAATTAGATTCTAAGACTTTAGTCTGGATTTCACAGCAGTGTCAAGTATAAGATGTAAGATGCAGTATTACAGTGATTAAAGTTGTTCTTTAAGCATGTTTGTTTGCATTTTACAACAGCTTTGAATGCATCAACCAATCATAATTTTGAGTTAGAAACCGTAAATCAAAACAATTAACAACTGATTTACAAAACTATATGACTTGCACCTGCATCATATGCACACTGTTACTCCACAGCTCCAATGTAGATATTTTCATTTGCAGTATCAAAGGTAGGCCTACAGTCTCACATCTGCCTTTAGATTTATGGATCAGGTATCAGATAACAAACAGAATTATACCAATCTTGTTTTTTTGTTACCCAAGTATCTTTGTATGAACTGATATGAAATGCTTCTAAAGAAAACATTATGCTTTCTGTAAACAGGCCTCTCACGTATCAAACAAACTATAAATGTTTACCTACAAGATCAAGTCCTGCAAGATCATTTAAAACAATCCAGCATGTTCTTGTGCTGATCTAGGATCAGATATATCCATAACTGTATCGCTTGAATTCACTGCACGTTATAGATATAAAGATGATCTCTACAGATTAGTGCTTGCAGTAGATACACTTATCTATGAGGTGTGATATCAGTACCATGGTAACGGCAATTATAACACATCCGCTGTCATCACCCCTGCCGATGCGGTAGAGAGCAACGCCTCCTTAAACCTTTTGGTGTGTGAGCAATAGATATAAGGCTGTGTTGTTGTTACTAAACTATTCCCTAACACACACGACTGGGCTTACAGACAGATAACAGTCTAAAGCAGTGCTTCTCAATTATTTTCTGTCACGCCCCCCCCAGGAAGAGTTAAACATTTCGCGCCCCCCCCAAACTCTCCGCCGCGACTGTAAATAGTATAATTTGTCTATAAAATTACACATCTGCAAAACATTGTATCCTTATTAACATTGAAGAAAACACAAAAAAGAAATATCGATCAACTTACAACAAAGAATAACTTTATTAACATTGTTTTTTAGTCTGTAACAGAAAAGACTTAAAATGCATAAATTTGCCTAAAATAAAAAAATCTATCCTTATTTAAAGTATAATATTTTTTGAACATTTGATACTGAAAAATTAAATATAATCAATAAATAATAAAAAACACAAGCGGCTTATCAGCGTGATTGGAGTGTAATGTCTTTAAAAATCACTTCCTGAAAAAGTATTTTCCCTGGGGTCTCGCGCGCCCCCCCGGTGTTGCTTCGAGCCCCCCTGGGGGTCCCGCCCCACTATTTGAGAAGCACTGGTCTAAAGTGACGTGGTTATATTATAAGATAGGATATTTTATCTTTGCCATGTAACATTCTAGGTAAAGGCGGGACATTTTTTGCCATCTTGCAATTTTATTTTGATCCATTTAAGCATGGACTGATGCCACAATGATTTTCAATTTCATGCTTTATGCAAAGGCATAAGAGGAAATATTTGCAAGTTAACGTGTTCATGTATGACACACTTATGGCTTAAAGGAAAACACCTTTTTTCAATATTTTACTATGTTCTTACCTCAACTAAGATAAATACATACCTATCTTTTTTCAATGCGTGCACTTTTAATCTTTGTACAGCACTTCTTGAATGTGTTAGCATTTAGCCTAGCCCCATTCATCCCTATGGCTCCGAAAAAAAGTTTTATTTTGTGCCACCATACTTACTCGTGTAACTACTCATGTAACAGTTTTTAAATAAGGAAAACATGGAAGTGTTTGGTGGCTTTTAAATTCATCCCTGTTTGGATCCTAAGGAATGAATGGGGCCAGGCCAAATGCCAACACATTCGCGACGCGCTGTACAAAGATTAAAACTGCACGCATTGAAAAAAGACAGGTCTGCATTAGTTGAGGTAAGAACATAGTAAAATATTGAAAAAAGGTGGTGTTTTCCTTTAATAGTTTAACACTGGGATTGGCTAAATGAATGTGAAATTAATAACAGTACAAATGTCACTGTTTTAATAAACTTAAAGGTCACTTTTTTGTTTACCAAATGTTCGCAATCAAAACCTATTCCAATAATGCTATGTTACTATGTTACGAGGTAAATATGGTAAACAAGTATTTATTCAGTAGATTGTAAAATGCAAAAATACAAGAACATCAACATCTTCTGTTTAACCCTTTCAGTATGAACCAGAGAGTAACATAAATAATGAACAGTTCAGAAAACATAAAACATGAGAGGTAAGAAGATGGAAACAGGGAGTAAAATATTCTCACATGAAAAACAATAGTAGATACTATAGTATTTTGTTATGATCAGTGTTGGGTGTAACTAGTTACTAAGTAATTAGTTACTGTAATTTAATTACTTTTCCCTTAAAAAAGTAAAGTAAGGGATTACTCTTACTTTTCTTGTAATCTAATTACAGTTACTTCTGATGTAACTAAATACTGTGTATGGACTCTAAAACAATTATGTGTATACTATAATACAATAGTGGATTTAACATGGTTTAAGTTTACAATTCTCACCATTAGCTGGTTGATTATTAGCATTAATATTAATGAGATGCTGGCTGTTTATTAACACTTAATAGCACATATTAATGCCCGATTCTGCAAAACCTTATTATACGTCCTAAACCCTCCCCATTTCTACCAATACTTAAAATTAACAACTTCTTTAGTATTAATAAGCAGTAGTTGGAATATATTGAGGCAAAAGTAGTTAATAGTTAATAGAGAGAATTGGACCCTAAAGTGGGACCAGAATAATTGATATATTTTATATATTATTTCTTCGAGCTATTTCAAGCCTATCCTTGTATCATGTACTAAATAGGATTTAGAAAGTAATTAGTAATAAGTAATTAAATACTTTTTGGAGAGAGTATTTTATAAAGTAATCTAATTACATGATTGAAGATGTAATTAGTAACTAGTAATTTATTACTTTTTTTGAGTAACTTACCCAACACTGGTTATGATGTCTTTATGTTACAGTTTTGTAGCTCTTTGTGACAGGATCATGACATGCCCACATGTTTTGTGTGAAATCTTGTGACCTTGGTTTGTTTTTAATCAGGCCATGTGCTCTCCCTGTCTCGTCTCCGGCCTCCACCCCCTCTTCTCCCCAATTGCTCCTCTATTTAATACCCTTGTGTTTGCTGTCCTGTGCTGGTTAATTTTAATGTTATCCCTTGTCAAGTTAAGTGAGTCTCGTGTTTATATAGTACATTTTTCGTCAAGTGTATTGTTTGTTCATTGTCGTTGCCTTGTTTTACCCCCTTGTGGGTTTTTGCTTTGTGTTTTTTTATCCCCAATAAACCTTGTTTTGTGAACACCCAAGCCTGCATCTGGGTTTCGTCTCTCTCTCTCCAGTGGAGAATAATGACAGTATTTATTATAGAAAACTAAAGTAATATTTCACGACAACTATTACACGTCATCGACCCAGAATGCACTATTTGTGAAACATAATGGCGGCCTCCACAGCTTAAAGTGAGTATTACATGTTGGGATTTTTGAAGCAATATAAGTATTTAATGTGTTTCTATCAATGCATTTTAGAAGAAGGCAAATATAACATATTAAAGAGCACCTATTTCATTGCTAAAAAAATGCTATTTTGTGTATTTAGTATTACACAATGTGTTTGCGTGGTTTATGGTTAAAAAACACATTAATTTCCACATACCATACATTTTTGTAGCTCCAGATTTCACACTCTCCCTGAAACGCATGGATTTGAAAAGCCCTGTGTCCCTGATTGGCCAGCTAATCTGCACGTTGTCATTGGCCTGAATACCTCTGACATCAGCCTGAAATGTGACACTCCTTACCATGTTTGAAAGATTTGGGCACAATGCAATGCTAACAGGAGTTAACTTACAGGCTGTGCGTCTGAACCGGGAGGAATTATGATAATGTCGGTCTTGTCTACATCACCAATCCCAGGAAGTTAACTGTTGCCTTCAATCCGTGTGTTTGTTGTAGTCCAAGAAAAGAGATTTAAGTTGGAGACGATAACTCGCGTCATCGTATGTACCTTTTGCATATTGTTAACATGTACTACTAATACACACTTACACACCAAATTAAATTTAAAAACGTGAATCGGACAATAAGTGCTCTTTAAAGCATACAGGTCTTCATAGGGTGGCCATTCGTGCCAGTTCCGCCGGACACGTCCGAACATGTTTTCGGTTCGTTCTCCGGAAGTCGCGTTGCTTGACCGCATACGTCATCGAGGTCCTCACATTTCAGTTAAAATACATTAGAAAATTAAGATTTATTTCTTTTAAGACATACAATCATTGTAGTTTAATTCTTACCTTGAAATGTAACGGTTGCTTTTCTGAAATTAAACCTGAAATATTAAACCTTGATGACGTATGCGGTCGACCAACGCGACTTCAGGAGAACGAACCCGAAAACATGTTCATGACGTGTCCGGCGGAACTGGCACGAATGGCCACCCTAGGTCTTCCTAGTCAAGGTACCCTTTAAGCAAATGTACAGGGGAAACTCAAGTTAAAACTGCCAAAAAAATAAGACAATATTGCTTTATAAATACACTGATAAATTAATTACATTTTAAATCATAAAGATGCATTGAATTGGTTTCCTGACAGCAACAATGTATTGACATCTCACTGTGATATTCAGCTCAGTCCCTCCTCTTGAGATCTGTGCAAAATGTCACTTTTTAAAGAAAAATGAGCTCTCTGTAAAATGCCAATGAATACAAACAGCCAATAACTGAAAATGTTTTGGCATTGGCATACAAATATTAATCACTCTTACACAAATTTAATCAGGACCAAAGGAAACAAAAGCTGAGTTGACAAAGTGCCAGGATGCACATTTACTGAAGTGTATCGCAGGGCACGGCTCAGTTGGGACCAGCTAAGATCTTACAACCGCAATCAGAGATTACAGACAGAGAGAAAAAGAGAGAGAGGTAAGAAGTTAAAAATGGAGCAGGCCGCATACTGTATATATATATATATATATATATATATATATATATATATATATATATATTATATATATATATACGTCCCGAGGTCAGGGAGACAGTTAGGGACACAAGGTGAGACCGAGGGTGACATCTCTCTTCACACAGAATCGGTCAATCACACTTCAATGGAGGCAACTGCTGTGAGAGTGCTGACAGATGTCATTCTCAATTGCTGCTCTCGGCAGAGCGCCTCTGAACTTCAGTAATGTCCAGTCATCAGGGTCACTAAAAACATGAAGAAACTCAAGGACTTCACAAAGAATACAACATTGCACAGACAAAAACAATCTAGCCTGCCTCCGAGGATTATGGGTAAGGATGTAACAAGGGTTGAACTGAGCCTCAAAAATTGCAAAAGAAATTTTCAGGTGATGTGACATAGCATGGCCAAGGGAACAGTCACATCTATACCATCACATCTTCTGTGAACTGTCTGGAGTTTTATTCCTTCATGCATCACCGATTATACTTCTGACAGGCTTAAAAAATGCCTGCGATACAGAGAGAACATCTGTCAAAAGATACACAAGTGAACACAAAGGACCTTATGACTGAACCAACATCAGTTCACATGCAAAACACGCCCAAACTTTTACTGTCAGCTTCACTTCGCTACGGCTCCTTCTCTTGTGCTGTTGTGGCTTATATTGAAATAAATCTATTTATATATTTGTCACATAAGTGAATGTTTTCGTCTTTAAAAACTATAAGCTTAGTAAGCTCCTTAATCTCTCTTTTTCTCTCCCTTTGGGGATAAAGTGACAATGCGGTAGCCTACATACTGCATTCAGGATGCATCTTCGAACTGGACACTGCAGCTACTGTATTTACAGTACTAATAATGGCTAAATCTTTAAGCATTTATGAATTTACTCTGACATGCCATTTTATTTACGATTATGTTTTCTTAATAAACATTCGTTTTAAATGAATTAAATGATATGCAAAAACACCCTTGAACATTTATGAGGTAGCTTTGAACCAAGTTATGAACAACTAAAACAGATTTACAGAAAGTATTCAGACAAACTGAACTCAAGGCCGTTGTTGTTTATCTTTTTGTCTATGTGTAGTTATCACATATTCACTAGAAGGGATCAAAATAAGTGAACACTTAATTCACTACAAAAGTATAGGGTAAAAAAATTATAAATCATTGTGACTGACTATGAGGTGGAGGCTTATGTTCACATTATTGTTAACTCATTGACAGTTAACACGTTACATTGCATTTAGTAGATTGCAGATTGCAACTTCATTTAGTGTGTGTGTTTCCTACGAATCAAACCCATGGCCATTGTGCTGCTAATGCAGGAATAGATAATGTACAGGATTCCCACACCTTAGTTAAAGGCGGAGTCCACGATGTTTAAAAGCCAATGTTGATATTTGAAATCACAGAAACAAACACGCCCCTACCCCAATAGAATCTGGACCTTCTGTTGATAGACACGCCCCACACATACGCAACCCGGCAAGGATGTCGGTTAGTAGACACGCTCCTTACTGCTGATTGGCTATAAGTGTGTTTTGGTAGTCGGCCCGTCTCCTTTTCCAAAGCGTTTTTCAAACATCGTGGACTCCGCCTTTAACTTCAAATTCAAGGACCTTTCAAGGACTTTCCAGGTCCAATACCCTCAAATTCAAGGAGTAAATGTGGGGACACATTTCTAGTGAGAGCAAGGTTACATTGCGTTACCTTTAAAGATAATTTTTTAAAGTTCCCTTTTGAGGGAACTCGCGCTGCGTCACTGCGGTGACATTTTGGGGACGCCTCCAAAGGTAAGTGCATCTGAATGTGTATATCAAATTCAACCAATGGTGAGACTTAACGACAAAGACAGGGTGACGCGGGAGCCAGGAAGTATATCGCTATCTGAAATATTACCAAAGACGGCGTTACAGGGATGCAGGAAGTATGACAAGGGAGACGCAGTGTCTCGTTCCCTTCTCAGGAAACAACAGTTAAATACGTAACCCGAGACGTTTTCATGTGTCAAACACAACTATGCAAAAAAGCATTTTGGTATGAATCAACATACGCATACAGAAGATATAAGCATTTTAAGCAAACAGTTTAGCACGTGTGCTTAAAAGTCTGGAATTTTTATGATATTATCCTTCACTACACAGGAAATAATATAGATTTTTTTTCAGAAAACTTTTGCATAAAATAGATTCAAGCACTTTCAATGACCTGTATCTATGTATTAATATTTTCAAAAACTTCCCAGGGACTTCCCCCCCCAGATTCACAAACTTTCAAGGATTTCAAGGACACGTGGCAACCCTGATTTGTAAAAAATATAGTTTTTAGGCTTATAGTTTTTAGGCTTTGGTTTTATATGAAAAAATGGTGCATCAGTGTCAACAGTTATAATGAAAGTGAACACAATGCAGCCTACAACTGGTATAACAGATGTAAGACTAATTGCAAATGGTCTTGTAAGCACTCTAATAGGAAATTAAAACTGCAAGCAGTGATGGAAGGGCCCTCGCACTCATGTGCACCGCCACTCTATGGCCTTAGTAAAGCAATAAACCAGGGGGATTGAAATTTCCGTGGATAAATATAGGTGGATATTCAAAGGAACTTTGAAGTGCCACTACTCCTTTATGCAGCAGGTGGCGCTATGATTGTAATTGATTGTTGTAACATTGATGTGTTGAGGCCAGGACCCTTGTCAAACGTATGATGTCTGCGACAGGTCGGACATTGCATGTCTGAGTTACAACAGCTTTCTCATGGCGAAAAATCAAACTTTGACAGGCCACAACGGACACGCCCCTTTAACGAAATGTCAAGATCTTCACAATTTATCATTGTGAAGTCCCTAAGTTCAGACTGACCAAATATGATGATGATCTGAATACATTTCAATGAGCAGTAAATCACAGTGGAAAACATGACATTTCCTGCTTCCAGCAGGTGGCGCTATAACTTTTACTGAATATTGCCATGTTAATGTGTTCAGGACAGGACAATTATCAAACTTGTGAAGCGTGGGTCACATTGGACATTTTAAACCCGAGTTGAAACAACTTCCTGTTTCATTGAGAAACACAAACATTTGGCAAGCCGCCACATACACACCCTCCATTGAAATGTCAAGATCTCCGCAATTTAGCATTGCAAAGCCCTTTAGATGACACTCACCAAATATGATGATTATCTGATTAAATTTATAGGAGGAGTTTGTAAAAAAACGAAGGCCAGAAATGGCAAAATTTGCACTCAAATTAAAGAGAAAATTCAAAATGACTGACTTCCTGTGGGGTTTAGAGCTTTGCTCCAAGAGACTTTTTTGTAGGTCTTGGGGTGATACATGATCCTACCGCATTTCGTATCTTTGCGATTAACGTAGCGGTAAGGCTGCTCTATTGAGTTTTTGTAGGTGGCGCTATAGAGCCATTTTAACACCCCAAGTTCTGAGGCCTATATCACATGAAAATATTCGCCACTTTTGACACGTGTGCAACGTTTCATGACTTTTTGAGCTCGTTTAGGCTGTCAAAAATGGGATTCATTTAGCGATACTTTGCGAGGCCGCAACGGACACGCCCTTTCACGAAAAGTCAAGGTCGTTGCTATTTATCATCACACAAGGTCTTGAGATTAGACTGATGAAATATGATGTTGATATGGTTAAATCTCTAAGAGCAGTAAGTCACAGCATAAAAGGTGGTATTTCCTGCTGCCTCTAGGTGGCGCTATGACTGATACTGAATTATGCCATGTTGATGTGTTCAGGCCGGGACCCTTATGAAACGTGTGAAGTTGGGGGCAGATCGGACTATGTATGTCTGAATTACAACAGCATCCTGTTTAATGGCGAAACATCACACTTTGCCAGGCCGCCACGGACACGCCCTTCAACGAAAAGTCAAGATCTTTGCAATTTATCACCGCAACGGCCTTAACATCAGTCAGACCAAATATGATGATGATTTGATTAAATCTCTAAGAGTAGTAAATCACAGCGTAAAACATGGTATTTCCTCCTACCTCTAGGTGGCGTTATGAGTGAAGCTGAATATTGGCATTGAAATGTGTTCAGGCCAAGACCCTTATCAAACGTGTGAAGCATGGGCCAGATTGGACATTGAATGCCCGAGTTAGAGCCACTTCCTGTTTCATGGCGAAAATGCAGAAATTTGTCAGGCCGCCACGGACACACCCTCCAACGAAAAGTCAAGATCTCCGCAATTTAACATTGCAAAGGCCTTTAGATGAGACTGACCAAATATGACGATGATCGGATTAAATCTGTAGGAGGAGTTCGTTAAAGTACAAAGCCTGGAAATGCCAAAATTTGGTCAGAAATCACAGTGAAAATTCAAAATGGCCGACTTCCTGTGGGGTTTACAGCTTCGCTCCAAGAGACTTTTTTGTAGGTCTTGGGGTGATAGATGATCCTTCCAAATTTCGTATCTGTACGTTTTTCGTAGCGGGGGGGCTGTTCTCTTGAAATTTTGCAGGTGGCGCTATCGAGCCATTTCTACACGCCCACTTCTGGCGCCTATGCCACATGTAAATTTTCGCCACTTCTGACATGTGTGCAAAATTTCATGAGTTTTCGAGCATGTTTCACCCCTCAAAAATGCGATTCACTTTGGAGAAGAAGAAGAATAAATAATAATTAAAGCTGCAAGCAGCGATGGAAGGGCCCTCGCACGCATGTGTACCGCCACCCTATGGCATAAGTAAAGAAGTGAACCAGGGGGATATGAATTAAAGTGGGTAAATATAGGTGGATATTCAAAGAAAAATTGATGTGCCACACCGCCTGTGTGCAGCAGGTGGCGCTATGACGGTACCTGATTATTGTTATATTGATGTGTTCAGGCCGGGACCCTTATCAAACGTGTGAAGTCTGGAGCAGATCAAACAATGTATGCCTGAATTACAACAGCTTCCTGTTTCATGGTGAAACATCACATTTTGCTAGGCTGCCACGGACACGCCCTTCAACGAAAAGTCAAGATCTTCGCAATTTATCATCGCAAAGGGCTTAAAATCAGTCTGACCAAATATAATGATGATTTTATTAAATCTCTAAGAGCAGTAAATCACGGCGTAAAACATGACATTTCCTGCTACCTCTAGGTGGCGCTATGACTGAAGCTGAATATTGGCATTGAAATGTGTTCAGGCCAAGACCCTAATCAAACATGTGAAGTGTGGGGCAGATTGGACATTGTATGCCTTAGTTATAACAACTTCCTGTTTCATGGCGAAAAAGCTGAACTTTGTCAGGCCGCCACGGACACACCCTCCAACGAAAAGTCAAAAGCTCCGCAATTTAACATCGCAAAGGACTTTAGATGAGATTGACCAAATATGATGACGATCTAATAAAATCTCTAGGAGGAGTTCGTTAAAGTACGAAGGCTGGAAATGACAAAATTTGCACAGAAATCACAGCGAAAAATCAAAATGGCCGACTTCCTGTGGCGTTTAGAGCTTCGCTCCAAGAGACTTTTTTGTAGGTTTTGGGGTGATACATGATCCTACCAAATTTCGTATCTGTACGGTTTTCGTAGTGGGGGGGCTGTTCTTTTGAACATTTGCAGGTGGCGCTATCGAGCCATTTCTACACGCCCGCTTCTGGCGCCTATACCACATGTAAATTTTCGCCACTTCTGACGTGTGTGCAGAATTTCATGAGTTTTCGAGCATGTTTCACCCCTCAAAAATGCGATTCACTTTGGAGAAGAAACGGAATAATAATAATAATAATAATAATAATAATTAAAGCTGCAAGCAGCGATGGAAGGGCCCTCGCACGCATGTGCACCGCTACCCTATGGCATTAGAAAAGCAGTGAACCAGGGGGATATGAATTAAAGTGGGTAAATATAGGTGGATATTCAAAGGAAAATTTATGTGCCACAACGCCTGTGTGCAGTAGGTGGCGCTGTGACTGTACCTGATTGTTGTTATATTGATGTGTTCAGCCCGGGACCCTTAACAAACGTGTGAAGTCTGGGGCAGATCGAACAATGTATGCCTGAATGACAACAGCTTCCTGTTTCATGTCAAAACATCACACTTTGTCAGGCCGCCACGGACACGCCCTTCAACGAAAAGTCAAGATCTTCGTAATTTTTCATCGCAAAGGGCTTAAGACCAGTCTCACCTGATATGATAATGATTTGATTAAATCTCTGAGAACAGTAAATCACAGTGTAAAACAAGGCATTTCCTGCTACCTCTAGGTGGCGCTAGGACTGAAGCTGAATATTGGCATTGAAATGTGTTCAGGCCAAGACCCTTATCAAACATGTGAAGCGTGGGGCAGATTGGACATTGTATGCCTTAGTTATAAAAACGTCCTGTTTCATGGCGAAAACGCTGATATTTGGCAGGTCGCCACGGACACACCCTCCAACGAAAAGTCAAAAGCTCCGCAATTTAACATCGCAAAGGCCTTTAGATGAGACTGACCAAATATGATGACGATCTATTAAAATCTCTAGGAGGAGTTCGTTAAAGTACGAAGCCTGGAAATGACAAAATTTGCACATAAATGACAGCAAAAATTCAAAATGGACGACTTCCTGTGGGGTTTAGAGCTTCGCTCCAAGAGACTTTTTGGTAGGTCTTGGGGTGATAGATGACTCTACCAAATTTCGTATCTGTAGGTTTTTCGTAGTGGGGGGGCTGTTCTCTTGAAATTTTGCAGGTGGCGCTATTGAGCCATTTCTACACGCCCACTTCTGGCGCCTATGCCACGTGTAAATTGTTGCCACTTCTGACGTGTGTGCAACGTTTTATGACTTTTTGAGCTTGTTTAGCCTGTCAAAAATGCAATTCATTTAGCGATACTTTGCGAGGCTGCCACGGACACACCCTTTAATGAAAAGTCAAGGCCGTTGCTCTTTATCATCACACAAGGTCTTGAGATTACACTGGTGAAATATGATGTTGATATGTTTAAATCTCTGAGAGCAGTAAGACACAGCGTAAAACATGGTATTTCCTGCTGCCTCTAGGTGGCGCTATGAGTGTTACTGAATTATGCCATGTTGATGTGTTCAGGCCTGGACCCTTATCAAACGTGTGAAGTCAGGGGCAGATCGGACAACGTATGCCTGAATTACATCAGCTTCCTGTTTCATGGCGAAACATCAAACTTTCCCAGGCCGCCAAGGACACGCCCTCCAACGAAAAGTCAAAAGCTCCGCAATTTAGCATCGCAAAGGCCTTTAGATGATACTGACCAAATATGATGATGATCAGAGTAAATCTCTAGGAGGAGTTCGTTAAAGTACGACGCTTGGAAATGTCCAAAAATGACAGAGAAAATTCAAAATGGCCGACTTCCTGTGGGGTTTAGAGGTTCGCTCCAAGAGACTTTTTTGTAGGTCTTGGAGTGATAGATGATCCTACCAAATTTCGTATCTGTACGTTTTTCGTAGTGGGGGGGGCTGTTCTCTTGAAATTTTGCAGGTGGCGCTATCGAGCCATTTTTACACGCCCACTTCTGACGCCTATACTACATGTAAATTTTCGCCACTTCTGACGCGTGTGCAAATTTTCATGAGTTTTCGGGTATGTTTAGGCCCTCAAAAATGCGATCCATTTCGGAGAAGAAGAAGAAGAAGAAGAAGAAGAAGAAGAAGAAAAATAATAATAATTAAAGCTGCAAGCAGCGATGGAAGGGCCCTCGCACGGATGTGCACCGCCACCCTATGGCATTAGTTAAGCAGTGAACCAGGGGGATATGAATTAAAGTGGGTAAATATAGGTTGATATTCAAAGGACAAAAAATGTGCCACACCGCCTGTGTGCAGCAGGTGGCGCTATAACTGTACCTGATTATTGTTATATTGACGTGTTCAGGCCGGGACCCTTATCAAACGTGTGAAGTCTGGAGCAGATCGGATAATGTATGCCTGAATTACAATAGCTTCCTGTTTCATGTCAAAACATCACACTTTGCCAGGCCGCCACGGACACGCCCTTCAACGAAAAGTCAAGATCTTCGCAATTTATCACGGCAAAGGGCTTAACATCAGTCTGACCAAATATGATGATGATTTGATTAAATCTCTAAGAGCAGTAAATCACAGCGTAAAACATGGCATTTCCTGCTACCTCTAGGTGGCGCTATGACTGAAGCTGAATATTGGCATTAAAATGTGATAAGGTCAAGACCCTTATCAAACATGTGAAGTGTGGAGCAGATTGGACATTGTATGCCTGAGTTATAACAACTTCCTGTTTCATGGCGAAAATGTCGAACTTTGTCAGGCCGCCACGGACACACCCTCCCACGAAAAGTCAAGATCTCCGCAATTTAGCATCGCAAAGGCCTTTAGATGAGACTGACCAAATATGATAATGATCGGATTAAATCGCTAGGAGGAGTTCGTTAAACTACGACGCTTGGAAATGTCAAAAAATGACAGAAAAAATTTAAAATGGCCGACTTCCTGTGGGGTTTAGAGCTTCGCTCCAAGAGACTTTTTTGTAGGTCTTGGGGTGCTAGATGACCCTACCAAATTTCGTATCTGTACGTTTTTCGTAGTGGGGGGGGCTGTTCTTTTGAAATTTTGCAGGTGGCGCTATCGAGCCATTTCTACACGCCCACTTCTGACGCCTATACTACATGTAAATTTTCGCCACTTCTGATGAGTGTGCAAATTTTCATGAGTTTTCGGGTATGTTTAGGCCCTCAAAAATGCGATCCATTTCGGAGAAGAAGAAGAAGAAGAAGAAGAAGAAGAAGAAGAAAAATAATAATAATTAAAGCTGCAAGCAGCGATGGAAGGGCCCTCGCACGCATGTGCACTGCTACCCTATGGCATTAGTATAGCAGTGAACCAGGGGGATGTGAATTAAAGTGGGTAAATACAGGTGGATATTCAAAGGGAAACTGATGTGCCACACCGCCTGTGTGCAGCAGGTGGTGCTATGACTGAAGCTGAATATTGGCATTGAAATGTGTTCAGGCCAAGAACCTTATCAAACATGTGAAGTCTGGGGCAGATCGAACAATGTATGTCTGAATTACAACAGCTTCCTGTTTCATGGCGAAACATCACACTTTGCCAGGCCGCCACGGACACGCCCTTCAACGAAAAGTCAAGATATTCACAATTTATCACCGCAGAGGGCTTTACATCAATCTAACCAAATATGATGATGATGTGATTAAATCTCTAAGAGCAGTAAATCACAGCGTAAAACATGGTATTTCCTGCTACCTCTAGGTGGCGCTATGACTGAAGCTGAATATTGGCATTGAAATGTGTTCAGGCCAAGACCCTAATCAAACATGTGAAGCGTGGGGCAGATTGGACATTGTATACCTGAGTTAGAGCCACTTTCTGTTTCATGGCGAAAACGCCGAAATTTGGCAGCCCGCCACGGACACACCCTCCAACGAAAAGTCAAGATCTCTGCAATTTAGCATCGCAAAGGCCTTTAGATAAGACCGACCAAATATGACGATGATCGGATTAAATCTGTAGGAGGAGTTTGTTGCAGTATGAAGCCTGGAAATGACCAAATTTGCACAAAAATCAAGGCAAAAATTCAAAATGGCCGACTTCCTGTGGGGTTTAGAGCTTCGCTCCAAGAGACTTTTTTGTAGGTCTTGGGGTGATAGATGATCCTACCAAATTTCGTATCTGTACATTTTTCGTAGCGGGGGGGGGCTGTTCGCTTGAAATTTTGCAGGTGGCGCTATCGAGCCATTTCTACACGGCCACTTCTGGCGCCTATGCCACATGTAAATTTTCGCCACTTCTGACATGTGTGCAACGTTTTATGACTTTTTGGGCTTGTTTAGCCTGTCAAAAATGCGATTCATTTACCGATACTTTGCGAGGCCGCCACGGACACGCCCTTTAATGAAAAGTCAAGGTCGTTGCTTTTTATCATCACACAAGGTCTTGAGATTACACTGGTGAAATATGATGTTGATATGGTTAAATATCTAAGAGCAGTAAATCACAGCGTAAAACATGGTATTTCCTGCTGCCTCTAGGTGGCGCTATGAGTGTTACTGAATTATGCCATGTTGATGTATTCAGGCCTGGACCCTTATCAAACGTGTGAAGTCAGGGGCAGATCGGACATTGTATGCCTGAGTTATAACAACTTCCTGTTTCATGGCGAAACATCACACTTTGCCAGGCCGCCACGGACACGCCCTTCAACGAAAAGTCAAGATTTTCGCAATTTATCAAGGAAAAGGGCTTAATATCAGTCAGACCAAATATGATGATGATTTGATTAAATCTCTAAGAGCAGTAAATCAGAGCATAAAACATGGTATTTCCTCCTACCTCTAGGTGGCGCTATGAGTGAAGTTGAATATTGCCATTGAAATGTGTTCAGGCCAAGACCCTTATCAAACGTATGAAGCGTGGGGCAGATTGGACATTGTATGCCTGAGTTAGAGCCACTTCCTGTTTCATGGCGAAAATGCCGAAATTTGTCAGGCCGCCACGGACACACCCTCTGACGAAAAGTCAAGATCTCCGCAATTTAACATCGCAAAGGCCTTTAGATGAGATTGACCAAATATGACGATGATCGGATTAAATCTGTAGGAGGAGTTCGTTAAAGTATGAAGGCTGGAAATTACCAAATTTGCACAAAAATCAAGGCAAAAATTCAAAATGGCGGACTTCCTGTTGGGTTAAGAGCTTCGCTCCAAGAGACTTTTTTGTAGGTCTTGGGGTGATAGATGATCCTACCAAATTTCGTATCTGTACGTTTTTCGTAGTGGGGGGGCTGTTCTCTTGAAATTTTGCAGGTGGCGCTATCGAACCATTTCTACACGCCCACTTCTGGCGCCTATGCCACATGTAAATTTTCGCCACTCCTGACGTGTGTGCAAAATTTCATGAGTTTTCGAGCATGTTTCGCCCCTTAAAAATGCGATTCACTTTGGAGAAGAAGAAGAATAAATAATAATTAAAGCTGCAAGCAGCGATGGAAGGGCCCTCGCACGCATGTGCACCGCTACCCTATGGCATTAGTAAAGCAGTGAACCAGGGGGATATGAATTAAAGTGGGTAAATACAGGTGGATATTCAAAGGGAAACTGATGTGCCACACCGCCTGTGTGCAGCAGGTGGTGCTATGACTGAAGCTGAATATTGGCATTGAAATGTGTTCAGGCCAAGAACCTTATCAAACATGTGAAGTCTGGGGCAGATCGAACAATGTATGTCTGAATTACAACAGCTTCCTGTTTCATGGCGAAACATCACACTTTGCCAGGCCGCCACGGACACGCCCTTCAACGAAAAGTCAAGATATTCACAATTTATCACCGCAGAGGGCTTTACATCAATCTAACCAAATATGATGATGATTTGATTAAATCTCTAAGAGCAGTAAATCATAGCGTAAAACATGGTATTTCGTGCTACCTCTAGGTGGCGCTATGACTGAAGCTGAATATTGGCATTGAAATGTGTTCAGGCCAAGACCCTAATCAAACATGTGAAGCGTGCGGCAGATTGGACATTGTATACCTGAGTTAGAGACACTTCCTGTTTCATGGCGAAAACGCAGAAATTTGGCAGCCCGCCACGGACACACCCTCCAACGAAAAGTCAAGATCTCTGCAATTTAGCATCGCAAAGGCCTTTAGATAAGACCGACCAAATATGACGATGATCGGATTAAATCTGTAGGAGGAGTTTGTTGCAGTATGAAGCCTGGAAATTACCAAATTTGCACAAAAATCAAGGCAAAAATTCAAAATGGCCGACTTCCTGTGGGGTTTAGAGCTTCGCTCCAAGAGACCTTTTTGTAGGTCTTGGGGTGATAGATGATCCTATTAAATTTCGTATCTGTACATTTTTCGTAGCGGGGGGGCTGTTCGCTTGAAATTTTGCAGGTGGCGCTATCGAGCCATTTCTACACGCCCACTTCTGGCGCCTATGCCACATGTAAATTTTCGCCACTTCTGACATGTGTGCAACATTTTATGATTTTTTGGGCTTGTTTAGCCTGTCAAAAATGCGATTCATTTCGGAAAATAATAATAATAATAATAATAATAATAATAATAATAAACGAAGCAAAAACAATAGGGTCCTCACACTGGTGTGCTCGGGCCCTAATTAAAGCTGCAAGCAGCGATGGAAGGGCCCTCGCACGCATGTGCACCGCCACCCTATGGCATTAGTAAAGCAGTAAACCAGGGGGATATGAATTAAAGTGGGTAAATATCTAAGAGCAGTAAATCACAGCGTAAAACATGGTATTTCCTGCTGCCTCTAGGTGGCGCTATGAGTGTTACTGAATTATGCCATGTTGATGTGTTCAGGCCTGGACCCTTATCAAACGTGTGAAGTCAGGGGCAGATCGGACATTGTATGCCTGAGTTATAACAACTTCCTGTTTCATGGCGAAACATCACACTTTGCCAGGCCGCCACGGACACGCCCTTCAACGAAAAGTCAAGATCTTCGCAATTTATCAAGGAAAAGGGCTTAACATCAGTCAGACCAAATATGATGATGATTTGTTTAAATCTCTAAGAGCAGTAAATCAGAGCATAAAACATGGTATTTCCTCCTACCTCTAGGTGGCGCTATGAGTGAAGTTGAATATTGGCATTGAAATGTGTTCAGGCCAAGACCCTTATCAAACGTATGAAGCGTGGGGCAGATTGGACATTGTATGCCTGAGTTAGAGCCACTTCCTGTTTCATGGCGAAAACGCCGAAATTTGTCAGGCCGCCACGGACACACCCTCTGACGAAAAGTCAAGATCTCCGCAATTTAACATCGCAAAGGCCTTAAGATGAGATTGACCAAATATGACGATGATCGGATTAAATCTGTAGGAGGAGTTCGTTAAAGTATGAAGGCTGGAAATGACCAAATTTGCACAAAAATCAAGGCAAAAATTCAAAATGGCGGACTTCCTGTTGGGTTTAGAGCTTCGCTCCAAGAGACTTTTTTGTAGGTCTTGGGGTGATAGATGATCCTACCAAATTTCATATCTGTACGTTTTTTGTAGTGGGGGGGCTGTTCTCTTGAAATTTTGCAGGTGGCGCTATCGAGCCATTTCTACACGCCCACTTCTGGCGCCTATGCCACATGTAAATTTTCGCCACTCCTGACATGTGTGCAAAATTTCATGAGTTTTCGAGCATGTTTCGCCCCTCAAAAATGCGATTCACTTTGGAGAAGAAGAAGAATAAATAATAATAATAATAATAATAAACGGAGCAAAAACAATAGGGTCCTCACACTTGTGTGCTCGGGCCCTAATTAAAGCTGCAAGCAGCGATGGAAGGGCCCTCGCACGCATGTGCACCGCTACCCTATGGCATTAGTAAAGCAGTGAACCAGGGGGATATGAATTAAAGTGGGTAAATACAGGTGGATATTCAAAGGGAAACTGATGTGCCACACCGCCTGTGTGCAGCAAGTGGTGCTATGACTGAAGCTGAATATTGGCATTGAAATGTGTTCAGGCCAAGAACCTTATCAAACATGTGAAGTCTGGGGCAGATCGAACAATGTATGTCTGAATTACAACAGCTTCCTGTTTCATGGCGAAACATCACACTTTGCCAGGCCGCCACGGACACGCCCTTCTACGAAAAGTCAAGATATTTACAATTTATCACCGCAGAGGGCTTTACATCAATCTAACCAAATATGATGATGATTTGATTAAATCTCTAAGAGCAGTAAATCATAGCGTAAAACATGGTATTTCGTGCTACCTCTAGGTGGCGCTATGACTGAAGCTGAATATTGGCATTGAAATGTGTTCAGGCCAAGACCCTAATCAAACATGTGAAGCGTGCGGCAGATTGGACATTGTATACCTGAGTTAGAGACACTTCCTGTTTCATGGCGAAAACGCAGAAATTTGGCAGCCCGCCACGGACACACCCTCCAACGAAAAGTCAAGATCTCTGCAATTTAGCATCGCAAAGGCCTTTAGATAAGACCGACCAAATATGACGATGATCGGATTAAATCTGTAGGAGGAGTTTGTTGCAGTATGAAGCCTGGAAATTACCAAATTTGCACAAAAATCAAGGCAAAAATTCAAAATGGCCGACTTCCTGTGGGGTTTAGAGCTTCGCTCCAAGAGACCTTTTTGTAGGTCTTGGGGTGATAGATGATCCTATTAAATTTCGTATCTGTACATTTTTCGTAGCGGGGGGGCTGTTCGCTTGAAATTTTGCAGGTGGCGCTATCGAGCCATTTCTAAACGCCCACTTCTGGCGCCTATGCCACATGTAAATTTTCGCCACTTCTGACATGTGTGCAACATTTTATGATTTTTTGGGCTTGTTTAGCCTGTCAAAAATGCGATTCATTTACCGATACTATGCGAGGCCGCCACGGACACGCCCTTTAATGAAAAGTCAAGATCGTTGCTTTTTATCATCACACAAGGTCTTGAGATTACACTGGTGAAATATGATGTTGATATGGTTAAATATCTAAGAGCAGTAAATCACAGCGTAAATCATGGTATTTCCTGCTGCCTCTAGGTGGCGCTATGAGTGTTACTGAATTATGCCATGTTGATGTGTTCAGGCCTGGACCCTTATCAAACGTGTGAAGTCAGGGGCAGACCGGACATTGTATGCCTGAGTTATAACAACTTCCTGTTTCATGGCGAAACATCACACTTTGCAAGGCCGCCACGGACACGCCCTTCAACGAAAAGTCAAGATCTTCGCAATTTATCAAGGAAAAGGGCTTAACATCAGTCAGACCAAATATGATGATGATTTGATTAAATCTCTAAGAGCAGTAAATCAGAGCATAAAACATGGTATTTCCTCCTACCTCTAGGTGGCGCTATGAGTGACGTTGAATATTGGCATTGAAATGTGTTCAGGCCAAGACCCTTATCAAACGTATGAAGCGTGGGGCAGATTGGACATTGTATGCCTGAGTTAGAGCCACTTCCTGTTTCATGGCGAAAATGCCAAAATTTGTCAGGCCGCCACGGACACACCCTCTGACGAAAAGTCAAGATCTCCGCAATTTAACATCGCAAAGGCCTTAAGATGAGATTGACCAAATATTATGATGATTGGATTAAATCTGTAGGAGGAGTTTGTTAAAGTATGAAGGCTGGAAATGTCCAAATTTGCACAAAAATCAAGGCAAAAATTCAAAATGGCGGACTTCCTGTGGGGTTCAGAGCTTCGCTCCAAGAGACTTTTTTGTAGGTCTTGGGGTGATAGATGATCCTACCAAATTTCGTATCTGTACGTTTTTCGTAGTGGGGGGGCTGTTCTCTTGAAATTTTGCAGGTGGCGCTATCGAGCCATTTCTACACGCCCACTTCTGGCGCCTATGCCACATGTAAATTTTCGCCACTCCTGACATGTGTGCAAAATTTCATGAGTTTTTGAGCATGTTTCGCCCCTCAAAAATGCGATTCACTTTGGAGAAGAAGAAGAATAAATAATAATAATAATAAACGGAGCAAAAACAATAGGGTCCTCACACTTGTGTGCTCGGGCCCTAATTAAAGCTGCAAGCAGCGATGGAAGGGCCCTCGCACGCATGTGCACCGCTACCCTATGGCATTAGTAAAGCAGTGAACCAGGGGGATATGAATTAAAGTGGGTAAATATAGGTAGATATTCAAAGGAAAATGTGCAGCAGGTGGCGCTATGACTGTACATGATTATTATTATATTGACGTGTTCAGGCCGGGACCCTTAACACACGTGTGAAGTCTCGAGCAGATCGAACAATGTATGTCTGAATTACAACAGCTTTCTGTTTCATGGCGAAACATCACACTTTGCCAGGCCGCCACGGACACGCCCTTCAACGAAAAGTCAAGATCTTCTGAATATATCATATTAAAGTCCTTAAGATCAGTATTACCAAAAATGATGATGATTTGATTAAATATCTAAGAGCAGTAAATCACAGCGTAAAACATGTAATTTCCTGCAACCTCTAGGTGGCGCTATGATTAAAGCTGAATATTGGCATTGAAATGTGTTCAGGCCAAGACCCTTATCAAACGTATGAAGTGTGGGGCAGATTGGACATTGTATGCCTGAGTTAGAGCCACTTCCTGTTTCATGGCGAAAATGCCGAAATTTGTCAGGCTGCCACGGACACACCCTCAAACGAAAAGTCAAGATCTCCGCAATTTAACATCGCAAAGGCCTTTAGATGACATTGACCAAATATTACGATGATTGGATTAAATCTGTAGGAGGAGTTCGTTAAAGTATGAAGCCTGGAAATGACCAAATTTGCACAGAAATCACAGCGAAAATTCAAAATGGCTGACTTCCTGTTGGGTTTAGAGCTTAGCTTCAAGAGACTTTTTTGTAAGTCTTGGGGTGATAGATGATCCTACCAAATTTCATATTTGTATGTTTTTCGTAGTGGGGGGGCTGTTCTTTTGAAATTTTGCAGGTGGCGCTATCGAGCCATTTCTACACGCCCACTTCTGGCGCCTATGCCACATGTAAATTTTCGCCACTTCTGACGTGTGTGCAACGTTTTATGACTTTTTGGGCTTGTTTAGCCTGTCAAAAATGTGATTCATTTAGCGATACTTGGCGAGGCCACCATGGACACGCCCTTTAATGAAAAGTCAAGGTCGTTGTTTTTTATCATCACACAAGGTCTTGAGATTACACTGGTGAAATATGATGTTGATATGGTTAAATATCTAAGAGCAGTAAATCACAGCGTAAAACATGGTATTTCCTGCTGCCTCTAGGTGGCGCTATGAGTGTTACTGAATTATGCCATGTTGATGTGTTCAGGCCTGGACCCTTATCAAACGTGTGAAGTAAGGGGCAGATCGGACATTGTATGCCTGAGTTATAACAACTTCCTGTTTCATGGCGAAACATCACACTTTGTCAGGCCGCCACGGACACACCCTCTGACGAAAAGTCAAGATCTCCGCAATTTAACATCGCAAAGGCCTTTAGATGAGATTGACCAAATATGACGATGATCGGATTAAATCTGTAGGAGGAGTTCGTTAAAGTATGAAGGCTGGAAATGACCAAATTTGCACAAAAATCAAGGCAAAAATTCAAAATGGCCGACTCCCTGTTGGGTTTAGAGCTTCGCTCCAAGAGACTTTTTTGTAGGTCTTGGGGTGATAGATGATCCTACCAAATTTCGTATCTGTACGTTTTTCGTAGTGGGGGGGCTGTTCTCTTGAAATTTTGCAGGTGGCGCTATCGAGCCATTTCTACACGCCCACTTCTGGCGCCTATGCCACATGTAAATTTTCGCCACTCCTGACATGTGTGCAAAATTTCATGAGTTTTCGAGCATGTTTCGCCCCTCAAAAATGCGATTCACTTTGGAGAAGAAGAAGAATAAATAATAATTAAAACTGCAAGCAGTGATGGAAGGGCCCTCGCACTCATGTGCACCGCCACTCTATGGCCTTAGTAAAGCAATAAACCAGGGGGATTGAAATTTCCGTGGATAAATATAGGTGGATATTCAAAGGAACTTTGAAGTGCCACTACTCCTTTATGCAGCAGGTGGCGCTATGATTGTAATTGATTGTTGTAACATTGATGTGTTGAGGCCAGGACCCTTGTCAAACGTATGATGTCTGTGACAGGTCGGACATTGCATGTCTGAGTTACAACAGCTTTCTCATGGCGAAAAATCAAACTTTGACAGGCCACAACGGACACGCCCCTTTAACGAAATGTCAAGATCTTCACAATTTATCATTGTGAAGTTCCTAAGTTCAGACTGACCAAATATGATGATGATCTGAATACATTTCAATGAGCAGTAAATCACAGTGTAAAACATGTCATTTCCTGCTTCCAGCAGGTGGCGCTATAACTTTTACTGAATATTGCCATATTGATGTGTTCAGGACAGGACAATTATCAAACTTGTGAAGCGTGGGTCAGATTGGACATTTTAAACCTGAGTTAGAACAACTTCCTGTTTCATTGAGAAACACAGAAATTTGGCAAGCCGCCACATACACACCCTCCATTGAAATGTCAAGATCCCCGCAATTTAGCATTGCAAAGCCCTTTAGATGACACTCAACAAATATGATGATTATCTGATTAAATTTATAGGAGGAGTTTGTTAAAATCCGAAGGCCAGAAATGGCAAAATTTGCACTCAAATTACAGAGAAAATTCAAAATGGCTGACTTCCTGTGGGGTTTAGAGCTTTGCTCCAAGATACTATTTTGTAGGTCTTGGGGTGATACATGATCCTACCGCATTTCGTATCTGTGCGATTAACGTAGCGGGGGGGCTGCTCTATTGAATTTTTGTAGGTGGCGCTACAGAGCCATTTTAACACCCCAAGTTCTGAAGCCTATATCACATGAAAATATTCGCCACTTTTGACACGTGTGCAACGTTTCATGACTTTTTGAGCTCGTTTAGGCTGTCAAAAATGGGATTCATTTAGCGATATTTTGCGAGGCCGCAACGGACACGCCCTTTAACGAAAAGTCAAGGTCGTTGCTATTTATCATTACACAAGGTCTTGAGATTAGACTGATGAAATATGATGTTGATATGGTTAAATCTCTAAGAGCAGTAAGTCACAGCATAAAAGGTGGTATTTCCTGCTGCCTCTAGGTGGCGCTATTACTGATACTGAATTATGCCATATTGATGTGTTCAGGCCGGGACCCTTATGAAACGTGTGAAGTTGGGGGCAGATCGGACTATGTATGTCTGAATTACAACAGCTTCCTGTTTCATGGTGAAACATCACACTTTGCCAGGCCGCCACGGACACGCCCTTGAACAAAAAGTCAAGATCTTCGCAATTTATCATTGCAAAGGGCTTAAGATCAGTCTGACCAAATATGATGATGATTGGATTAAATCTCTACGAGCAGTAAATCACCGCGTAAAACATGGCATTTCCTGCTAGCTCTAGGTGGCGCTATGAGTGAAGTTGAATATTGGCATTGAAATGTGTTCAGGTCAAGACCCTTATCAAACATGTGAAGCGTGGGGCAGATTGGACATTGTATGCCTGAGTTAGAACAACTTCCTGTTTCATGGCGAAAATGCTGAAATTTGTCAGGCCGCCACGGACACACCCTCCAACGAAAAGTCAAAAGCTCCGCAATTTAGCATCGCAAAGGCCTTTAGATGATACTGACCAAATATGATGATGATCGGATTACATATCTGGGAGGAGTTCGTTAAAGTATGACGCTTGGAAATGTCAAAAAATGACAGAGAAAATTCAAAATGGCTGACTTCCTGTGGGGTTTAGAGCTTAGTTTCAAGAGACTTTTTTGTAGGTCTTGGGGTGATAGATGATCCTACCAAATTTCGTATCTGTACGTTTTTCGTAGTGGGGGGGGGGCTGTTCTTTTGAAATTTTGCAGGTGGCGCTATCGAGCCATTTCTACATGCCCACTTCTGACGCCTATACCACATGTAAATTTTCACCACTTCTGACGCGTGTGCAAAATTTCATGAGTTTTTGAGCATGGTTAGGCCTTCAAAAATGCGATTCATTTCGGAAAATAATAATAATAATAATAAACGAAGCAAAAACAATAGGGCTTTGCACCCACGGTGCAGGCCATTCTGGCCTGCTCCTCGGTGCTCGGGCCCTAATTAAAGCTGCAAGCAGCGATGGAAGGGCCCTCGCACGCATATGCACCGCTACCCTATGGCATTAGTAAAGCAGTGAACCAGGGGCATACGAATTAAAGTGGGTAAATATAGGTGGATATTCAAAGGAAAATTGATGTGCCACACCGCCTGAGTGCAGCAGGTGGCGCTATGACTGTACCTGATTATTATTATATTGACGTGTTCAGGACGGGACCCTTAACAAACGTGTGAAGTCTGGGGCAGGTCGAACAATGTATGTCTGAATTACAACAGCTTCCTGTTTCATGGTGAAACACCACACTTTGCCAGGCCACCACGGACACGCCCTTAAACGAAAAGTCAAGATCTTCACAATTTATCACCACAAAGGGCTTAACATCAATCTGACCAAATATGATGATGATTTGATTAAATCTCTAAGAGCAGCAAATCATAGCGTAAAACATGGTATTTCCTGCTACCTCTAGGTGGCGCTATGACTGATGTTGAATATTGGCATTGAAATGTGTTCAGGCAAAGACTCTTATCAAACGTGTGAAGTGTGGGGCAGATTGGACATTGTATGCCTTAGTTATAACAACTTCCTGTTTCATGGCGAAAACGCTGAACTTTGTCAGGCCGCCACGGACACACCCTCCAACGAAAAGTCAAAAGCTCCGCAATTTAACATCGCAAAGGCCTTTAGATGATACTGACCAAATATGATGATGATCGGATTAAATCTCTGGGAGGAGTTCGTTAAAGTACGAAGGCTGGAAATGACAAAATTTGCACAGAAATCACAGCGAAAAATAAAAATGGCTGACTTCCTGTGGGGTTTAGAGCTTCGCTCCAAGAGACTTTTTTGTAGGTCTTGGGGGGATAGATGACCCTACCAAATCTCATATCTGTAGGTTTTTCATAGCGGCGGGGCTGTTCTCTTGAAATTTTGCAGGTGGCGCTATTGAGCCATTTCTACACATCCACTTCTGGCGCCTATGCCACATGTAAATTTTCGCCACTTCTGACGTGTGTGCAACGTTTTATGACTTTTTGAGCTTGTTTAGCCTGTCAAAATGCGATTCATTTAGCGATACTTTGCGAGGCCGCCACGGACACGCCCTTTGATGAAGAGTCAAGGTCGTTGGTTTTTATCATCACACAAGGTCTTGAGATTACACTGGTGAAATATGATGTTGATATGTTTAAATATCTAAGAGCAGTAAGTCACAGCTTAAAACATGGTATTTCCTGCTGCCTCTAGGTGGCGCTATGACTATTACGGAATTATGCCATGTTTATGTGTTCAGGCCAGGACCCTTATCAAACGTGTGAAGTCGGGGGCAGATCGGACAATGTATGCCGGAATTACAACAACTTCATGTTTCATAGCGAAACATCACACTTTGCCAGGCCGCCACGGACACGCCCTCCAACAAAAAGTCAAGATCTTCACAATTTATCATCGCAAAGGCCTTAAGATCATACTGACCAGATATGATGATGATTTGATTAAATCTCTAAGAGCAGTAAATCACGGCGTAAAACATGGCATTTCCTGCTACCTCTAGGTGGCGCTATGACTGAAGCTGAATTTTGGCATGGAAATGTGTTCAGGCAAAGACTCTTATCAAACGTGTGAAGTGTGGGGAAGATTGAACATTGTATGCCTTAGTTATAAAAACTTCCTGTTTCATGGCGAAAACACTGAACTTTGTCAGGCCCCCACGGACACGCCCTCCAACGAAAAGTCAAAAGCTCCGCAATTTAACATCGCAAAGGCCTTTAGATGATACTGACCAAATATGATGATGATCAGATTAAATCTCTAGGAGGAGTTCGTTAAAGTACGAAGCCTGGAAATGCCAAAATTTGCACAGAAATCACAGCGAAAATTCAAAATGGCCAACTTCCTGTGGGTTTTAGAGCCTGGTTCCAAGGGACTTTTTTGTAGGTCTTGGGGTGATAGACGATCCTACCAAATTTCGTATCTGTACGTTTTTCGTAGCGGGAGGGTTGTTCTTTTGAAATTTTGCAGGTGGCGCTATCGAGCCATTTCTACACGCCCACTTCTGACGCCTATACCACATGTAAATTTTCGTCAATTCTGACGCGTGTGCAAAGTTTCATGAGTTTTCGAGCATGTTTAGGCCCTCAAAAATGCGATTCATTTCGAAGAAGAAAAAGCAGAAGAATCTGAGCAAAAACAATAGGGCTTTGCACCTACAGTGCAGGCCATTCTGGCCTGCTCCTCCGTGCTCGGGCCCTAATTAAAACTGCAAGCAGTGATGGAAGGGCCCTCGCACGCATGTGCACCGCCACTCTATGGCATTAGTAAAGCAGTGAACCAGGGGGATATGAATTAAATTGGGTAAATATAGGTGGATATTCAAAGTAAAATTAATGTGGCACACCGGCTGTGGGCAGCAGGTGGTGCTATGACTATACCTGATTATTGTTATATTGACGTGTTCAGGCCGGGACCCTTATCAAACGTGTGAAGTTGGGGGCAGATCGGACAATGTATGCCTGAATTACAACAGCTTCCTGTTTCATGGCAAAACATCACACTTTGCCAGGCTGCCATGGACACGCCCTTCAACGAAAAGTCAAGATTTTCGCAATCAGGGGGATATGAATGTGAGTAGGCAAATATGGATTGATATGAAAGGAATTTTGATGTGCCACATCTACTGTTGGTGCAATGACTTTAATTACATATGGCCTTGTTGAAGTGTTCTGTCCAGGACACTTATCAAACAAGTGACGTTTGGGGCAGGTCGGAAATTTTATGAGATACAACAGCTTCTTGTTTTAATTATAAAAATTAAATATTCCCAGGCTCCTAAGGACCAGCCCTTCAAACAAAGTCAAAATCTTCTCAAATTGTCATCAAAAATACCTTAAGGTCAGTATGACCAAAAATGATGATGAACTGATTAAATCTCTTTGAGCAGTAAATCACAGGAAAACATTCATTTCCTACTGCCAGCAGATGGTTCTATAGGTATATCTTAATATAGCCATGTTCATGGGTTTTGCCATTACTATGTATTAGCTGATTTGTAGAGATGGCAGGTTTGGGTTGACTATTTGGAAGCATTTGGAGAATTCTTAGTGGGCCGGCCAAGAGGGCTGTTGTGTTGTCCTGTCACTGGGAAATATGGATGCTCTCCCTAGTTGGTTGCTTGCATGACAGCAGTTACATTTATTTTATTAATATTTTAACCCACATTGTTTTTTTATATAAAAAATATGTTTAGACATTGTATGCTGATAATATTTTATTTTATGAAATACATAAATTAATGACATTAATACATGCAGGGCCGTAAACAGAATTTATCAACCTCGAGGTCCATGTAGGCTATTTTTCAAGGACATGTTTCTCATTTCATCACGAAATGTAATATTTGTCATCTCTGTTGAGTTGAGTGCTAAAGATACTGTTATAATTTGAAATGCAAATGTTATCAATTGCTATGTTGCTTTCGTTCCCGGTTTGTCAATTTGCAATGTATGTTAATATTCTCTTAATATTTGTTTAACAATGTGCTGCGCTGCCATACGTTAAAATAAACACTTGGATATCTGGGAAAGTGAACTGAAGGCAATAAAAGTATGCATTAAATTTCTGTCCGATATCAGTATATGTCACGCCAGAGTCCAGACACCCATCTGGCTCAGCTATTGCAGTAATGTTTCATAGAGAAGAAGAAGAAGAAGAAGAAGAAGAAGAAGAAGAATAGAAACTAATAATTAAAATTGAAAAAGGCATTGCTCAATAGTGTGCCCATATGGAAAAGATCTTTGTACATGACACAAATTATTAAAACAATTATCGTTGAACAATACTAAATCCACACTACTCTTCATGTAAGATCGCCTTAAGGCTCCTTTAAGTGGTTGAAAAGCGCAACAGTTGGTTTCAGACACACTTCTGCAGGAAAGGGAATGGACGGTCAGGGCTGTTTGCTACTACTATTCTGCAGCATGCATTTATTTTTTATTCTTCCATATTGCACTTTACTTGTGCTCAGCTAAGCTACAAATGCGCCTTATTGAAAAAAAAATTAACGGACTATGTTATTTACCTTACAAACATAATTTTTTAGCTATTTATATATTTTTCTTCATTTAACAACTTAAATATTTGTGAAAGAATATCTCATGTCGACTTGCCATATATAGTATACACTAATAAAGCTAAGTAGGTCTAGAATTTACTAAATTTTTAATTTGCAATGTTTTCTACTTTACTACATAGTAAAGTAAATTTAACTGTAAAACATATGTGATATCTACTTAAAATATTTAGAATAATATTGTTACCAACATTTTTAACTACTTTTTAAGGCTTCAAGATCATGTAAAAGTAACTATTTTCTTTACATATTTATTATTATATAATACATTATGATTAGCAAGTAAGACCAGTTTTAGTAGTGGCATAAGCACAGTTATTGCTCACTTGATGAATTTACACACATCATGAGTTTCATTGTTTCACATAATCTAAACACAAGAACCGCTCTTCTGAACAAAGGTAACTAAAATGTCATTAAAATCCGAAACTCTTTTAAATCTAATATAAATGAACATTACACACTAACAAGTCTTTATTTTAGTCAAATGAACATTACACACTAACAAGTCTTTATTTTAGTCAAATGAACATTACACACTAACAAGTCTTTAGTCAAAAACACATAAAATTTTGGACAAACAATCATTTTCACGATGTTTTGAAGTGGCAAAAATGCCAAAGGAAACGTTGAAAGTATGTAAAAAGTTTAACTTTTCCTTGTTGATTCAAGTGAAGTCCATCTTGTTTGTAGAGGCTGCATATAATTTTTCCATTTTTGAGAAAAAGTTTAGTGGTATTGAGGAACACAACGTTGTTCGTTTGTGAAGCCCAATGTTTCATCATGTTGTTGGATTGTCTGATTGTAGATTTTGTAGTGCAGTCGTCTGTCATCCGCGGTAATATTGCGCTGATGGCAAAATATATAAGTTGGTGGTTAACATCCGAGATTGTTTTAATAAGTGTTTGCATACGTTCAAGGATAACATTTGCCGTTGCTCCTGATGCGATGTCGTTCGTCCCTATGTGGATTAGTACAAGCGTGTTTTTGCGCAGAATGTGAAAGTGTCTTATGTGCTGCCGGGCGGATCGAACAAGAGTTGTGCCTGGGTGTATCCAGCAATAAGCGGGTTGTAGATAGTTGTTTATATATCGGCACATAGAATCCGTGAGAATGCAGACTTGAAGATCTGCAAAACGAAAAACATTGTTTATTTGTTGGACTTTTAAACTGTATTTATGTTGGTAGGTTTTAAGATTATAATTACCTTGAGGTATTAAGAATTCTTTCTTGTTGATTGTAGTTGAGAAAGACGTGCAGCCGTTATCTAAAGAGACATAAAGTAAGATGGATTTTGAATGTAACTATTTGTAGTATTTAAAATTAATACATTTAGTTTTAGCTTACCTTTTAGTGCCATCGTTTCAGTCGCTATGATATAATGAGTAAAGTTTTGAAAGCGTTTGCGGTTATGTTGAAATTGTGTGTTTTTAAAGGCGGAGATGTTTTTAGAGTATGCAGCTTAATGGCTGAAATCAGAAAGAGGCGGAGCCTTTTTGAGTAGTTGGAAATTGGTATTAGCCTATAGCCTACTTGTATACCTAGTTTTATTTAACTGTAGCCGGGTGGATGTTACCCTATTAGTAGTGATGCGTAAATCATGTTGAGGAAAAGGTCAAATTAGCTAATAAAGTTTGAATTAAGTTGCAGTTGTTATGTTGCATGGTGAGTAGCATGACCGTTTGTGCCAATTGTCGGAATATTCCTGAAAATGCATATAAATAGCACGAAGTGTAAAACTCGTGCAATACATACGCCAAATTCCACTTTGGCGTGCATATGATACGCAAGTCCTTCCCATTCACTTAAACGGGGCATCTTTTTTGTCGTTTTATTTATTGGTTTCTCTTTTTTTTTGCTATTTTTTTTTACCATTTTCGCTTGGGTTTAGGGTTAGAACAACTTTTTGTTATTTAAAAATGACATCCTAACCCAAACCCCAACTCTAACCCCAACTCCAAGCGACCATGGCTTAAATATGGACAAAAACATAGAGAAACCTGTATATTAAATAACCTTATTAAGCAAATCTGAAATCTAACCCTAAACCCAAGCGAAAATGGTTTAAAAAACAGAAAAAATTGAGAAACCAACAAACAAAACGACAAAAAAGATGCCCCGTTTAAGTAAATGGGAAGGACCTACGCATCACACGCACGCCAAAGTGGAATCTGCCGCACTGCACGAGTTTTACACTTCGTCCTATTTATACGCAACCTCAGGAGATTGGGTAGGAATATTGCATTGGGTGTGCGAAAATCGTATAAAAAATAGTAATGAGAAATTAATTCACGTTTTAATTTGTACATTTAAGTATAGCTATACATTTGATACCTATATGTATCTTTAAAATAATAATAATAACTCTTTAGGTGAGTTAGTTGTAAAGGTTTAAGGTAGCATGTTTAAATGCATTTAAACTAAAGAAAAGTCTTAGATGTATGTGTTTTTCTTTTTAACCAAGACGTTTCCTTTAAAATGTCCCTGTCTGGGTCTTTAAGATGGAAAGTTAATCCTTTCAAAGGGTTTTAAGTGCGCCTTATTGTTCACAAACAGGAGACGGGTAATCAACCGAATCAAAGTAGACTGAGTTTCGCAATTCCTTGTCTATCACTTTGACCGATTTGCGTACTGGAGACATAAAGTTAGGGTAAAGGTGTATGTGGTTTTCCTTCTAGACTCTTTTAACCAAGACGTTTCCTTTAAAATTTCCTGTCTGTGGCTCTTACACGTTTTTCTTCTAAGACGGAAAGGTAATCCTTTAAATCAAAGGGTTTTAAGTGCGTCTTATTGTTCACAAACAGGAGACCGGTAATCACCCGAATCAAGGTAGACTGAGTTTCACAAGTCCTTGTCTATTACTTTGACCGATTTGGGTACTGGAGACATAAAGTTAGGGTAAAGGTTTAAGGTAAATAAAATTTTTTAAATTAATGTTGCGTAGGGGTGTGGTTAGGTTTGGGTTATATACATCATTTTATTTGTTTCTACGTGTGTAGCTTCCGTTTTTTACAGGGTTGACAGTAAAAAGACATTTTGAAACTTTATCAATATGCAAATGCAGTGCTGCACGATTGTCTATAGTAGCCTACAGTTCCCTATATATTTTTTAAATGTTAAGAAAATTTTTTAATTAATAAAGTTTGAATTTATTTGCCAGTTGTTACATGCTGTGTAGCAGACAGTTTGTGTTAAAAGTACGTATTATTAATGTAGCTAATAGTAAGAGGACGGTTTGTTATTTAACTGTAACAGTTTTTATGCTGATATACCATATTTGTAACTACATATGCTATATCGCAAGTAGGTGTATGATAATAGGCTGGCACTTAAAAGCAGCAATGGGCGTGATTTGTCGGATTGTGTAAATGACGTGTAAATTTGGGGCGTCTTGGTTGTGTTTAAGACAAGTTTTGTAGAATGCTTTCATTAAAACCTGCATTACAGAGTAATTTGTCTTGAAGCGGTTGTTTTGAAGTGAAAGGTAGGTTTTTGTATGTAGGCTATGTATGCGTGAGTGAGCCGACATTACAGAAGCAAGTGTTAATAATATGTGCTATGTTTTTAAATTGTTGTAGACAAAATGTCATATAACAGTCCAACGAAAATTCCCCGTGTGGATGGAGAAGAATTTGTTCGCCTGAGAGATAGGTTTCGCTTAGTAGCTGTAAGTATTAAGAAAGTGTGTTATATTTGTATTTGGCAGGACGATCTTTGTCGAAATGTTTTATTTGTGATTAATGCTGATGTGTATTTTGTTTAGTATTCAGCCTTAGATCCTAGTACATCAAGGAATCGGGTCATGGAGGACGTCACGGAACTTGGAGTTAACGTGATGAGAAAATTTGCCGGCATGGATGGTACAATCAAGAGTTTAAGAAGAGAGTTGGGGAAGTTAAAGACAAATATGCAGAAAATTGAAAGCGAATTGGAAGCCGCAAAGGCAATTCAGGATTTTATGAGAAACGGTAGGCTATAATTAATGTTTTCATTACAGTGTAAAGTGTATTATTTGGATTTGCTGGACTTACATGCAAGTTTTTTGTAATTAAAATATGTTTTATTTTTAGATGTCGTTAACCCTGAGATGGAGGAAGGGTCCGTTGGAGATGGCAGCACAGCTACACATTTGATTGAGGTTGTTAATGAGCTGGAGGATGGGTCCGTTTTGAGAAATGGTATAGTTGATGTTTTTATTACAGTGTAACGTTTATTGTTTTACATTCTGGACTTGCAGTTTTCTTTGTAATTAAAATATGTTTTATTTTTAGATGTCGTTATCCCTGAGATGGAGGAAGGGTCCGTTGGAAATGTCAGCACAGCTCAGTAAAGCAGCAGATAGAAGTTTTTTTTTTTAAGTTATATTTAGTTTGCTATTTGTATATCTATATGTATAAAGTATCGTTTTTTCTTTAATAATAAATATTTGTGCATTTTTGTATGTGTTTCGCGGAGTGTTTTTTTAGTATCGAAATTGTTATGATAATAAATACATTTGTTGTTGGTGTGTTTTTAAGTTAGAAAAATAAATAGTTGGCTTAAAGAAAAATTAAGCAAAATTGTAATAGATACAAAATTTAACTAATTTGTTAAATCAAATATTGCTGGGCTATATGGTATCTTTAGTTAAATGATATGTCAAATTGTAGATATTTTCAAATGTCAGAATATTACCCTATTCCGTTAGAAAGCTTAATTTGTCATGGTCTATAGTTTCTGATGAAACATGTAATTTACGATGTAATGGTAGTCCTAGTTTTCCGTTTCAAGTTCAGTTATTTGAAATTGTGCTTTGTACATCTTTAACTTGTGTACAGTTTTATGTAACATTAAGTTTTAAATAGTTTAAATACTAGGTAAATGTAAAATATTTTTTGTAAACGCTTCAGTAAAGTCTTCAGTTCTTAATCAACGAAGGTACATAAGAGTAAACTTTAAGCATATGCCACAAGGCAGATTAAGTTGTACTTTTGGGAAAATTAAGATGCATTTAATTGTTCAATTTTTCAAATTTTCAAACATTTCATATGGCTGCACACAAACGTAATCTTATTAATGAAAAGAACATGACTTTGAATATGTCTACATGCACGTATATTTACTGTGCAGAAAATTTGGTTTATAAAGATAAAAAAATGCAGTTATAAAGTTTATTACAGTTAAATGGTTGTGAAGAAATTATTAAAAGGGGTAGTTGTAAATTGGAGAAAAGACGGAGAAACCGATATATTAAATGAAACCCTAAAGCAAATTGCATGTCTAACCAAACACATGCGACAATGCTATAAAAAACAGGAAAAATGAAAAGCCAATGCATAACACGTAAAGACGCATTGTATTAAGTAAACGAAAATGACTGGCGTATTATACAGTATGCATGCAAAATTGGATTTTGTCGTAAGCATTGCAATACTTGTCATACTTCGTGCTACTACGCATTTCATAAGGGTGCACTCCAAATCAAACTGCGCTCAGGCGTTTGATTAGTTAATAGCGCCGTGGCCGGGTTGCTGAGCTGTGCTGGAGCGCGTTCACTTGCGCTCAGACGCGAAGGCGCCAGAGCGTTTCAAAAAAGAGAGACAGCAGGGTTACGTGATGCTGCACACGTAATATGATAGGCATTTGAGAGAGCTGTATGTTATCGCACCAAATGATTATGAGTAAAAATACCGACTTTTTGGGTTCCAGTGTTAAGCGCATTACTTTGTTCAATACAATCGCATTCTAATAACGAAAGCGCGCCCTGGCTCGAATTAACAAAATTATCGTGTGAGTGCGAGCTTTTGCGGGAGTGGTAGGATCGCTGGGGCATGTTTTTGTATATTTGCGTTAATAATAATAGTAACTCTTTGGGTATGAGTTAAGTGTAAAGGTTTATGGTAAACTGTTTAAATGCATTTAAACAAGCGATAAATCTTTGATGTAGGCTGTTTGTTCTTGTAGAGTATTGAATCAAGATGTGTCCTCTGAACATCGCGTATTTCCTGGTCTGTGGCTTTCACACGGTTGTCGACATAAGACAGAAACTTAATCATATAAAACAAAGGTTTGAAGTCTCTCATCTCTTATACAGGAGACCGGTAAACACCCTAATCCCCTTCCTTTCCTGTCTATCACCATGGCCGATTTGCGTATTGGAGACATACTAGGAGACATTACTAATCACTATCATTTTACTTGTGACTGTTGATTTATTTAGTCCAGTTAAAAGGTTATGTGCTTTGGCAGGTTGCAGTTTGTGTAAATTCGTGGCCAAAAAAAACAGACCGTTTTAAAATCTACAATTCTAAGGTTCACAGGTAAACCATAGGACATATAAATGTGTTTTTAAATAAAACATCTTCATGTATATTTTATTAGTGCTAAAAATTATGTTGTTAAATCACTTTAAGTGGATTTCAGGTTTTGGACAATACATTTATAAGTTATAATAATAACTGGATAAACAAACAAAAAATGTATTGAAAGAAATTTGTGTTGATTTATGTGGTGAAGGAACATGAAATGTGCAGTTAATGAATATGAGTATATGAAATGTGACATTTATTTTTGCCTGTGTTTAAGAGTAATATTGAAGATTCAACAGTTTATTGTTTTATAAAATAAGACATTTATCAGCTTAAAGAGTAACTAAACCATAAACCAAGTTTTTTAGTTAATGATCTATAGGAATGATGTTTTATTAGTGTTGTTCATTGATTTTAGTACGTTTTTTTTTACATTTGAATAAAAAGTGTTTTAATACTACAATATATGGTGTAAAAACGTCTGAGTGCTGCCCTCTTCAGGTTGAACGGTGGCTATTGAATTTTCCTATTGGATGTTGGGTCCAAAAAATACCTCGTGAGGTAAGCAGGTTCAAGCTCACCACGCCATTGTTACGATCTCACCACACACTTGATACGAGCTTAGTTTGTCCTCTCTATCTCCGTTGCGATCTGCCCACTTTTCTTGCATTTTTCAAATATTGCCAAATAGCTGAAGGGTAAGTGAATGTTTTTTTTTTTTGTGATTTTATGTCAGCAAATGTAGGCTATATTTGATTTATGTGATGTGCACATTAATTGTAACATTTATATAATTTACAAACATTGATATGATGGAATCAAGTTTTTAAATATTTATTATGATAAAATGTAACATTGTGTAGTAGGCTGCTTCTTTTATAATTATATATAAAATTGTTACATTAAAAGTATTTTAAAAGTGTCACATTTTACATTTAATTGTAATATGGCAATGAGTTCTATTGTAAAAGGTATCTTATTCCTATTATATTAATATTATTGTTAAAATTATCTTTTATTGTGAGTGTTTGAGTATATACGTTTTAAGGTTTTGTGTGTAGTTCACATTATGTTGTTTGATATTTAAAACGTTTTTGTTGTATAGACTATTTGTAATTACCATTGTGGCGTAGAGAGGTTTGCGAGTGACTAAAGTTTAGAAAATATAAAATAATAAGTCTTCTATATTTTTTTTATAAACCAATACTTAAAGTGACAAATACTTAAAGTGACATATAACACAAGCACCAAATCTATCCCTAAACCGAAGCGAAAATGGTTTGAAAATAGGACAAAAAAGTTGAGTAACCAAAACGTGAAAGTGACACAAACAGAAAACGTGACATGCTCACGTTCAAACGAAGCAAAACCGTGACATTTTCACGTTGGTCCATACGTGAAACAGTCACGTATTTGCGTGATATAGGGTTGCAGGGCTGCCCGCTGCCGCGTACTGTTTGCAACGGCCACAAGTCTTTCCTCAAGTGTTTAAAAAATGGCAGGCAGCACCTTCATTTTGTATGCTTTTCACAAAAATTGCATGCCAAAAATATAAACATATAATATATCAAATTAAACAACAGACTGTTTACATTATAAAAAGGAATTCTTTCTATATTTTCTCTTTCTATAATGTCTCAAATATGGCTAGTTTAAAAAAAATTTGAGCAAAAAGTTGAGAATTTTATTTTTTGTAAAGGACTTTTGTTGAATATTGGAATTAAAGCGATTTAACGTGGTTGTGCCTATTGAATGCTTCAGTGTTTAAGTTGTGTAAGAGCGTAGCCTAGTGGTTAATAGCGGAAAATGTATTGCCTTAAAACTTATCATTGGCAGGGAACTGTTTTGTCTTAATTGACGTGATAACTTGTCAATGGAGGGGAAATATTAAAAGAATATTATTTATTCTATGTCAGTAAATGAGCAAAAGCTGTACTGTTGTCAATAGTTTCTGAAACTGCTCCCAGTAATATTCAAAATGTGGTGTCTGTAAGAATTGTAACATTTTTAAAGATATGTATGTATATTAATGTGAGAAAAGATTGTTAGTCTAGATTACTAAACTTCCTATTTTGGATTTGTTTTTAATATGTTTCAATATTTTGATTTGGTTGTGTGTTAGTTTTGCAATCTTCATGGTCTACAGTTTCACAATCTCATTACTGCTTTTTTTTCTATATTGTGGGTACATAATTGATTGGTTTTTTTCTTGTTTGCAAAAATACTTCTGTGGCAACATTACCAGTTTTTTTATGTGTGTGTGTGTGTGTGTGTGTGTGTGTGTGTGTGTGTGTGTGTGTGTGTGTGTGTGTCACATATTGCTGGCTTGATGTTTTAGAATGTCACTGCTGTGTAGTGTTTCTCATTGTGAATGATTTGTAGCTAGTTTTAGTATAAAACAATTTGCATGTAGGGCTGTATTAAAAAATACATTTTTATTTGTTAAGTGACAGTTTATTTGAGAAATGTAAAGGAATTATTTTATTATTATGCTTTTTCCATTTTGTTTGCGTGCGTGTGTGAACAAGTAAGCAATTAAAATAACTTATTTTTTGTTTGTTTTCAATAGATCAAAAAAATTGAAGGAGCTAGTCACTAAACAAGGCTTTTTGAGATTTTAACACGAAGGCGCTCTGTGGCTTGTTTGAAAGCAAGGTATGTGATAGTAAAATGTAATGTTTATTTATAAGTGATCATTTATTTTAAAAATTTAAAAGAATTATGTTATTATTATGCTTTTTCCATTTTGTTTGTGTCTGAACAAGTAAGCTATTAAAAAACATATTTTGTGTTTGTTTTCAATAGATTAAAACATCAAAGGAGCCAAACAACGCTTTTTGAGAATTTTAACAAGAAGGTGACGGGGCTTGGTTGAAAGGTATGTGATAATATTGTTAATTATATTGCAAATTATGCAAATGTCAAAGAATGAAATACATTTCAGCTTGAAACTGTCATGGTGCTCTTAATCATATAATTACATTTTTACCCTGGATGCCATTGGCAGGCTCACATTTAAGTCATTATAATACCAGTATGTTTGCCCTTGTGTAGCAATTAAAAGAGTAACACAGAGGTCTTGCAAGATAATACAGTATTAATATCTTTTCAGTTTAAGAAAAAAAAATAATTTTATCAGATTCTTAATTGTGAGTTTACAAGAAATCTGGGATCAAATATGGCACTTTCTAATTGTTTTTTATTTTTACCATATCGTAAACAGATTGTTTAAGAGAGATTAGTTGAGGAGGGCATAAGCAAGAATTATTTAATTTATATTAAGAATTTACTGTATTTTAAAATAAGTGTGTAGCAATAAAGATGACTGAGTTTTTTCTTTACAAACTTTTTGTGTTTGACCACATTTACATTAAGGTTAAGGTAATTTTTTCTCTTATGTTAATATGCTTTTTCATTTTTTTACTTAAATGCATTGCTTATTTCTTAATGTTTTGGAAAATATTTTGCTGCATATAAACAACTCATATATTTTTCTTTTGTTGTAGATGCCGAGAAAGAAGGGGTTTTCTATGCGCCGCAAACCAAGACCCGTCAAAAGTAAGAAACATAATAATGTATGTATTTGCTCAGAAAAAGTGCAGCAATCTGTTGTTGCTGGGACTGATGTCCGAGCTGCACCACAGAGATGTGATGTGAATGCATTGATGGCATGCTGTGTTGTGGCTGCAATTAAACATGTAATTGCTCCTGTGTGCACATGGGAAAGTAAAGATGTTGATGATATTTGTGCAGAAGGAAGCAAGTTAGCTACATATATACATAAGGCAAAGCAAAATATAAACCATAGACCCAAAGAGTTGTGTAAGTTGGTTGAAGAGAACAATGTTTTTGACAGGAAGTGGAATGTAGAAATTGGGCAGCCACAGTTCAGAGATTTTGGAGAGGAGACTGTAATGTACGAAAAGTTGCAAGAATATTTGTTAAGGGATGGAATGTGCTTACTATACTTTAACACTGCAATTTTTGTCATTATTCATCACAATGATTATTTTGTGGTGGTTGATTGTGCCACACATGATATGTTTGGTTTGGTATCAAAAATGGGAAGATCTGTGGCTGTTTTCAACACAAGCCTTAATGATCTGATGGTTCATATTTTGAATCTAAAGAAATCTTTAAATGCAAAGTGGTATAGCATTACTAGCATTTCTGTAAAGACAGACCAAGAAGATTCTGACCTACAGAGTAATACAATGTTTACAGACAGTTATGTTGAGGTTGAAGGTGCTGCTAAAGTTGACAGTAACAGTGTTGTCGGCTTTAAAAGTGACAATAGTAGCACTGAAATTGCAGCTGGATTTGAAGATAGCACTTCTGTTGCATTACAAAACAGTGTAAGAGGATCATTTCACCAGGGTTGTGCAAAGTTTAAATATGGAGGACTTCAGTGTATGGCAATAGCTTTAGTAGGCTTAGGAAAACATACAGTTGATAGTGTTTTCTCCTGGAAGACAAAAGATCTTGACCAAGTTTTAGTTTTAGGTGATGAGTTATACACAGGTTTGCGAGACACCAATAGGATTAGTCACTCATCCAATCTGTTGTGTATTCCTGATTTGCCAAAAGAATCAGTTATTGATGGACAAAAGCTTTTGTTTCAATATGGTGATTTTGTTAGTGGTGATATAGATGGAGTTGAAAGGGAATTTATTGAGAGTGGTGCTTACACCACTCTTTCAGCTGGACTTGAAAAAATTTTTGCACAGTACAACACATGTCTTCTGACATTGTGTGGCAATACATGTGCAATTATTTCTCAAAATGGACAGTATGCACTGATCGACTCTCATGCACGAAGTGCTGTTGGCATGGTTGATGGAAATGGTAGGAGTGTCGTTGTATATTTTCATTGTCTTAAAGATTTGTTTAATCACATTTGCCATTTAGCAAGAGGGATCAGTGAAAATAAAAAACCTTTTGAGATAGCTGGTGTTTGTGTAAGTGTTACAACTGTAAAGCCTCAACAACTGCCAATAATTTTAGCTGTGACATGTAGACAAACTGATGACTTTGGCTGTGGTCCTTCAAAAAATGTATTGCAAATTCAAGATGTGAGTAAGTCTTGTGGGAAAAAAACTCTGACTTGTGCAAGTAATGACTTAGTCTTGGAAACTAGATGTGTTTCACAGCAAATTGCACCAAAACTCAGAAAAGCCAGACTTTCAAAGTGTTTACAGCTGACAAAGAATTCTAAAGACTCTGGGAAAAAAAATGAAATTGACTTAGATTTTGAAAAACAGGTTCCAGTTCATGATGGAAGAACTAAACGTAAGATTTCAGTAACTTATTGTACTTCCAGAAAAGTCAAAAGATATGATGATACTGAAAATAATTCAGATGTTGAATTTGTTAGCGATGTAATAAATGAAAACATGATGTTTAGTCCTATTTGTAAATCTGTTTGTCAAACTTTGTGCAAACATTTAAAGGTGGATTTTGTTAAACCTGATGTTCCAGTTTTTACACGTACTGGCTTTTTAGGAGTTCCATGCAAAAATGACAGTATAGAAGCTGATGGGAACTGCTATTTTCGAGCCATTTCTCAAGCTGTGAGTGGTACACAAAAGTTTCATAGAAAAATAAGACTTGCTGTTGTGCAACACCTGGAAGAGAATTTTGAAAAATATCAAAACATTTTGAGAAGAGAGTATTCTTCAGTGTCAGAGTACATTAAAAAATCCAGAATGCGATATGTTAATAGCTGGGCTACGGAAGTTGAAATACAAGCAACAGCAGATTATTTAGGAATTGATGTTTACACATTTAATGATGGTCGTTGGTTAAAATACAGTTGCAATTGTTATGTTTTGTCAAAATGTGGCATTTACCTAGAAAACCGCCATGGGAACCATTATGAGACTGTAGTTTGTGTTAATGAGCCTGAATTACCAAATTGTTATGGCTACTGCAAAACCAGTACATCTTTTCTTGAAGGATACAATATTAGATCACACATTAAGAATCAAAATAATGTTCAGGCTTTGGTAAATAAGAAAGACTTTATTGAAGTGCAAATGCAGTTTGAGACTGAACAAACACATCATAATGTATTGAATACAATGACAAATGACAAATGTTGTGCAGCAGGAATTGTAGCAGATTGCCCTGTTGAAATTGTTGGTAATTCTGATGTTAAACTTGTGAAAAATGCTGGTGAAATTACATTTACATACAATCCTCTATCTACAGAAGTCACACAAATATTATGCAATACATTTAATTTGAATTTTGAAAAAGTGAATATTCAAGTACCCACTGTTTATGGGCCTTTAGGTATTGTATGTAAGACGGAAGAAGTTTTAAAGGATGATAATAGTTTCTTCAGAGCAGTAGCTCAAGTGATCAGTGGTTCTGAAAAGAGTCACCGGAAGATAAGACTAGCTGTTGTCAAGTATATGGAAAATCACAGTAAAGAACATATGAGGTTATTAGGAAAAGAATTTGCTTCGATGGCAGAATATATTTCAAAGTCACAGATGAGATATGTTGGAATTTGTGCTTCGAACATAGAATTTCAAGGTACAGCAAATGCTTTAGGAGTGAATCTATTTATATGCAATGGTGAAAAATGGGTCAAATACAATTGCATGTCTACAATGCTGAGAAGTGAAGGAATTTACCTAAAACAATGTGACACTAATCATTTTGAACCTGTAATATGTGTCCAACATGCTGACGAGAAAGTTTGCTATGATTTGTGTAAATTAGGTAGCTTGACTGAGAAACAGCACATGTGTAGAAGAAAATCAAATATGACTTCAAATAATTGCATTTCAAAGAACAAATACTGTTTTTCTAAGTATTTTAAAAGGAAATGGGTCATCAAAAAAATCATTAAATATAAGGATAATATGTTATATAAAGAGAATGTAAAAAACATGACTAAAAGAAAATACAAGGAAAATGTGTTGTATAGAGAGAAGGTGATGGGCATGAGTAAAAGCAAATACAAGGAAAATGTGTTGCATAGAGAGAAGGTGATGGGCATGAGTAAACGAAAATATTATGAAGATGTTTTATATAAGGGAATGAAGAAGCATATGAGTAAAAGGCAATACAAGGAAAATGTGTTGCATAGAAACAAGTTAAAGGTCATGAGTAAAAGAAAATACAAGGAAAACGTGTTGCATAGAGAAAACGTAATGGCAATGAGTAAAAGAAAATACAAGGAGAATGTGTTGCATAAACAGAAGGTAATGTGCCTGAGTAAAAGGAAATACAAGGAAAATGTGTTGCATAGAGAGAAGTTAAAGCGCATGAGTAAAATAAAATATAGGTTAAATCATTTGCACAGGCAGAATGTAAAGGCTATTAGCAGGAGAAAGTACCATGGAAACCCTGAGTACAAAAAAGGCATTAAAGCAGCTATGAAATTGAAAAGGCAACAAGTTAAAGTAAATACAGAACAATTTGATTTTGTTATGCAGCGGTTTTTGGATTTAGTAAAAGATGGGCCAGATTTTGTGTGTTGTGTTTGCCAACGATTGTTGTTTCAACATCAGGTTTTACATTGTAATAGACACGATTATAACAAAAAAGCAATAGCTTCTATTTTGGATATATGTATAACTGAAGAGTATTTACACAAATGTCAAAACAAGTGTCTAATGCCATGTCAGTGGCTGGATACACCTAGAGGCAAGCTGTGGATTTGTTACACGTGCCATTATAAGCTAAATAAAGGTGAAATGCCACCTGAATGTGCAGTAAACAATTTGAAAGTTGATCCCATTCCACCAGAATTGGCGTGTTTGAATAACTTAGAACAACATTTGATTGCTTTACATATACCGTTTATGAAAATTTTGGGATTACCTAAAGGGGGCCAAAATGGAATACATGGGCCAGTAACATGTGTGCCTGCAAATATTGTGCAAACCTCTAATTTGTTACCCCTTTCTAGTATGGAAGGATCTTTGTTGCCTGTGAAATTGAAACGTAAGTTAACTTATAAAGGTCATTATGAGTATCAGTTTGTCGACACTATGCACATAAGACAAGCATTAAAATGTTTAAAACAGATAAATGTGCATTATAAAGATGTGGAATTTAATGAAGTTTGGCTAAATGAGTTTTGTAGAAAGGAAAATGAGGGTTTAGAAAAGGAGATTGATGCACATGCTGAAAGTGAAGAAGCACGTGTGGATGTTGGTGAAGATGAGCTTTTGCATGATAGACAGCAACATTGCATGTTCCAGGACACATGTCTCATGCCTGTTGACATTGGTCAGGAAGTGCTTGATCAGTATGTTGATGATATATTGAATGTGGCACCAGCAGAAGGAAATAATCCTGTAAAACTGCTTTCTGATATTGGAAATGAAGCCAAATGCTTTCCAGTTTTATTCCCACTGGGATGTAATACATATCATGAAAGTCGAGACAAACGTTTGACATTGTCAAGGTATTTTAACAACCGGATTTTGCATGCTGATCAAAGGTTTGCACAAAATGTAGAATATATATTTTTTGCTCAGTGCACGTCTGAAATTGAACAAGTTATTTCAAATGTATCGATCGCGTTACGTAAAGGAAAAGGAGGTTGTGAGTCACAGAAAGTGGATGATAATGTATTAAACAATGAAGAATCTTTAAAGAAACTGTTGGAATTTGACGATGGCTATCGTTTCCTTAAACCTATTCGAGGTACGCCAGCTTTTTGGCAGGCAGCACAGCGTGACCTACTAGCTTGTGTTCGTCAACTTGGTGTCCCTACTTGGTTTTGCTCATTTTCTTCTGCTGATATGCGCTGGAAAAATCTTCTTATTAGTATTTTAAAACAGGAAGGAAGAACACAGACAGTTGAGGAATTAGAATGGGCAGACAGGTGTGAGCTGTTACGTCGCAACCCTGTCACGGCAGCAAGAATGTTTGATTTTCGCTGGCATTGTTTTTTAAGGGAGGTGCTTATGTCTTCAGCCCACCCAATAGGTAAAATTAAGGATTACTTTTACCGTGTGGAGTTTCAGCAGCGTGGTTCACCACATGTACATTGCCTGTTTTGGATCGAAAATGCCCCAGTGATTGATAAAAACACAGATGAAGAGGTCATTCAATTTATCGATAAATATGTAACATGTGAATTACCACCACATGATGACACATTATTGGACATTGTGACATCTGTCCAGCAGCATTCAAAACGGCATTCCAAAAGTTGTAGAAAGAAAAACACAGTTTGTCGTTTTAATTTTCCCAGACCTGCATCTTCTCGAACATTTATATGTCGTGGCAAAAGTGATGTGAAGAAAAAGTGTAAGTGTCAGGTAGAGAAGACTAATAATTTAACAAAATGTACATGTGTAAATACAGATCAGGCAGATTTAAAAATGAAAAAAGAACAGGCAGGTGAGATTTTGTCAGCAATTAAGAAGGCTCTTTCAGATGAAGATTGTAACTACAATGGTGTGGAACATTTGTTTAAACATTTAGGTTTAAATCAATCGACTTTTGAGGCTGCATATAAATGTATTAGTCGAAATACACAAGTTGTTTTGAAAAGACAGGTTAATGAAGTGTGGATCAATCAATATAGCAAGCCACTGTTACAATGTTGGAATGCAAATTTAGATATACAGTATGTGGTTGATGCATATGCCTGTGTGGTCTATATCATTTCTTACATTTCAAAATAAGAAAGAGAGATGGGATAGCTGATAGGAAATGCACAAAGAGAAACACGTAAAGAGGGAAATGTTAGTGCAAAAGATGCTTTAAAAAACCTAGGCAGTTTTTATTTACATAATAGAGACGTGTCTGCACAGGAATCTGTGTATAGATTAACAAACATGGATCTCAAGGAGTGTTATAGGAAAGTTGTCTTTGTGCCCACAGGAGACTATGTCATTAAAATGAGTCTTCCTTTAAGTGTTTTGAGGCAAAAGGCAACATCACAAGATATTACTACAGAGAACATGTGGATGGTTAGTATTGTGGACCGTTATAAGAATAGACCAAATGATCTGAATGATATATGTATGGCCACCTTTGCGTCAGACTATCGTGTTTTAAGTAAAAATGAAAAATCCAAGACTCCGGTTAAATTAAACAATGGCTGTGGTTTTATCACCAAAAGAACACGGTCACAACCTGCAGTTGTTCGTTATGTGCGCTTTTCTGAAGAAACAAATCCAGAAAAATTTTATCAAAGCATCATGCAATTGTTTTTGCCATATCGTGTTGATACGCAGTTGAAACCTTCAAACTTTGAAACCTTTGAACAGTTCTATAAAAACGGTCATGTAACATTAAGTGATAGATGTAGACATTCAGTTAAGTCAGTTGTAGAGGTAAACAGAAAGAAATTTGAAAAGGAAGCAGATGAATTGGATAATATCCAGAATACAGTTGATTGTGATGGTGTGATAGAAGATGGCTGGTGTGAGTTATGCCCAGAGGTGGAGTTAGAGCGTTTAATGTGTGTAGAGGAAATGAAAAACAACAAACAGTTAGTAGAAGAACATGAGGAAAACATCCCAGATTTAGCATCCAGCAATCAAAAACTTTCACATTTGGAAAAGAAAAATAATATGATGTGTAGAAGTGATGGTTTGGCCCTAATTAGATCTTTGAATGATACACAGTTGTCTATTTTTTATCAGATTCGACAATGGTGCTTAAATAAGATAGTGGGGAAAAACCCAGACCCGTTACATGTATTCATTACTGGTGGTGCAGGGACAGGAAAAAGCCATTTAATAAAGGCTATACAGTATGAAGCAATGAGGTTATTGTCTACAGTGTGTCATCATCCTGACAATGTTTCTGTTTTATTAACTGCTCCCACAGGGATAGCTGCTTATAATTTGCATGCAGCAACAATTCATAACACATTTAGCATTGGAAAAGATGTTCGTTTACCATACACACCTTTAGGTGAAGACAAGGTCAACTGTTTGCGTGCTAAATATTGTGATTTGCAAATCTTGATAATTGATGAAATATCAATGGTTAATCACAATCTATTAGCATATATTCATGGTAGGCTAAGACAGATCAAACAAACTGGTGACTTTTCTCCCTTTGGAAATGTAAGTATAATTGCTGTTGGAGATTTTTTTCAGTTACCTCCAGTGAAAGGGAAACCACTTTACATTGACGACTTAGGCATTAATCTGTGGTCTACTCTTTTTTCAGTTGTTGAATTGAATACAATAGTAAGGCAAAAAGATAATACATTTGCAGAGTTATTAAACAGAATAAGAATTCGTACCAAAGTGACCCCAATGTTAGACAGTGACATTGATATATTGAAAAAATGTGAAACTGGTGAAGTTAGCTCAGCTTTACACATATTTCCCACTAACAGACAGGTAAATGAGCATAATGTTCAGCAGCTACTTAAAACTTGTCCAGAACATTTTGAGATAGATGCTCAGGATTTTATCATTAATAACAAGACAGGGAAACTTGAAAAGAAAAATGGTCATCATGCCAAAACATATGATACATGTTTGGATGAAACACTGCTAATAGGAATAAATGCACGTGTAATGTTATGCAAAAATGTTGATGTAATGGATGGTCTGGTTAATGGAGCATGTGGCACAGTGACACACATAGAGTATTCTAACAATGACAATAAATTCCCACAAACAGTTTACATCAAGTTTGATGACAATCAGGTTGGCGCACAAAGAAGAAAATATAGTACATATCCTGCAGGAGTTGCAATAGACTCAACAGGTATTAAACCTGAAGAGGAAAGGGTCAATAATAAAGGTGGATTGCGACGTCAGTTTCCTCTTAAACTTGCTTGGGCTTGTACAGTCCATAAAGTTCAAGGAATTAGTGTTGACCAAGCAGTTGTGTCCCTTAAAAAAATATTTGCACCTGGACAGGCATATGTAGCATTAAGCCGTGTTCGAAGTCTGTCAGGTTTAATTATTCAAGATTTTGCAGAAAAGGCTTTATATTGTAAAGACAGCATCAAGGATGCAATTCAAAGCATGCCCATGTTTTCTATCGAAAATTTACCACAGTACAAAATTAATGAAAAGGCATTTACTGTGTTTTTGATAAATGTGCAAAGTTTACACCATCATTTAGCTGATTTAGTTTCATGTACTAAGCACTTGCAGCCTACCTGTATTGCTGTTACTGAAACATGGTTACCTGACAATATGTCATTTGAAACTGTAAAGATTGATGGTTATAGTTTTCACAGTAAGACAAGAAAGTTATCTTACAATTCCAGTAATCCAACATTAATTGAAATACAAACTCAACAACATGGTGGTGTTGGCATGTATACCGTAGACGATTTAGTAAATAACATTGTCGAGGTACCAAATGTCAATTTAGAATGTTTAATTTGCAACTACACTTCACACAACATATTAATAGCAGTTGTTTATCGGCCACCATCATATCCAATTTCTTTGTTTAAAAGTAATCTAGACAAATTACTTGATTTTCTAGAAACTATAAGTAATACAACCGTTGTTATGGGGGATTTTAATGAAAACATTTTGAAGTCTTCAACAATCTGCAAGTTTATAACAAACAGAGGATTTGTTCAACACGTAACACAAACTACAACAGAAAAAGGCACATTAATTGATCATGTCTATGTAAAAACAAAACATTATGTTGTAGAAGCAGTAGTGCTTCCAACATATTTTAGTGACCATGAGGGTATTTTATGTTCTTTTACTAATACTTAATACAGCTATATTGCAGTGCATCTTTACTGGATGATAATTATGAAACTTTGACTTCATCAAACTCTGTTTGGCAATGTGGTGGACAGGAACATTGACTTCTTAGTGAGCTTTATTTGGCAATGGAGGTGGAGAGAGAATTCACATCCCTGTGGATACTTTATCTCTGCTGAGTCAAATTTAGCTCTATTGCAGTGCATCTTTACTAGATGATAGAAATGAAACTTTGACTTCATCAAACTTTGTTTGGCAATGTGGTGGACAGGAATTATGACTTCTTAGTGAGCTGTATTTGGCAATGGAGGTGGAGAGAGAATTCACATCCCTGTGGATTCTTTATCTCTGCTGAGCCAAATTTAGCTCTATTGCAGTGCATCTTTACTGGATGATAGAAAATAAACTTTGACTTCATCAAACTTTGTTTGGCAATGTGGTGGACAGGAATTATGACTTCTTAGTGAGCTGTATTTGGCAATGGAGGTGGAGAGAGAATTCACATCCCTGTGGATACTTTATCTCTGCTGAGACAAATTCAGCTCTATTGCAGTGCATCTTTACTGGATGATAGAAATGAAACTTTGACTTCATCAAACTTTGTTTGGCAATGTGGTGGACAGGAATTATGACTTCTTAGTGAGCTGTATTTGGCAATGGAGGTGGAGAGAGAATTCACATCCCTGTGGATACTTTATCTCTGCTGAGCCAAATTCAGCTCTATTGCAGTGCATCTTTACTGGATAATAGAAATGAAACTTTGACTTCATCAAACTTTGTTTGGCAATGTGGTGGACAGGAATTATGACTTCTTAGTGAGCTTTATTTGGTAATGGAGGTGGAGAGAGAATTCACATCCTTGTGGATTCTTTATCTCTGCTGAGCCAAATTCAGCTCTATTGCAGTGCATCTTTACTGGATGATAGAAATGAAACTTTGACTTCATCAAACTTTGTTTGGCATTGTGCTGGACAGGAATTATGACTTCTTAGTGAGCTTTATTTGGCAATGGAGGTGGAGAGAGAATTCACATCCCTGTGGATTCTTTATCTCTGCTGAGTCAAATTTAGCTCTATTGCAGTGCATCTTTACTAGATGATAGAAATGAAACTTTGACTTCATCAAACTTTGTTTGGCAATGTGGTGGACAGGAATTATGACTTCTTAGTGAGCTGTATTTGGCAATGGAGGTGGAGAGAGAATTCACATCCCTGTGGATACTTTATCTCTGCTGAGCCAAATTCAGCTCTATTGCACTGCATCTTTACTGGATGATAGAAATGGCAATGGAGGTGGAGAGAGAATTCACATCCCTGTGGATTTTTTATCTCTGCTGAGCCAAAATTATCTCTATTGCAGTGCATCTTTACTGGAATGTAGAAATATATGTGGAACATATTAAACAGAATTATTTGACAAATGAATCAGAGAAAGACTTTACATCATGGCTTTACAGCTACAGTATATCTATCATATTAATACATTATTGTTCTACAACTTTATATTTTTTAATAATGGTTTCGTTTCCTGCATTGCAACAACATTTACATTTTAAACATTTGTTTAAATTAGCCTCTGTTAACAGTTATTCAAAACTGCAGTAAATGCATAGTTATACACATCAGCTAAACAAAATACAATAAGTATTTCATATGCACTGTTGTTCTCTGCTATTTAGTCCATAAATTCACTACTAAAGAACTGTTGAAGTTATTCAGTGCTGCTACTCTTATGTTGTTGCCAATGCAGGTTTTGCTTTACCATCAATCTAGTTTCAAAAAGCAAAAAACACTGGTAATGGTACTCCCAGTATACTGGGATGGGGTTCGATTCCCTACAGTGCTGTTGCTTTTTGTAGCAAGTACATACAAATTAATATTATTTTCAGAAGATTACATTTTTTTTAAAAGAATTAATACACTGTTTAAAAATCTATTAATAAAATTTATTAAAGGTATAGTTCGGCCAAAAATGATATTAAACCCATAATTTACTCACCCCGAAGCAGTCCGAAATGCATATGTCCATCATTCTTCAGATGAACACATTTTCAGTTATTTTAATAAATGTCATATATCTTCCAGCTGCTAAACAGTAAAGTTACAGGGTCCAGCTCCTTCAAGTGCAAAATGTGCATATATCCTTCCCCAAAGAAATCCAAATGGCTCCAGTATGATGAACAAAGGTCTTCTGAGGGTAACCGCACAGTGTTGTTGTAGAAATATAAATAGAAACGAAAATAACTAGCTTCCAGCGCACCGCCATCAAGTGGTCATTGTGAAACATCAAATTTTGCCAGGCCGCCACGGACACGCCCTTTAATGAAATGTCAAGATCTTCGCAATATGTCATTGCAAAGTCCTTAAGATCAGTCTGACAAAATATGATGATGATCTGAATAAATTTCTATGGGCAGTAAATCACAGTGTAAAACATGATATTTCCTACTGCCACCATGTGGCACTATGACTGCCTCTAAATAATTGCATGTTGCTGTGTTCAGGCCAAGAACCTTATTAAACATGTGAATCCTGAAAAAGAACATTTTAAGCCTGGGTTAAAACAACTTTCTATTCCATTGCAAAACACAGAAATTTGTCAGTCAGCCAGGAAATGACAAAATATGCACTCAAATTACAGAGAAAATTAAAAATTAAAAGCATGCCTCCAAGAGACTCTTTTGAAGGTCTTGGAGTGATACATGATCCTCCTGCATTTCATATCTGTACGTTTAACGTAGCGAGGAGGCTGCTCTCTTGAATTTTTGTAGGTGGGGCTATAGAGCCACTTTACATACCTAGTTCTGAAGTCTATTTCAAATAAAAACGTTTGCTACATTTGACACGTGTGCAACGTTTCATGACCTTTTGAGCTTGTTTAGGCTGTCAAAATTGCGAATCATCTAGTCATACTTTGCGAGGCCGCCACGGACACACCCTTTAACAAAAGGTCAAGGTCGTCTCTATTTATCATCACCAAAGGTATTGAGATTAGACTAATTAAATATGATGTTGATATGGTAAAATCTCTAAGAGCAGTAAATCACAGCTTAATACATGGTTGTTCCTACTGCCTCTAGGTGGCGCTATGACTGTTACCGAATTATGCCATGTTGATGTGTTCAGGTCGGGACCCTTATCAAACGTGTGCAGTCAGGGGCAGGTCGGACAATCTATGCCTGAATTACAACAGCTTCCTGTATCATGGCGAAACATCACACTTTGCCAGGCCGCCACGGACACGCCCTTCAACGAAAAGTCAAGATCTTCTGAATATATCATATTAAAGTCCTTAAGATCAGTATTACCAAAAATGATGATGATTTGATTAAATATCTAAGAGCAGTTAATCACAGCGTAAAACATGTAATTTCCTGCAACCTCTAGGTGGCGTTATGATTAAAGCTGAATATTGGCATTGAAATGTGTTCAGGCCAAGACCCTTATCAAACTTGTGAAGCATGGGGCAGATTGGACATTGTATACCTGAGTTAGAGCCACTTCCTGTTTCATGGCGAAAATGCAGAAATTTGTCAGGCTGCCACGGACACACCCTCTAACGAAAAGTCAAGATCTCCGCAATTTAACATCGCAAAGGCCTTTAGATGACATTGACCAAATATTACGATGATTGGATTAAATCTGTAGGAGGAGTTCGTTAAAGTATGAAGCCTGGAAATGACCAAATTTGCCCAGAAATCACAGCAAAAATTCAAAATGGCCGACTTCCTGTGGGGTTTAGAGCTTAGCTTCAAGAGACTTTTTTGTAAGTCTTGGGGTGATAGATGATCCTACCAAATTTCATATCTGTATGTTTTTCGTAGTGGGGGGGCTGTTCTCATGAAATTTTGCAGGTGGCGCTATCGAGCCATTTCTACACGCCCACTTCTGGCGCCTATACCACATGTAAATTTTCGCCACTTCTGACGTGTGTGCAACATTTTATGACTTTTTGGGCTTGTTTAGCCTGTCAAAAATGCGATTCATTTAGCGATACTTGGCGAGGCCGCCATGGACACGCCCTTTAATGAAAAGTCAAGGTCGTTGTTTTTTATCATCACATAAGGTCTTGAGATTACACTGGTGAAATATGATGTTGATATGGTTAAATATCTAAGAGTAGTAAATCACAGCGTAAAACATGGTATTTCCTGCTGCCTCTAGGTGGCGCTATGAGTGTTACTGAATTATGCCATGTTGATGTGTTCAGGCCTGGACCCTTATCAAACGTGTGAAGTCAGGGGCAGATCGGACATTGTATGCCTGAGTTATAACAACTTCCTGTTTCATGGCGAAACATCACACTTTGCCAGGCCGCCACGGACACGCCCTTCAACGAAAAGTCAAGATCTTCGCAATTTATCAAGGAAAAGGGCTTAACATCAGTCAAACCAAATATGATGATGATTTGATTAAATCTCTAAGAGCAGTAAATCAGAGCATAAAACATGGTATTTCCTCCTACCTCTAGGTGGCTCTATGAGTGAAGTTGAATATTGGCATTGAAATGTGTTCAGGTCGAGACTCTTATCAAACATGTGAAGCGTGGGCCAGATTGGACATTGTATGCCTGAGTTAGAGCCACTTCCTGTTTCATGGCGAAAATGCCGAAATTTGTCAGGCCGCCACGGACACACCCTCTGACGAAAAGTCAAGATCTCCGCAATTTAACATCGCAAAGGCCTTTAGATGAGATTGACCAAATATGACGATGATCGGATTAAATCTGTAGGAGGAGTTCGTTAAAGTATGAAGGCTGAAAATGACCAAATTTGCACAAAAATCAAGGCAAAAATTCAAAATGGCCGACTTCCTGTTGGGTTTAGAGCTTCGCTCCAAGAGACTTTTTTGTAGGTCTTGGGGTGATAGATGATCCTACCAAATTTCGTATCTGTACGTTTTTCGTAGTGGGGGGGCTGTTCTCTTGAAATTTTGCAGGTGGCGCTATCGAGCCATTTCTACACGCCCACTTCTGGCGCCTATGCCACATGTAAATTTTCGCCACTTCTGACATGTTTGCAAAATTTCATGAGTTTTCGAGCATGTTTCGCCCCTCAAAAATGCGATTCACTTTGGAGAAGAAGAAGAATAAATAATAATAATAATAAACGGAGCAAAAACAATAGGGTCCTCACACCCCGGTGTGCTCGGGCCCTAAATATAGCTGCAAGCAGCGATGGCGGGCCCTCGCACGTTTTTTTTACCGCTATACGGTGCCTCCGAGAAAACAATGCACAGTGGACACGTGCATCAAGTGGGTAAATATCAGTGGACTATTTCATGTTTCTACTGACCTATTTGGGTTCTGTAGGTAAAAGAAACCCCACATTTTAGACAAACGGGGGCACTAGTGAGCCACTAAATAGACACGCCTTTATCTGACCTTTTTGTCAACACTTAACAGCCGAAAACTCTGATGTGTGTGCCAACTTTTAGGTTAATCTAAGCATGCCAAGAGCCCTAAATATGCCTGATATAAAAGTAAAGTTTGGGGCGTTGCCATGGGAACAGCGTTAGAGATATCAAAAATCCCTTCGCAATTTAGCATCTACAATGTCTCAGCATCATGTTGACCACTTTTAGTGTCAATCGCATAAACATTCTAGGAGGAGTATTTAAAAGAACATCACATGGAACTGTCAAAAAAATCAACCTTTGTGACTGCAACACTTCCTGGCGCCTGGTGGTGGCGCTATACCCGAGACTCACAATAGGCACATCGATGCGATCAGAATCTTCAGACGAACAAACACCCTGCATGGCATCACAATAAGATATTTTTTACCTTAGATATTAGACACTTCCTGTTTCTCTGATTTCGCCATGAATTTGTCGCCTCGCCATGACAGAACCGTTCGAGATATTAAAAATCCCTTCACAATTTAGCAAGAACAATGTCTCGGCATCATGTTCACCACGTTTGGTGTCAATCCCATGAATCCCCTAGAAGGAGTATTCAAAAGTTCACCGTATGCATTTTTTAAACCATCCAAAATGGCCGACTTCCTGTTGGGCGGAGCTAATAGGTTTGATTGTGAAAGTTGTTCGTGTCGATGGGATCTATATACGTACCAACTCTCGTACATGTGCGTACATGTTTGCAAATTTGTGCACCAATAATTTTTTTGCATTATAGGGGGCACTACAGAGCCCTACTGCCACGGCCATGTTCCAGCGTTTGCCCCGTCCTAATGGCTGACGACTTTGAGGTCTGTGCCAAATTCCCGGTGTTTTCAAGCATGTTAAGGCACTCAAAGTGCATGCCAAGTGCTTAAATATGCCTGAAAATGAAAGTAAAATTTGACGTGTTGCCAATGGAGCAGCATTCGAGATATCAAAAATCCCTTCGCAATTTATCATCTACAATGTCTCAGCATCATGTTGACCACTTTTGGTGTCAATCGCATGAAAATCCTAGGAGGAGTATTTAAAAGTTAACCGCATGCAACTGTCAAAAAATCCACCTTTTGTGACTGTCACACTTCCTGGCGCCTGGTGGTGGCGCTATACCCGAGACTCACAATAGGCACATCGATGCGATCGGAATCCTTGGCCGAACATACACACTGCTTTTCATCCCAATAAGACATTTTTTGCTTTAGATATTAGACACCTGCTGTTTCTCTGAATTCGCCATAAATTTGTCGCCTCGCCATGGCAACACCGTTCGAGATATCAAAAATCCCTTCGCAATTTAGCAAGTCCAATGTCTCAGCATCATCTTCACCACGTTTGGTGTCAATCGTATGAATTCCCTAGGAGAAGTATTTAAAAGTTCATGACTGACACACTTCCTGGCGCCTGGTGGTGGCGCTATACCCGGGAGTCACAATAGGCACATCGATGCGATCGGAATCATCAGACAAACAAACACCCCGCATGGCATCACAATAAGATATTTTTTGCCATAGATATTAGACACTTCCTGTTTCTCTAAATTCGCCATGATTTTGTCACCTCGCCATGGCAGAACCGTTCGAGATATCAAAAATCCCTTCGCAATTTAGCAAGTACAATGTCTTGACATCATGATCACCACGTTTGGTGTCAATCCCATGAATCCCCTAGAAGGAGTATTTAAAAGTTCACCGCATGCATTTTTTAAACAATCCAAAATGGCAGACTTCCTGTTGGGCGGAGCTAAAATGTTAGAGGGCGAAAGTTGTTCGGGTCGATGAGATCTATATGCGTACCAACTCTCCAACATGTGCGTACATGTTTGCCCGATCTGTGCACTAATGTTTTTTTTTGCATTACAGGGGGCGCTACAGAGCCCCTGTGCCACGCCCGTGTTCCAGCCTTTGCCCGTTCGCAATGACGGACGACTTTGACGTCTGTGCCAAATTTCAAGAGTTTTCGAGTATGTTTAGGCACCCAAAATGCCCAAAAGTGTTGTGCACCGCCAATCTATGGCCTTAGTAAAGCAATAAACCAGGGGGATTGAAATTTCCTTGGATAAATATAGGTGGATATTCAAAGGAACTTTGAAGTGCCACTACTCCTTTATGCAGAAGGTGGCGCTATGATTGTAATTGATTGTTGTAACATTGATGTGTTGAGGCCAGGACCCTTGTCAAACGTATGATGTCTGTGACAGGTCGGACATTGCATGTCTGAGTTACAACAGCTTTCTCATGGCGAAAAATCAAACTTTGACAGGCCACAACGGACACGCCCCTTTAAAGAAATGTCAAGATCTTCACAATTTATTATTGTGAAGTCCCTTAGTTCAGACTGACCATATATGATGATGATCTGAATACATTTCAATGAGCAGTAAATCACAGTGTAAAACATGTAATTTCCTGCTTCCAGCAGGTGGCGCTATAACTTTTACTGAATATTGCCATGTTGATGTGTTCAGGACAGGACAATTATGAAACTTGTGAAGCGTGGGTCAGATTGGACATTTTAAACCTGAGTTAGAACAACTTCCTGTTTCATTGAGAAACGCAGAAATTTGGCAAGCCGCCACATACACACCCTCCATTGAAATGTCAAGATCTCCGCAATTTAGCATTGCAAAGCCCTTTAGATGACACTCACCAAATTTGATGATTATCTGATTAAATTTATAGGAGGAGTTTGTTAAAATACGAAGGCCAGATATGGCAAAATTTGCACTCAAATTACAGAGAAAATTCAAAATGGCTGACTTCCTGTGAGGTTTAGAGCTTTGCTCCAAGAGACTGTTTTGTAGGTCTTGGGGTGATACATGATCCTACCGCATTTCGTATCTGTGCGATTAACGTAGCGGGGGGCTGCTCTATTGAATTTTTGTAGGTGGCGCTATAGAGCCATTTTAACACCCCCAGTTCTGAAGCCTATATCACATGAAAATATTTGCCACTTTTGACACGTGTGCAACGTTTCATGACTTTTTGAGCTCGTTTAGGCTGTCAAAAATGGGATTCATTTAGCGATATTTGCGAGGCCGCAACGGACACGCCCTTTAACGAAAAGTCAAGGTCGTTGCTATTTATCATCACACAAGGTCTTGAGATTAGACTGATGAAATATGATGTTGATATGGTTAAATCTCTAAGAGCAGTAAGTCACAGCATAAAAGGTGGTATTTCCTGCTGCCTCTAGGTGGCGCTATGACTGATACTGAATTATGCCATGTTGATGTGTTCAGGCCAGGACCTTATGAAACGTGTGAAGTTGGGGGCAGATCGGACAATGTATGTCTGAATTACAACAGCTTCCTGTTTCATGGCGAAATATCACACTTTGCCAGGCTGCCACGGACACGCCCTTCAACAAAAAGTCAAGATCTTCGCAATTTATCACGGCAAAGGGCTTAACATCAGTCTGACCAAATATGATGATGATTTGATTAAATCTCTAAGAGCAGTAAATCACAGCGTAAAACATGGCATTTCCTCCTACCTCTAGGTGGCGCTATGAGTGAAGTTGAATATTGGCATTGAAATGTGTTCAGGCCAGGACACGTATCAAACATGTGGAGCGTGCGGCAGATTGGACATTGTATGCCTGAGTTAGAGCCACTTCCTGTTTCATGGCGAAAATGCAGAAATTTGTCAGGCCGCCACGGACACACCCTCTGACGAAAAGTCAAGATCTCCGCAATTTAACATCGCAAAGGCCTTTAGATGAGATTGACCAAATATGACGATGATCTGATTAAATCTGTAGGAGGAGTTTGTTAAAGTATGAAGCCTGGAAATGACCAAATTTGCACAAAAATCAAGGCAAAAATTCAAAATGGCGGACTTCCTGTTGGGTTTAGAGCTTCGCTCCAAGAGACTTTTTTGTAGGTCTTGGGGTGATAGATGATCCTACCAAATTTCGTGTCTGTACGTTTTTCGTAGCGGGGGGGCTGTTCTCTTGAAATTTTGCAGGTGGCGCTATCGAGCCATTTCTACACGCCCACTTCTGGCGCCTATACCACATGTAAATTTTCGCCACTTCTGACATGTGTGCAAAATTTCATGAGTTTTCGAGCATGTTTCGCCCCTCAAAAATGCGATTCACTTTGGAGAAGAAGAAGAATAAATAATTATTACGTTTTTTTTACCGCTATACGGTGCCTCCGAGAAAACAATGCACAGTGGACACGTGCATCAAGTGGGTAAATATCAGTGGACTATTTCATGTTTCTACTGACCTATTTGGGTTCTGTAGGTAAAAGAAACCCCACATTTTAGACAAACGGGGGCACTAGTGAGCCACTAAATAGACACGCCTTTATCTGACCTTTTTGTCAACACTTAACAGCCGAAAACTCTCATGTGTGTGCCAACTTTTAGGTTAATCTAAGCATGCCAAGAGCCCTAAATATGCCTGATATAAAAGTAAAGTTTGGGGCGTTGCCATGGGAACAGCGTTAGAGATATCAAAAATCCCTTCGCAATTTAGCATCTACAATGTCTCAGCATCATGTTGACCACTTTTAGTGTCAATCGCATAAACATTCTAGGAGGAGTATTTAAAAGAACATCACATGGAACTGTCAAAAAAATCAACCTTTGTGACTGCAACACTTCCTGGCGCCTGGTGGTGGCGCTATACCCGAGACTCACAATAGGCACATCGATGCGATCAGAATCTTCAGACGAACAAACACCCTGCATGGCATCACAATAAGATATTTTTTACCTTAGATATTAGACACTTCCTGTTTCTCTGATTTCGCCATGAATTTGTCGCCTCGCCATGACAGAACCGTTCGAGATATTAAAAATCCCTTCACAATTTAGCAAGAACAATGTCTCGGCATCATGTTCACCACGTTTGGTGTCAATCCCATGAATCCCCTAGAAGGAGTATTCAAAAGTTCACCGTATGCATTTTTTAAACCATCCAAAATGGCCGACTTCCTGTTGGGCGGAGCTAATAGGTTTGATTGTGAAAGTTGTTCGTGTCGATGGGATCTATATACGTACCAACTCTCGTACATGTGCGTACATGTTTGCAAATTTGTGCACCAATAATTTTTTTGCATTATAGGGGGCACTACAGAGCCCTACTGCCACGGCCATGTTCCAGCGTTTGCCCCGTCCTAATGGCTGACGACTTTGAGGTCTGTGCCAAATTCCCGGTGTTTTCAAGCATGTTAAGGCACTCAAAGTGCATGCCAAGTGCTTAAATATGCCTGAAAATGAAAGTAAAATTTGACGTGTTGCCAATGGAGCAGCATTCGAGATATCAAAAATCCCTTCGCAATTTATCATCTACAATGTCTCAGCATCATGTTGACCACTTTTGGTGTCAATCGCATGAAAATCCTAGGAGGAGTATTTAAAAGTTAACCGCATGCAACTGTCAAAAAATCCACCTTTTGTGACTGTCACACTTCCTGGCGCCTGGTGGTGGCGCTATACCCGAGACTCACAATAGGCACATCGATGCGATCGGAATCCTTGGCCGAACATACACACTGCTTTTCATCCCAATAAGACATTTTTTGCTTTAGATATTAGACACCTGCTGTTTCTCTGAATTCGCCATAAATTTGTCGCCTCGCCATGGCAACACCGTTCGAGATATCAAAAATCCCTTCGCAATTTAGCAAGTCCAATGTCTCAGCATCATCTTCACCACGTTTGGTGTCAATCGTATGAATTCCCTAGGAGAAGTATTTAAAAGTTCATGACTGACACACTTCGTGGCGCCTGGTGGTGGCGCTCTACCCGGGAGTCACAATAGGCACATCGATGCGATCGGAATCATCAGACAAACAAACACCCCGCATGGCATCACAATAAGATATTTTTTGCCATAGATATTAGACACTTCCTGTTTCTCTAAATTCGCCATGATTTTGTCACTTCGCCATGGCAGAACCGTTCGAGATATCAAAAATCCCTTCGCAATTTAGCAAGTACAATGTCTTGACATCATGATCACCACGTTTGGTGTCAATCCCATGAATCCCCTAGAAGGAGTATTTAAAAGTTCACCGCATGCATTTTTTAAACAATCCAAAATGGCAGACTTCCTGTTGGGCGGAGCTAAAATGTTAGAGGGCGAAAGTTGTTCGGGTCGATGAGATCTATATGCGTACCAACTCTCCAACATGTGCGTACATGTTTGCCCGATCTGTGCACTAATGTTTTTTTTTGCATTACAGGGGGCGCTACAGAGCCCCTGTGCCACGCCCGTGTTCCAGCCTTTGCCCGTTCGCAATGACGGACGACTTTGACGTCTGTGCCAAATTTCAAGAGTTTTCGAGTATGTTTAGGCACCCAAAATGCCCAAAAGTGTTGTGCACCGCCAATCTATGGCCTTAGTAAAGCAATAAACCAGGGGGATTGAAATTTCCTTGGATAAATATAGGTGGATATTCAAAGGAACTTTGAAGTGCCACTACTCCTTTATGCAGAAGGTGGCGCTATGATTGTAATTGATTGTTGTAACATTGATGTGTTGAGGCCAGGACCCTTGTCAAACGTATGATGTCTGTGACAGGTCGGACATTGCATGTCTGAGTTACAACAGCTTTCTCATGGCGAAAAATCAAACTTTGACAGGCCACAACGGACACGCCCCTTTAAAGAAATGTCAAGATCTTCACAATTTATTATTGTGAAGTCCCTTAGTTCAGACTGACCATATATGATGATGATCTGAATACATTTCAATGAGCAGTAAATCACAGTGTAAAACATGTAATTTCCTGCTTCCAGCAGGTGGCGCTATAACTTTTACTGAATATTGCCATGTTGATGTGTTCAGGACAGGACAATTATGAAACTTGTGAAGCGTGGGTCAGATTGGACATTTTAAACCTGAGTTAGAACAACTTCCTGTTTCATTGAGAAACGCAGAAATTTGGCAAGCCGCCACATACACACCCTCCATTGAAATGTCAAGATCTCCGCAATTTAGCATTGCAAAGCCCTTTAGATGACACTCACCAAATTTGATGATTATCTGATTAAATTTATAGGAGGAGTTTGTTAAAATACGAAGGCCAGATATGGCAAAATTTGCACTCAAATTACAGAGAAAATTCAAAATGGCTGACTTCCTGTGAGGTTTAGAGCTTTGCTCCAAGAGACTGTTTTGTAGGTCTTGGGGTGATACATGATCCTACCGCATTTCGTATCTGTGCGATTAACGTAGCGGGGGGCTGCTCTATTGAATTTTTGTAGGTGGCGCTATAGAGCCATTTTAACACCCCAAGTTCTGAAGCCTATATCACATGAAAATATTCGCCACTTTTGACACGTGTGCAACGTTTCATGACTTTTTGAGCTCGTTTAGGCTGTCAAAAATGGGATTCATTTAGCGATATTTGCGAGGCCGCAACGGACACGCCCTTTAACGAAAAGTCAAGGTCGTTGCTATTTATCATCACACAAGGTCTTGAGATTAGACTGATGAAATATGATGTTGATATGGTTAAATCTCTAAGAGCAGTAAGTCACAGCATAAAAGGTGGTATTTCCTGCTGCCTCTAGGTGGCGCTATGACTGATACTGAATTATGCCATGTTGATGTGTTCAGGCCAGGACCTTATGAAACGTGTGAAGTTGGGGGCAGATCGGACAATGTATGTCTGAATTACAACAGCTTCCTGTTTCATGGCGAAATATCACACTTTGCCAGGCTGCCACGGACACGCCCTTCAACAAAAAGTCAAGATCTTCGCAATTTATCACGGCAAAGGGCTTAACATCAGTCTGACCAAATATGATGATGATTTGATTAAATCTCTAAGAGCAGTAAATCACAGCGTAAAACATGGCATTTCCTCCTACCTCTAGGTGGCGCTATGAGTGAAGTTGAATATTGGCATTGAAATGTGTTCAGGCCAGGACACGTATCAAACATGTGGAGCGTGCGGCAGATTGGACATTGTATGCCTGAGTTAGAGCCACTTCCTGTTTCATGGCGAAAATGCAGAAATTTGTCAGGCCGCCACGGACACACCCTCTGACGAAAAGTCAAGATCTCCGCAATTTAACATCGCAAAGGCCTTTAGATGAGATTGACCAAATATGACGATGATCTGATTAAATCTGTAGGAGGAGTTTGTTAAAGTATGAAGCCTGGAAATGACCAAATTTGCACAAAAATCAAGGCAAAAATTCAAAATGGCGGACTTCCTGTTGGGTTTAGAGCTTCGCTCCAAGAGACTTTTTTGTAGGTCTTGGGGTGATAGATGATCCTACCAAATTTCGTGTCTGTACGTTTTTCGTAGCGGGGGGGCTGTTCTCTTGAAATTTTGCAGGTGGCGCTATCGAGCCATTTCTACACGCCCACTTCTGGCGCCTATACCACATGTAAATTTTCGCCACTTCTGACATGTGTGCAAAATTTCATGAGTTTTCGAGCATGTTTCGCCCCTCAAAAATGCGATTCACTTTGGAGAAGAAGAAGAATAAATAATAATAATAATAATAATAATAATAATAATAATAATAATAATAAACCGAGCAAAAACAATAGGGTCCTCGCACCACGGTGTGCTCGGGCCCTAAATATAGCTGCAAGCAGCGATGGCGGGCCCTCGCACGTTATTTTACCGCTATACGATGCCTCCGAGAAAACGATGCACGGTGAGCAAGTGCATCAAGTGGGTAAATATCAGTGGGCTATTTCATGTTGTTATTGACCCATTTGGGGACTGTAGGTAAAAGAAACCCCACATTTTAGACAAACGGGGGCGCTGGTGAGCCACTTAAGAGACACGCCTATGTCTGACCTTTTTGTGCACACTTAACAGTCGACAACTCTGATGTGTGTGCCAAGTTTTAGGTTAATCTATGCACGCCAAGAGCCTTAAACATGCCTAAAATTAAAGTAAAATTTGACGCGTTGCCATGGGAACAGCGTTGGAGATATCAAAAATCCCTTCGCAATTTAGCATCTACTATGCCTCGGCATCATGTTGACCACTTTTGGTGTCAATCGCATGAAAATCCTAGAAGGAGTATTTAAAAGAACATTGGATGGAACTGTCAAAAAAATCCACCTTTGTGACTGACACACTTCCAGGCACCTGCTGGTGGCGCTATACCCGAGACTCACAATAGGCACATCGATGCGTTCGGAATCTTCAGACGAACAAACGTCCTGCGTATCATTACAATAAGACATTTTTTGCCTTAGATATTAGACACTTCCTGTTTCTCTGATTTCACCATGATTTTGTCGCTTCGCCATGGCAGAACCGTTCGAGATATCAAAAATCCCTTCGCAATTTAGCAAGTACAATGTCTCGACATCATGTTCACCGCGTTTGGTGTCAATCGCATAAATCCCCTAGGAGGAGTATTTAAAAGTTCATCACATGCGTTTTTGAAACAATCAAAAATGTCCGACTTCCTGTTGGGCGGAGCTAATAGGTTTAAGGGCGAAAGTTGTTCGGGTCGATGAGTTCTATATGTGTACCAACTCTCGTACATGTGCGTACATTTTTGCCCGATCTGTGCCCCAATGTTTGTTTTTGAATTAAAGGGGGCGCTACAGAGCTCCCTTGCCACGCCCGTGGTCCGGCCTTTGCCCGGACCTGATGGCCGACGACTCTGATGTCTGTGCAAAATTTCAAGAGTTTTTGAGTATGTTAAGGCCCCCAAATTGCCCCGAAACGTAAAAAAAAAATAAAAAAAAAAAAAATAATAATAATAATAATAATAATAAAAATAATAATCCGAGCAAAAACAATAGGGCTTCGCACCTTTCGGTGCAGGCCATTCTGGCCTGCTCCTCGGTGCTCGGGCCCTAATAATAATAATAATAATAATAAACGGAGCAAAAACAATAGGGTCCTCACACTTGTGTGCTCGGGCCCTAATAATAATAATAATAAACGGAGCAAAAACAATAGGGTCCTCACACTTGTGTGCTCGGGCCCTAATAATAAACGGAGCAAAAACAATAGGGTCCTCACACTTGTGTGCTCGGGCCCTAATAATAAACGGAGCAAAAACAATAGGGTCCTCACACCCTGGTGTGCTCGGGCCCTAAATACACATACATACATACATTGTTTAAAAGAGCGGCACCACAAACACAGTACGGCTTGTCTTTTTTTGGCAATAAGTAAGACACATGCTGAAAGCTGCCACTGCATTAGGCCTAAATGTGGATATGGCACTGAATGGTAACAGCTTAATGGAGAAATGCATAGATAAATCTAGAAGGGCATTTCATGTAAAGGCAACAAATGCTCAGAAAGGTGAGCACAAATGTTAAAGACCTCCTATTTTAATTCTCATGATTTACATCTCTTTTGCTGTGTACTGTAAGTATGTGTTAGTACATGTTACCATTCGGCAAAGTTATTGTCTCCAACTGAAATCTCTTTTCTTGGACTACAATAAACGCAAGGATTGTAGGCAACAGTTTACTTCCACAGCCAGTTGACGTAGACTCGATACACATTCTCATAATTCTGCCCACTTCTGACTTACAGTCTATAAGTAGCTATTTGACTATTCAAACCATGACTCAAACACCAGTTTTGAGCAGTATAGAGTAGCGCTTGTTTGTCGTTTTTATGATGACAAATGCAGAAATGGGGCCTATACCATGAAGCCGGTTTAGTTGGTTATTCAGCTAAGTTTATGATTAGTTTGTGCAAAACCTGGGTTTTGGGTACCATGAAAATAGTTTGTACCAACAAGACCTGCACATTGGCTTGGTTTTGTCAACTTGAAACTAATCCTGTAACCCCGAGTTTGTTTAACTATTTTCATGGTACAGGCTCATGGTTTTATGTTTTAGTGTTCTTACCAATCTGTTATGGTCTGCTTAAGCCACGCTGGCAAAGTTGATTGATCAGCTTGGTCATCTGCATTTTCTGGATCAGATTCGGGCTCATATTAGTAAAGACAATATTATTTCTTGTTGGAAGCTGATCTTCCAAATATAGTAAGGTGTGTCACATTTCCGTGAAACATTTGAGGTATTCGGCCAATCACAAGGCACTGGATAGCTGGCCAATCAAAGCGCACCACATTTTCTCAGAATGATGAGCTTTGGAGAAATCAATGCTTTTTAGAAAAGCGGGGCATAAAGGAGCAACAATAAAGTACGGTATATGGAAATTAAAGGAACAGTATGTAAGAAATGTATATTAATTAATCATAAAATGGCCCTGATATGTCACTAGACATTAAGAAATTATTTTCATTTCAAATATCACTGACAACAGTGGTCCGGCCAGGATATTGTCATTTAAAAAGTGGAGTTGCAGCCCTCAACTGATGTTTATGTTGTCATGTGGAGTATTGGCCACCAGTTGTGTGATTGCAGTACAAGTTTAAGACACAAGTTTTGTGATTGCAGTACCAGTTTTCGCCACAATCCTACATACTGTTCCTTTAATGTTTTTTAACCATAAACCACACAAACACACAGCATTACACCAAATACACAAAATAACATTTTTTTTGCAACGTAATAGGGGCTCTTTAACTTAACATTTAGTGCATTTCTACACTTATTTTTAAGCAAATGTTTAGGAAATCAATATAGGAGGAACAGTATATTATCACGATGTTAAAGCTATGATAGCAGGGCAAAAATAAGTTCATTTTTAGCCAAAAATCTGAACACTGAACAATTATACATGCGTATGCCTTATTTCATTACTAACACACATGCCTTACCACGATTGCACATACACATTTGGGAAAAGCAACACTTACATATACGCTTATATATTCTCAACGTTTTGAAACGTGAGATTAATTCAGTGCTTCATAGTATGTTACGCAACTATGAACTGCCAAAGTAAGCAAGTCAAAAACGAATCACAGTCTGTTTTCACACTTAAATCCTATATGAAATCACTATGTACCTAAATTCCCACACATACTTTGACAAAAGCTGCTAACTTTAACAAGTGAAACCTCAAACAGGGGACAGCAGCACTAACCAGAAGCAACTCGAGCATCTTTAAAACGAACTTTATCGGAAAGCCAATACAATGAGAGTTGCTGCCCCTTACCTGATACATGTATGTATTAAAGTAGATCCCATTGTGCAGATGGATCTTCTGAGAGATAAGGTTCATCTCGCAAGAATCATATCAGAACCTGGCTCGGATCTGCGAGCCCCCGCAGTGAGGAGTGAACGGGAGGGTGGAGGGAGGAGAGCAAGCGACAGAGAGAGAACGAGAACGGGACTCTAAATCCCTGATGGATGACGGTAAACTAAGGAATAAATAAAAGTCTTCGATGCCGGCTCTGCTTAGCAGTGGTGCACAACTCCGCAGACTGAACCCCAAATGAAATGAAAAAGAGAGAGACATTGAAGGTGGGGGTGAGTGAATGGGGGTAGAAGTGCAGCAGAGAAAAAGGATGCTACGAAATGCAAACAGAGAGGAAAACAGAGCAAGGGAGAAGATAAAGATAGAAAGTGAGATAGAGACTGAACAGTTGCTGGTGGGGCATGCGAGTCTGCTGACTGGAGGTACATGGAGAAGTAAAGAGTTCAGGTCTACTTTGCAGATTTTTAGGCACGACAATTGTCTGCTTAGACAGGAAGAGATAGCTGACTGACACAGCTTGTTAGGGTTTTACAGGGTGACAGTTTGGGGAGGGTAAATCTAAAAGTACTGCAGTGGTCTCTGTGAATAGACGTAATACAAATTATATTATTGATCAATAGTGCAGACTTCTAATATCCCACACAATTTGAATACCAGCCAGCCAATCAGATTTGAGCTGCACATTTTGGCATTCTGTGTGTCAAAGGTTCTGTGAATGTAGTTTGAATGATTTCATGTTTAAGGTAAAATGCATAAAACATGCTGAAATTGAAGTAGCTGTCACATTTCCACCATGTGCTATTCTGGGATGTGGGATTGTTTTGGTATCGATGTGTTCAGAGTGAGTAGGCTAGTATCTCACAGTGGCAATACTGATGAAGGCTCAGATTTCATCTTGTCCAGTTTCATCTCAGTCAATATGTGCTGAAAGGCTAAACTGATCCCAGATCTGTTTGATTAAAAGATGGAGGAAGAGTGACAGATGTGTGCAGGGACTGCGCTGTGAAAGAGAGTGGATAGAGAAAAGGAACAGGAAGTGCATTGGCAAGACAAACCCCTCTACGGGATGCACCAGAAGCAGCTGACACTGGAGAACCCCACATGCGGCTGTTAATGGCATGGCTAAAGAACAGCCCAGAGGTTCTCATCATTACTGTACAAGAACAAGCACTCAACACAAGATCAATAGAGAAAAGCAAGAAGTTCCAGTATACACTGTTGACCAAAAAAATATGCTCAAAATAAACTGACAGTACAACTTAGCTTCTACAGATCACACAGATTTTGTTCAAGAGAAAGCAAAATACTGCAGCTAAGATATTTCTCTAAATTAATTGTTTCCCTGCCATTGACAAGTTATCTCGTCAATTAAGAGAAAACATTTCCCTGCTAACAACGCTTTCCTGAAGCAAAAACTAATTAAATTAATTTTAAACACCGTGCAGGGTTTACAGCAGAAAATTTGTTAGTTAAGGAGGTAGGGTTGGACGAGTGGGCGGGGCAGAGGGCGTGACAATCAAAGGGGTGGAGCGTATGCGTCATGATGAAAATTTAAATATTTTTTTGTTTAAAACACTCAAATAAAACTTAATTTTGAAGAAACTATGACAGAAAATGAACACATAATAGATTATTAATGAATTAAATGTTTTAACAAATACCTCTAATGGGAATAGCTGTGTGATAAAATGAAACTAAAGGGTTAATAAACACAAACTAAATCAGATGTTGTAGAACGTCTGGCGAACGATGATAGATGGCACAAAAATGGTAAAAACTGATTATTTCCCACTATTAATTACATTATCTTAAAGGAGTGTAACTACTACACGTGAAACCTAGCAAAATCACCAGCTAACTTACTTTAAATTTGCAAGAACTACAGATTAATACAATAACAGGCTTAAATAAACCCAAAACATAAGTCCACTTACAGTTCTCACAGACACGCGTTTTATCAACTGGCTATCCTCCAGACATAACGGACTGGTTCTTAATTTCATTTCGGCCGTGTGGCATGCGTGCACGCTCGCTGTGTGATGCGCGTCCGCGCTATTCTCCGAGATGCACTTGACGGCCTTTTGTGCAGCAAAATATATATATTTTTTGGACGACCTAGTTAAGGTGGTAGGGTTTCCAAGCTTAGGCGGGCCGCCTATACTGAAATGTGCTGCAGGAAACCCTGCCATGTTTGATCATCGTTCTGAATCTGCTCTCTAACAAAATTCCTTTACAAAAATGCAATTATTTCAGCTTTTTGCTCAAAATTTGGTATTTTTGAAAAAAAAAAACATATTTAAGAGGTTATAAAAAGAGAACAAATGAAGATAGGATGAAACACTTTTTGGTTTGTTTGAAAGCAGATGGTCTGTTCTTTTATTTGATATATTTGTATCTTTATATGTTTATAGAAGAAAATTTTCCTGGAAGGCATTTTGTGAAACTTGTGAAAATCACAGAAAATGCTGGTGGGCAACTTAAAAAAAGGCTGGTGGGGAATAAGTTAAAAACTATTAATGCTTATGTAAAGAACAATTTTAATTTGACCAGCAAATATAAATGTAGCCTGCTTGACTGAGGGACAATTGCCAAACCAGATAATCCGATTATCAGATTACAGAGACATAAATCATCTAATCTGTTTATTCACTGTTTACTTTGAGTTTCTTATAGCAATGAGATTAAATAGAGAAAACAGAAGCGTTTGCTAGAATATTGTTTACCTTTCTTCTGAGAAAAAGACCCATACTAAATAGACGAATAGTAGTAATGATAGTAATACTGAAATATACTGTGCAAAAGGACAACATGCTATGGTATAGTAATCAGGTATTATTATTACTCAGTCTCTTTATTAGAATACAAGAAAATACAGGAAATGTTTATGCAGTATTTAAAAACAGAATAAAATAAGCTAAAGTGTCAAGTATTTAGTGTTGAGCAATAGCACCTGCAGGCTTTTTTTAAGGGGAAACAATGAAAATTTGACTTTTTCTATGTTTAAATGCTATAATTGGGTCCCCAGTGCTTTTATCAACCTAAAAAAAATATGATAAAGATCAACCCAGTAACTTAGTTTTGGTAAACCATTTTCTTCATGCATGTGAAAAAATAGCTAATTGAAATTTGGCTCCCCTTGTGATGTCAGAAGGGGATAATCCCGCCCCTCAATCTGCACTATCCAACCACGGCCCTGCCATTTAGTGCAGAGATCAACTAATTTGCATTTAAAAGGACATAATCAGAATGCTTACATGACATTTTGATTATCATTACCGCAACAGATGCTTATTAAATGTTAATTTAATTAATAGAAGCATAATACTTTGATTTTAAATGCATGTACAGAATCTCCAAATTATGTTCTTTCAGGTTTGTCATGTCATTTTGAAAATATGTCAGTGTTGATGTTTTCTGACTGTTGCGGTAATGAGATTTTTTAGGACTAATTTTTTAAATTATGTTACAAAAAGTGTTAAATGATAAGTAAAAGTTTTTAAATTAATGTTCCCATTTGCTCCAGACTTTGTTTTTCAATGTCTGGTGGGAAAAAAAGTAAATTTAAGCAATTTTTACATTTTCATGCTTGACATTTTTAAAACCAAGTTTTCGTGAGAATCACCCGTATACTCATAGAAAACAATGTGTTATATTTTTTTAGAACAACGCGGCGCTGAGCTGTGGTCCGGTGTGCGACCCCCTTTAGACTTTTTGTTTCTCCAAGACTATAAATACTTTCACATAGCAAGCATTGTATTGTACGATCGCCACAATGTTACTGAAGATCTGAAACAACAGGTATGATGTTTCTGTAGCTTAACAAAAAATTGCATTAGCAACGCAAAGGTCATAGATTCGTTACCAGGAAACACACACACATTACTGATAAAATGCATCCAATAGCGTAAATGCACTGTAACTCGCTTTAGATATAAGTATCTGCCAAGTGCATAAATCTAATGTCACATCCACTAAATATTCCCACTGCTACTGTTGTTGAGTCAACTCAGTCACATTGAGCTTAAATGCAGTTGTCAAGGAAACAGTAACACATCTAAAGAGAGTCAGCACCTGATGTGGAGAAGAGCAGATTACTCAGGAGAGGAGCTCTGTCGTCATTATTTAACCCAACACAGAGGACAGATTGAGCTAAATAAGCAGCGCTTTCCTGCACTTTATACGGCTGTTCTAGATAATCACTCTTGCTTAAATAAAGGCTCTTTACTACAGCTTGTAAGGAAAGCATTTAATGCTGTGAGATAATGAGATAAAAAAAATGATACAGTGTGTTTGGGCTGGAGGCCAGGCTGTAGCAGAGCTCGAGGGGTTTGGCATACATTTTTGTTTATAGACACTCAAGCATAACAGAAGAGATTGTTACAATGACCAAATTCCTGTAGTCTGGTCTCTTATTTACAGCCACCGTGGAAGACCTTCTCCATCATTTGTAATGAGATTGTGCCCCCTTGTGAATAGGAGGTGTAAGTGCTGAAAGGGGATCAGTTCATCAGTGCTTGATCTCCCTATAATGCTTTATAAGTATCTTCATCAGTATTTACTAAGAATCCTTGATAAGGAGCATATAAAATACAACTACACACCAATGCATACAAAAATCAGTATTTGTGGCTACTTTTAGCCTCAAATATATACATTTCTGTTTAGAAGGAGAACCGAGAATATTTTCCTAGGTCATTTTGCTCATTAAGAAAATACATCTTAAATTTAAGAATTTTTAGATATTTTTACTGAAAACAAGACAAAAATACTAAGTAAGAAAGTCATTTTTTGCAGTGTATGGGGAAAATAATGTTTTTTAACCATAAACCACGCCATGGTTTCCCGCAGCACCTTGCAATTCGGGCAACCCGCCTAAGATGGCAAACCCTACCGCCTCAACTAGCTTGTCCAGAAAAAAAAAATTTGCTGCACATAGGTCATCAACTGCATCTCTGAGAATAGTGCGGACGCGCTTCACACAGGGAGCGGGCACGCGTGCCACATGGCCAAATGAGAGAAAGACGTGCTCCGGACCATCCCTGTCTGGAGGATAACTAGCCAGTTGATAAAACATCTCCGAGCATAGCGCGGACGCGTTTCACACCGTGAAATAGTCCGTGTCTGGAGGATAGCCAGTTGATAAAACGCGTGTCCGTGAGAACTGTAAGTGGACTTATGTTTTGGGTTTATTATGTTGGCTTTGAAAAAGCCAATATATTGTTATTGCTATTAAACTTATTATTATGTTGGCTTTGAAAAAGCCAATATATTGTTATTGCTATTAAACTTATTATTAGTGGTGCTTGCATTTATGCAAGGCATCACTATTACTATTGCTCATACTTATTATAATAATAATTATTATTCTTATGTCTGGACACTTTTTCGGCGCGTAACTCATCCCGCACGGTTTGCCGTAGTCCCATGAAAGAGGGCTCAAATCGACCGGATTATTGAGGAGAGGTGTGCTATGACTTTTATAAGCGATCGGGTGCAGGGTTTCGGAAAGGGGGGCGAAAAACCACCCAAAAAATCCCATTGACTTAACATTGCGCCCAACTTTGACGGGTCATAGCTCTGCTCGAGGATTTTGTAGAAACATGTGGGTTACATTGTTTGAAGAGGGTGGTAGGCTCTGTAAGAACATGCATCACATTGGGGTGTAAGCTGTACCCCTGGGGTGTAAGAGGCACCCGAAAATTCCCATTGACTTATAATGGGGCAGGAAACATGCCCATATAAGGGAATAAAACAGTTCCAGATGGGATATCTTTGCTTTACAGTGTCGTAGAGATAAGTGGGTGGGCTCATTTTACTCGGGCATCCAATCAGTCTCTCAGGATCATCCCAGAGCTATTAAGCCACGCCCCTAGCAACAATTTTGGGCACCCTAGCAACATCTCCCATAGACTGCCATTATAAAATGCCCAGATGGATATCTCTGCACCACAGTGTCATAGAGACATGGGGGCAGGCTCATTTTACTCAGGCCTCCAATCAGTCTCTCAGGATCCTTATTGAGGTATTAAGCCACGCCCCTAGCAACCACTTTTGAGCACCCTAGCAACATAACATTTAAACAGTTATATCTCGACATCAGAACATCGTAGAGACACGGGGGTTGGACCGTTTTACTTGTGACTCGGAGTGTAATAACAATAACTGGCCACATCATTGGCCACTCCCAAGCCACGCCCCTAGCAACCAAATATGAGCACCCTAGCAACCGAATAAACAAAGCCTTATATCTCCGCATCAGAACATCGTAGAGACACGGGGGTTGGACCGTTTTACTTGTGACTCGGAGTGTAATAACTGGCCACATCATTGGCCACTCCCAAGCCACGCCCCTAACAACCAAATATGAGCACCCTAGCAACATAATAAACAAAGCCTTATATCTCTGGATCCGAACATCATAGAGACATGGGGGTTGGGTCTTTGGGTCATGTTAGCTTCATGCTAGCTTAATGCTAAGTCATACTAGCTTCATGCTAGTTTCATGCTAGCTTAATGCTAATTTCATAATAAATCTTGCTAACTTTACGTTAAATCATGCTAGCTTCATGCTAACTTCATGTTAACTTCTTGCTAATCATGCTAACATCATGCTAGCTTCATGCTAATCATGCTAACATCATGCTATCCTTATGCTAATCATTCTAACATCATGCTAACTTCATGCTAATCATGCTAAGATCATGCTAATCATGCTAACATCAGGCTAACTTCATGCTAATCATGCTAACATAATGCTAATCATGCTAACATCATGCTTATCATGCTAACATCATGCTTACTTCATGCTAACATCATGCTAATCATGCTAACATCATTTTAGCTTCATGCTAATCATGTTAGCTTCATGCTAACATCATGCTAGCTTCATGCTTATCATGCTAATAATGTTAGCTTCATGCTAGCTTCATGCTAATCATGCTAACATCATGCTAACATCATGCTAACATCATGCTAGCTTGATGCTAATCATGCTAGCTTCATGTTAATCATGCTAGCTTCATGCTAATCATGTTAACTTCATGCTAGCTTCATGCTAATCATGCTAGCTTCATGTTAGCTTCATGCTAATCATGCTAACATCATGTTAATCATGCTAACATCATGCTAACATCATGCTAACATCATGCTAGCTTCATGCTAATCATGCTAGCTTCATGCTAATCATGTTAGCTTCATGCTAGCTTCATGCTAATCATGCTAGCTTCATGCTAGCTTCATGCTAATCATGCTAACATCATGCTAATCATGCTAACATCATGCTAATCATGCTAGCTTCATGCTAATCATGTTAGCTTCATGCTAATCATGTTAGCTTCATGCTAGCTTCATGATAATCATGCTAGCTTAATGCTAGCTTTATGCTAACTTCATGCTAATCATGTTAGCTTTATGCTAGCTTCATGCTAATCATGTTAACATCATGCTAGCTTCATGTTAACTTCATGCTAATCATCCTAACATCATGCTAACTTCATGCTAATCATATTAACCATCATGTTAGCTTCATGCTAATGATGTTCGCTTTATGCTAGCTTCATGCTAATCATGTTAACATCATACTACCTTCACGTTAATTATGCTAACATCATGCTAGCTTCATGGTAATCATACTACCTTCAATAAACAAAGCCTTATATCTCCACATCAGAACATCGTAGAGACACGGGGGTTGGACCGTTTGACTCGTGACTCGGAGTATAATCATACATTGCCCCCAGAAATTTGCCACGGCAAGCACCACTTCACATTTTCTTCAGGAAATGTACCTATCTAGTTATTATTATTATTCTTTTTCTCCCCCCAAAATTTCTGACACTAACTCGTCCTAGGGCTTTCAAGCTACATGCACCAAATTTTCCACAGACCTTCAGACTGGTCTGACTTAGTGTGCTATATCTTTTCTAACTGATGGGACCTTCCGAATTCCTAAACGGGGGTCTCGAACACCCCAAAATTTCCATTGACTTAACATTGAGACAAACTTTGACGCGTCATAGCTGCGAGTGAGAAACTTGTAGAAACTTGTGGCTTACCACATTTAAGGTGGCTGACAGGCTCTGTAAGAACATACCTCACAATGGGGTGTAAGCTGTACCCCTGGGGTGTAAGAGGCCCCCAAAATTTCCCATTGACTTATAATGGGGCAGGAAGCATGCCCATATAAGGGAATAAACGCGTCCCAGATGGAATATCTTTACTTTAGAGTGTCGTAGAGACATGGGGGTGGGCTCATTTTACTCAGTCATCCAATCAGTCTCTTAGGATCGCCCCAAAGCTATTTAGCCACGCCCCTAGCAACAATTTTGGGTACCCTAGCAACATCTCCCATAGACTACCATTATAAAAAGCCCAGATGGATATCTTTACACCAGAGTGTCATAGAGACATAGGGGTGGGCTCATTTTACTCAGGCATCCAATCAGTCTTAATAGGATTCTTATTGAGGCATTAAGCCACGCCCCTAGCAACCAAATTTGAGCACCCTAGCAACATAATAAACAAAGCCTTATATCTCTTGGTCTGAACATCATAGAGACATGGGGGTTGGGTCTTTGGGTCATGCTAGGTTCATGCTAGCTCCATGCTAAGTCATACTAGCTTCATGCTAGTTTCATGCTAGCTTTATGCTAATTTCATAATAAATCTTGCTAACTTCATGCTAAATCATGCTAACTTCATGTTAAATCTTGTTAGCTGCACGCTAAATAGTGCTAGCGTCATGCTAATCATGTTAGCATCATGCTAATCATGCTAGCTTCACGTTAAATCATGCTAGCTTCATGCTAATCATGCTAGCCTCATGCTACCTTCATGCTAATCATGCTAACATCATGCTAGCTTCATGCTAATCATGCTAGAATCATGCTAGCTTCATGCTAATCATGCTAGAATCATGCTAGCTTCATGCTAATCATGCTAGAATCATGCTAGTTTCATGCTAACATCATGATAGCTTCATGCTAATCATATTAACATCATGCTAGCTTCATGCTAATCATGCTAGCATCATGCTAGCTTCATGCTAATCATGCTAGCATCATGCTAGCTTCATGCTAATCATGCTAGCATCATGCTAGCTTCATGCTAATCATGCTAGCATCATGCTAGCTTCATGCTAATCATGCTAGCATCATGCTAATCATGCTAGCATCATGCTAGCTTCATGCTAATCATGCTAGCATCATGCTAGCTTCATGCTAATCATGCTAGCATCATGCTAGCTTTATGCTAATCATGCTAGCATCATGCTAGCTTCATGCTAATCATGCTAGCATCATGCTAGCTTCATGCTAATCATGCTAGCATCATGCTAGCTTCATGCTAATCATGCTAGCATCATGCTAGCTTTATGCTAATCATGCTAGCATCATGCTAGCTTCATGCTAATCATGCTAGCATCATGCTAATCATGCTAGCATCATGCTAGCTTCATGCTAATCATGCTAGCATCATGTTAGCTTCATGCTAATCATGCTAACATCATGCTAGCTTCATGCTAATCATGCTAGCATCATGCTAGCTTCATGCTAATCATGTTAGCTTCATGCTAATCATGTTAACATCATGCTAGCTTCATGCTAATCATGCTAGCATCATGCTAGCTTCATGCTAATCATGCTAGCATCATGCTAGCTTCATGCTAATCATGCTAGCATCATGTTAGCTTCATGCTAATCATGCTAGCATCATGCTAGCTTCATGCTAATCATGCTAACATCATGTTAGCTTAATGCTAATCATGCTAGCATCATGCTAGCTTCATGCTAATCATGCTATCATCATGCTAGCTTCATGCTAATCATGCTAGCATCATGCTAGCTTCATGTTAATCATGCTAGCATCATGTTAGCTTCATGCTAATCATGCTAACATCAGGCTAACTTCATGCTAATCATGCTACCTTCATACTTAAACATTCTAACAGCCAGATAGCCTACTAAACTAAACTTCTGTCAAACCGTTTTAAACGTTCAAGCTACGCTTTTTCAAGCCAACATAAAGTTTGTCTTCAAACTTTAATATCTAGTTATTATGTTGGCTTTGAAAAAGCCAATATATTGTTATTGCTATTAAACTTATTATTATTATTATTATTCTTTTTCTCCCCCCAAAATTTCTGACACTAACTCGTCCTAGGGCTTTCAAGCTACATGCACCAAATTTTCCACAGACCTTCAGACTGGTCTGACTTAGTGTGCTATATCTTTTCTAACTGATGGGACCTTCCGAATTCCTAAACGGGGGTCTCGAACACCCCAAAATTTCCATTGACTTAACATTGAGACAAACTTTGACGCGTCATAGCTGCGAGTGAGAAACTTGTAGAAACTTGTGGCTTACCACATTTAAGGTGGCTGACAGGCTCTGTAAGAACATACATCACAATGGGGTGTAAGCTGTACCCCTGGGGTGTAAGAGGCCCCCAAAATTTCCCATTGACTTATAATGGGGCAGGAAGCATGCCCATATAAGGGAATAAACGCGTCCCAGATGGAATATCTTTACTTTAGAGTGTCGTAGAGACATGGGGGTGGGCTCATTTTACTCAGTCATCCAATCAGTCTCTTAGGATCGCCCCAAAGCTATTTAGCCATGCCCCTAGCAACAATTTTGGGTACCCTAGCAACATCTCCCATAGACTACCATTATAAAAAGCCCAGATGGATATCTTTACACCAGAGTGTCATAGAGACATAGGGGTGGGCTCATTTTACTCAGGCATCCAATCAGTCTTAATAGGATTCTTATTGAGGCATTAAGCCACGCCCCTAGCAACCAAATTTGAGCACCCTAGCAACATAATAAACAAAGCCTTATATCTCTTGGTCTGAACATCATAGAGACATGGGGGTTGGGTCTTTGGGTCATGCTAGGTTCATGCTAGCTCCATGCTAAGTCATACTAGCTTCATGCTAGTTTCATGCTAGCTTTATGCTAATTTCATAATAAATCTTGCTAACTTCATGCTAAATCATGCTAACTTCATGTTAAATCTTGTTAGCTGCACGCTAAATAGTGCTAGCGTCATGCTAATCATGTTAGCATCATGCTAATCATGCTAGCTTCACGTTAAATCATGCTAGCTTCATGCTAATCATGCTAGCCTCATGCTACCTTCATGCTAATCATGCTAACATCATGCTAGCTTCATGCTAATCATGCTAGAATCATGCTAGCTTCATGCTAATCATGCTAGAATCATGCTAGCTTCATGCTAATCATGCTAGAATCATGCTAGTTTCATGCTAACATCATGATAGCTTCATGCTAATCATATTAACATCATGCTAGCTTCATGCTAATCATGCTAGCATCATGCTAGCTTCATGCTAATCATGCTAGCATCATGCTAGCTTCATGCTAATCATGCTAGCATCATGCTAGCTTCATGCTAATCATGCTAGCATCATGCTAGCTTCATGCTAATCATGCTAGCATCATGCTAATCATGCTAGCATCATGCTAGCTTCATGCTAATCATGCTAGCATCATGCTAGCTTCATGCTAATCATGCTAGCATCATGCTAGCTTTATGCTAATCATGCTAGCATCATGCTAGCTTCATGCTAATCATGCTAGCATCATGCTAGCTTCATGCTAATCATGCTAGCATCATGCTAGCTTCATGCTAATCATGCTAGCATCATGCTAGCTTTATGCTAATCATGTTAGCATCATGCTAGCTTCATGCTAATCATGCTAGCATCATGCTAATCATGCTAGCATCATGCTAGCTTCATGCTAATCATGCTAGCATCATGTTAGCTTCATGCTAATCATGCTAACATCATGCTAGCTTCATGCTAATCATGCTAGCATCATGCTAGCTTCATGCTAATCATGTTAGCTTCATGCTAATCATGTTAACATCATGCTAGCTTCATGCTAATCATGCTAGCATCATGCTAGCTTCATGCTAATCATGCTAGCATCATGTTAGCTTCATGCTAATCATGCTAGCATCATGTTAGCTTCATGCTAATCATGCTAGCATCATGCTAGCTTCATGCTAATCATGCTAACATCATGTTAGCTTAATGCTAATCATGCTAGCATCATGCTAGCTTCATGCTAATCATGCTATCATCATGCTAGCTTCATGCTAATCATGCTAGCATCATGCTAGCTTCATGTTAATCATGCTAGCATCATGTTAGCTTCATGCTAATCATGCTAACATCAGGCTAACTTCATGCTAATCATGCTACCTTCATACTTAAACATTCTAACAGCCAGAAAGCCTACTAAACTAAACTTCTGTCAAACCGTTTTAAACGTTCAAGCTACGCTTTTTCAAGCCAACATAAAGTTTGTCTTCAAACTTTAATATCTAGTTATTATTATTCTTTTTCTCCCCCCAAAATTTCTGACACTAACTCGTCCTAGGGCTTTCAAGCTACATGCACCAAATTTTCCACAGACCTTCAGACTGGTCTGACTTAGTGTGCTATATCTTTTCTAACTGATGGGACCTTCCGAATTCCTAAACGGGGGTCTCAAACACCCCAAAATTTCCATTGACTTAACATTGAGACAAACTTTGACGCGTCATAGCTGCGAGTGAGAAACTTGTAGAAACTTGTGGCTTACCACATTTAAGGTGGCTGACAGGCTCTGTAAGAACATACATCACAATGGGGTGTAAGCTGTACCCCTGGGGTGTAAGAGGCCCCCAAAATTTCCCATTGACTTATAATGGGGCAGGAAGCATGCCCATATAAGGGAATAAACGCGTCCCAGATGGAATATCTTTACTTTAGAGTGTCGTAGAGACATGGGGGTGGGCTCATTTTACTCAGTCATCCAATCAGTCTCTTAGGATCGCCCCAAAGCTATTTAGCCACGCCCCTAGCAACAATTTTGGGTACCCTAGCAACATCTCCCATAGACTACCATTATAAAAAGCCCAGATGGATATCTTTACACCAGAGTGTCATAGAGACATAGGGGTGGGCTCATTTTACTCAGGCATCCAATCAGTCTTAATAGGATTCTTATTGAGGCATTAAGCCACGCCCCTAGCAACCAAATTTGAGCACCCTAGCAACATAATAAACAAAGCCTTATATCTCTTGGTCTGAACATCATAGAGACATGGGGGTTGGGTCTTTGGGTCATGCTAGGTTCATGCTAGCTCCATGCTAAGTCATACTAGCTTCATGCTAGTTTCATGCTAGCTTTATGCTAATTTCATAATAAATCTTGCTAACTTCATGCTAAATCATGCTAACTTCATGTTAAATCTTGTTAGCTGCACGCTAAATAGTGCTAGCGTCATGCTAATCATGTTAGCATCATGCTAATCATGCTAGCTTCACGTTAAATCATGCTAGCTTCATGCTAATCATGCTAACCTCATGCTTACTTCATGCTAATCATGCTAGCCTCATGCTACCTTCATGCTAATCATGCTAACATCATGCTAGCTTCATGCTAATCATGCTAGAATCATGCTAGCTTCATGCTAATCATGCTAGAATCATGCTAGCTTCATGCTAATCATGCTAGAATCATGCTAGTTTCATGCTAACATCATGATAGCTTCATGCTAATCATATTAACATCATGCTAACTTCATGCTAATCATGCTAGCATCATGCTAGCTTCATGCTAATCATGCTAGCATCATGCTAGCTTCATGCTAATCATGCTAGCATCATGCTAGCTTCATGCTAATCATGCTAGCATCATGCTAGCTTCATGCTAATCATGCTAGCATCATGCTAGCTTCATGCTAATCATGCTAGCATCATGCTAATCATGCTAGCATCATGCTAGCTTCATGCTAATCATGCTAGCATCATGCTAGCTTCATGCTAATCATGCTAGCATCATGCTAGCATCATGCTAGCTTCATGCTAATCATGCTAGCATCATGCTAGCTTTATGCTAATCATGCTAGCATCATGCTAGCTTCATGCTAATCATGCTAGCATCATGCTAATCATGCTAGCATCATGCTAGCTTCATGCTAATCATGCTAGCATCATGTTAGCATCATGCTAACATCATGCTAGCTTCATGCTAATCATGCTAGCATCATGCTAGCTTCATGCTAATCATGCCAGCTTCATGCTAATCATGTTAACATCATGCTAGCTTCATGCTAATCATGCTAGCATCATGCTAGCTTCATGCTAATCATGCTAGCATCATGCTAGCTTCATGCTAATCATGCTAGCATCATGCTAGCTTCATGCTAATCATGCTAGCATCATGCTAGCTTCATGTTAATCATGCTAACATCATGTTAGCTTAATGCTAATCATGCTAGCATCATGCTAATCATGCTAGCATCATGCTAGCTTCATGCTAATCATGCTAGCATCATGTTAGCTTCATGCTAATCATGCTAGCATCATGCTAGCTTCATGCTAATCATGCTAACATCATGTTAGCTTAATGCTAATCATGCTAGCATCATGCTAGCTTCATGCTAATCATGCTAACATCATGCTAGCTTCATGCTAATCATGCTAGCATCATGCTAGCTTCATGCTAATCATGCTATCATCATGCTAGCTTCATGCTAATCATGCTAGCATCATGCTAGCTTCATGTTAATCATGCTAGCATCATGTTAGCTTCATGCTAATCATGCTAACATCAGGCTAACTTCATGCTAATCATGCTACCTTCATACTTAAACATTCTAACAGCCAGATAGCCTACTAAACTAAACTTCTGTCAAACCGTTTTAAACGTTCAAGCTACGCTTTTTCAAGCCAACATAAAGTTTGTCTTCAAACTTTAATATCTAGTTTAAGCCTGTTATTGTATTAGTCTGTAGTTCTTACAAATTTAAAGTAAGTTAGCTGGTGATTTTGTTGTTTGAGCAACCTGCTAGCTAGGTTTCACATGCCTGTTGATTCAATATAATTGTTGAGCGCTCTTGCTCACGTTATGTATGTGCATTGTTTACATGCTACAGTAGTTACACTCCTTTAAGATAATGTAATTAATAGTGGGAAATAATCAGTTTTATAATCTTTGCGCTATCGTTCTACATCATCTGCTTCAGTTTGTGTTTATTAACCCTTGAGTTTCACTTCATCACGCAGCTATTTTCGTTAGAGGTATCTGTTAAAAACATTTAATTCATTAATAATCTAGTATGTGTTCATTTTCTGTCATAGTTTCTTCAAAATTAAGTTTTATTTGAGTGTTATAAATAAAAATATTTTCCTCATGACGTGTACGCCCCGCCCCCTAGATTGTCACGCCCTCAGCCCCACCCAATCCTACCACCTTGACTAACACATTTTCTGCGGGAAACCTTGCACGCGAACACATTGCATTATACCAAATACATAAATTAATGTTGTTTTTAGCAACAAAATATAGGTGCTCTTTAAATATTTTCTTGTGGATTAAAAACATATCCCTAATAATTAAAACCAGGCAATTTCAACAAAACTTGAAACTCACATTGATAAACTAATAAAAGACAATGATAAGGACAAAACAACAGAAGGCATGTTCAAAGAATTTTGCATAATTGTCATGAAATTTCCTCAGGCTGTGCATTACTGATTCCGTCGCATCGCCATGCGGTGAAAAAAGAGACACGCTTCCGGAATTTACAGAATTTCCCACAGCTTCCCTCAGCTGTTCTCATCCTTTCTCATCTCTGTTGCCCTTCACCAAGCAGTTCTTTCCTGTGGATCTTTTTGAAGCACCTCTTCACATAATCCCCTTATTCTGGAGTCGGTGCCTGCATGGCCGGGGAGCCATTTTACAGCTCAGCATGACTCCTGAGAAACATATTGTACATGCACGCGCACATAAATGCCCGGTTGTCACAGTCAGCACAAAAACTACCACGCATAAAACACTGGCATACAGTGACTGCTGCCACACCCTAATTGGTCCAGTTTATCAGATAAGGACGATGAGAAGGTATTCTGTATGGATTCACATGTAAATAACGCATCTTACACCGGTAACATCACGATATACCATGATTTCTGTTCATCTGTCGGGAACTGGTTAGCCTGCTGATGATATATAGCATCTCCATGCTAAAATGACAGAAGTACATTATTAACCTCTCATCTCAGTGCAACAATGCATATCTGTTATGCAGAATTTATTTAATTTGCTCAACAATAAAGACTCAATAAGCTTAATGGCCCAAGGTCAGTATGACAATTTCAGGCCAGCTGACTGCCCTTTTACTATATTATTCATTGAAAAAATATTTATTATCGAGCCTTAATTTCCAATGAATCATTGTTCCTATTTATAAAGCTTCTTGTGAGTCACTCCAAAAAAAAAACACTTCATTACACAGACGTTCAATTTAATAAGTGAATCAGATTTTAATATCACTGAACGATCTGTTCAGTGTAATCTACGCCGTTGGTGTCTTCTCTGTGTAATCTGACACAGAAAAAGACATGATCTGATAGCGGCATCACATTTATCAAGGAGAGAAATGAGCGCGGAGGAAGAGATAAAACAGAATGGAGAAAGTGAATGAAAAATAGCATGCTCGTTCCATTGACAGTGTTTGTAAAGACGTGGAAGATGAGCGGGGTTATGGCTATATATGTGCGTGTTTATGGATGTCAATTCTGGCACATACAGAAAAGGTCATGGCTACAGATCTAAACGTCACACAGGGACACCACAAGCATGTGTGTTTTTGTGTGTGTGATGAAACCCTACACTGCAGGGTGGACAAAGGAATTGGAATAAAAGAGGAAAGAGACGGTCAGGTGGCAGGAAGTTAGGTTGGCACCTCAGCGAGAGATTTCAGACTGTGACCTTCCACCAGTCCTAATCGTACCGTAAATCATATACATTTACTAACACTGTATGTCCAAACTCTCATACTGTATGTACATGTGTACTTTAAAGACTGGTTATTTGTCTTTCTAGTGACCTTAGTTTCTATGCACTTCTCTTTGTTACACATGAAAACAATACAGATGCGCTGCGCCAACATGCACACAAATCCAGAAAAAAGGCACACAAAGCAGAGTTGATGATGGAGCACCTGACCTGAATAATTTACTCAGAGGTAAAGCAGTGTATTGAACTTCTTACAACTGCAGATTAAACCTATAGGGAAAAGCACAATGGTGTGGTTGGGGGGTGGAGTGGTTGTGTAACAGATACAAACGTCCACAAACCATCATGTTTCTGGCTTCATGTGTAGGCAACCTACACTAGTGATGCATGGGTCAATGTATAAACAACCCGCACCTGACCGACTTTTTCAACTAACCACCCGCAAAAATTTTTTTTACCCAACCCAGAAATTAACCCAGAAAATGTTTATATTTGACCCAACAATGGGTTAAAACAATTCAGCATTTTGGGTTGAAACAACCCAGCATGGGTTAAATTACAACCCAGAGGGCAGGGCTCATCCCTTTTTGACCCAACGCTGGGTTGAAAATAACCCAGCATTTGTTTTTGTGTAGTCCACCTAGACTAAGACACATCCTGTGTTTTAAACCACAATACTGTATGACACTTGCATTACATGCGAACGGCCCCTACGCTAATAGGATTCTGTTTCTCTCTCCCTGTCTCGTCCTCGACCCCAAGGACAATGAGACAAACAGACCCAGTTCCTGCTGCTGTGAAGGTCATCACACCACTGATCTACTGGCTGTCCTTCAACGTGATGCACAGCCGATGCGCGACCAACGACCACCGGCTGAACCCGGTTAATCCGCTTACCCGTTTCATATCCCTATCGTGTTTATATATATAAATATATATGTATCTCTCTTAAGGGTTTTTCTCCTCCTAGGAGTTTTCCCACAGGGTTTTTCTCCTAGGGTTTTTTTTTCATCCCCTGGAGAGTCAGCCAACATTGGCTTAACTTAGCACTTTCCTGTATACGTTACATTATTACTACGCTCGCTTGTACGGATTATTCTTAGCCGCTGTATTCTACTTTTTATATTATCTATCGATTATTCTGTGTTTTACCCTACATCTATTCATGTAAAGCCGCTTTGAAACAATCAACAATTGTGAAAAGCGCTATATAAAAATAAATTGAATTGAATGTTTGAGCAAAGCCCATGTCATTGATTTGACTCAAGATACACACCAGTAATGTCTTTTTTAAGGCATGTTTATTAAAGATGCAGAGTGTGATATAGGTGTACAGTAATGTAAATCAATTGGATTTAAAACACAACCGACCCAGCCTTATAAATATTAAAACACATGCTTCAGCTGTCAACATGTAGCTAACTGAATAATAGCATAGATCCAGTGTAACAACAGACCTTTAAAATTTACTGGTTGATTACCAGCACAGTAAAGCAAAAATGCCTTTTATATACAACAGGAATGATGCTTGCCTGCAATGCATTGGTCCAGCATTCACATGTGCGACATTTCTGGCTAATGATTCTGTCTCAGCAGACAGTGCCAGACGGACATATATTAACCCCACCGCTCAAGACAACCAATTTAGATCCTGTCAATATTAGGGTCTACTGGCTATACTCCATCCAAAGGCTTTAAAACATGCTGTGTTCAACCAAACATCGCAAACCTTTCTCAAAAACAAGCTCATCACCATAAAGAGACTACATCAGCCAGATTTACACAGCTTGATTTATGTGCATCTATGGACAGCATTCACTGTCAATCACAAACTATTGATTCTGAACATGCATTCTGCTGGGAAAACCAAAATAGAAAATCTTACGATTCCATGACTGATCTACTGTCATCTGGATGAACGGATGATCACTAAATAAGGTAATTTTTTCTTACAAATGTATTGTTTTGCTTAGAAAGAAATGTACATTTATGGGTGATTCTCGCAAAATTAGACTTATGAGGTGTCATGAAACATTTTGATAAAAAATAAATGCAAAGTAAAAGTATCAAAATAAGAAACATACAGTTACAAACATCTCTTCACGTACTATTTTGCACACGATTTCAAATGACATCATACAAACCAATTTTGTTGTTTTTTTCCACATTTAAGGGCAAAATTTTCATTACCGCAATGTGTCCATGACTGGATTTGGGTCTTTGACATGGAAATATTTATAATTAAAAAATCTAAAAAATAAAAAGCTTTAGTGCATGTTATAATATAAACATTTACAGTAAAGAAACATGTGGTATTTGTTGATCATTGGTAATTTTAGAGACAATAATAAGGAATATAAATGTGTCCAAGACCAATTTTCTCATTCTCCGCAACAATTTTCAATCATTGTTTAAACCCTTAAGGAACTAACATAAAAAAAAGGACAGGGAAGGATAGGAAGGAACATAATTGACTGTCTGTGACACTCAAGATGGCTACCAGGTAAGCAGTTCTTATTTTTTCTCTCCAGTTTTTGTTTGTCATAGTACCTAGACAACTTTTTAGTTCTCATTACCGAAACATGAATTTGTAAATGCATATATTTAATGTAATATCATGTTGTTGTAATGATCATTTTTGATAATGATAATCTAAAATTTTTTATAGTAAATATTGTTTAAATCCTCTAAAAAAATGGTTATAGTAAGTTCAGACCTTAATCTTATATGTGCAAAAAAAATTGGATACAAGGGCTATTTTTAAAAACTTGATGCTGGACACCTTAAGTCTGGATTTCGTGAAAATCACCCTCAAGCATTTTGCAGACAACAGGTAAAAAAATTTTTTAACAATATGTGTGTTCCCTGGGATCAAACCAATGACCTCACTGAGCTATACGGGATCAGAACTGGAGACATTTTAGATTACTGTAATGATGAAGATAACATGACAACGTTATTAAGTTGTGTTAAACTGAACAAAAGAAGTCATTATACATCTAGGATGGCATGAGGATGAGTAAATTATGAATTTTCCTATTTTGGTGAACTATTCCTTTTACAACTTCATTTCTTGGTAATAAAGTGACTGCAAAATAATGTAGATCAACAGAATGCATGTGTGAATTTTAAAAAGTTAATTTATTTTAACAGCTGTCAGGTCCTTCCTATTGGGCCCGACATATTTAAGATACACAAAACGCAGTATCCTTTCAAAAAATAGGTTTATTAAACCACATATAATTTTTCTTTCACAAATAAGAAGCGGTTAGGTTGTCACAAAAGTATTAATAACCCGCGGTCTGGAAATAAACCATGGACCATAACATTCTGACTGTTTCCCGTTTCGCAGCGTCACACTTCAGTCTATTTGATTTAACGGTATTCAAGCCAGACAGCCTTTGGACAACAGAGCTAACCTGCGAGTAGCTTCGGTCCCCGAGCCAGAAAAGAAAAATCACATCTCATAAATAAGTCAGACGCTCTCCCTGAGAGGGAGTGAGCTACAGTCGTGCCACCGAGATCCGCCATGGCCACCTGGAGACATCTGAAACGTATGACTTCAGAGCTGTATTTAAAACACTCTGCAGCTGTGTGTGTGTGTGTGTGCATGTCTGGCAACCAATGAGAGGAAAGGAAGCTGGGGGAGGCGGATGGGATAATCTGGGTGGGTGCACACTTGAAGCTTGTGTACGTGTATTTCTGTGTTCATGTGAGCATATGTCAACATGCAAACTTGACATTGGCGCAAAGTGAATCTTATAAGCCCCTGTGCTGTTTGGAGGATGCTTTGGGGGATGGCCAAGTGGTGCAGCTGGGACTCAGAGAGGTGCGGCGCTCAAGACAGGTGATAAGTCTGGGTGACCTTGAGTGTCTACTCTTAAAACAACTCACTGTAGCTACTACACAATATCAATGTTTATTTGTGTTTTGCTTTTTTAACTATAAAAAATAAAACTATTATAGGCCAGAATATATAAGTGTACTGCCGTTTGTTATCTGACATCTGGCAACAGGATACTGTATATCAATTAAACATGATAACATCATACATGCTTACATTTCTGTTTCCTTTTACAGAACATGCGAGAAATTCCTTTCATTCCTTGCAATTTTATGCTCAAGAAACCATTTATGGTAAAAAAATTCATGCTTGTTTCTATTTTCAAGGTTTTAATCGTGGCATCTCATCTGCATGGTATTTTTGGCTCAAGACTGGAGTAGCTTGCGAGACTGACGGCATGAACACAGCTTTAGCAGTTTTGCGTTGACTCTATGAATAATGAAGACAGTGTACTCAGCCAGAATGTGGATTAGCATTAGCATGATGTAATGGTTATGCGGCTACATCACGTCACTCTTTTACTCTGTCCTGCACCATCTCACAAGTTTAAAAGATTAAATTGATCTAATTAGCTTACTTCTTCAAAATCATAATATAAGTAACATGACAGAGCGTTAAAAAACTACAGAGTAGCAAATTTACATCTAGTGATCTTATATCTATGGTAAATGTATAGTTGTGTGGTCACTCTAAAAACTCTATTACCTGTGTATTAGCTAGACCTGGGGTGTATTAGCTAGACCGATTGAGTGCCAACCTCGAGTCAGCCCCTACTGGGATGACATGGCATGGCAGTTGGCAGACAGTGTTTTGTCTTTGTGTCTGATACCAGACACCACGCCCTACTGATGCAAGATGGGATATATCGGTCAGGACAACTACAAAAACAGAACTGGGTCTGTACATAGAGGATGGTGAAAAACCCCATTTGAATTTACAGTAACAGGTGCACACCCACTACATGTTACCAGGTATAGTGTGCCACGATTGATTGGCAGATTAAAAACCGAAATGTAATTATTTTCTCTAAGCAGCTCAGCATTACTTCCCAGTTTGTATGCAAATGTAAGATTGAGCCCCTGGGCTATTAGGGTAAAAAATGCACATTTATAAACCCAAAACGAAATGCATTGTTGACATTAGCTGTTATAAAGCTTTAAGGAAAATGTCTATAAATAATTGCTGTTTGAATAATTCATGAGCTTTGGAAGTCCCTCGGTGTGTAAGCATTCAATTGTGAATCAAACATTTCACTGATCTTTAACTACAGTCCTTCTTAGCCTTCCGTTTTTATGAGCAATTCTTTGCGGCCACATAACAAAAATGCACTCAAAATTTGGCAGAGGATCAACTGGACTAAAACAATAATATAAAATCATATAAAGGCCTTTTTTTTGCTTTTTTGCACATGCAGCGTGTGTATGTAAGGAAACCTATCATTGAATTCGGACCTATTGGAATGACTAGTGGCGATTTTCCACTGCATAGTACCCCATGGTTTGGGTCAGGTCGGGTCAGCCCACCTCACTTTGGCTTGGTTATCTTTTCCATCGAGTTTAGTAACACTTCGGAGTGGGAGGGATTATAGGCGTGTTGTTATATATGCGCTGCCTACTGCTGTGACATCATACAAGTGAGAGCGCATTGTACATTCCCATACATTAATTTAACATTTTTTCTCAGTCCGCCACAAAATTAAAATTGGCCACCACAAATAGATGGATAAACATCACGTTTATCACTCCCTCTGTCTCACATGTACAAAGACCCGTGGCGTCAGTCGACGCGCTCCGCTGAGCCTCATTTAAGTTGCATTTAAGCATATATGCGGACATGCGCGTCGTTAATGTGCAGGTACAAACTGCAAGTCTGGATATAAACTTGTATGATGTTCCTAATTCTCAACCTGTGGATGTTTTTTATCGCTAAAAGGGAGTTTGGGAACTTATAGCAGAGCACAGATGACAACATGTTTGCTTGAGACAGCGCAAGCTAGCATGAAGGTAAAGCTAATCTTTTACATTATAGCAATGACGCTGATAGGGACGATTCTCTCAGACCAATCAGTGATCTACATTGTTTTCGCGTCACATTTTAGTATCAGCTTGGAACGTACTGCTCCTAGTGGAAAAGGTAAGCTGACCCAACCCAAACCAAACTATGCAATGGAAAAGCGTCACAGGATATATACGATTATATAGTCCTGTACCTTCCACAGAACATATTTATTTATATAAATACATTTATAACAGACCACTTTAACTTAAACTTGTGATAAGATTTTCAACCAGCATAACAAAAAATGTTTTTGGACAAAATGGCCTACACCACCATCATTATTTACTCAACCTCTTGTCTTGTGTGGTTATATTATTATTTTTGGTCAAACACAATTTCAAAATTTTTTTAGATCAGACTTTTATGTTGCTTTTTAGTGTTGACAGATCTTAAAAAACTGTCTAATGTTCAAAAGAAGAAAACGGCATCCATAGCATGACTGTGATAGCAGATTGTTCATTTTTGGATAAACTAATTCTTTAAATAACATTTATAACTGATAAGTCAAATTTGTGACCAAAACTTGAACACCCCCAACCAACCAATCCTAAAATCTGGTGAGGTTGTTGCTTCACATGCGCGTGTCTGTGATTGTTCACACCTCTTGGGGTAGATGGGAGATGTAAAGTTGACTTCATCTGCCACAATGTCTTGCTGTTTCCAAGGAGACAGGATTTTCAGGGCCCCTGGACACGAGCCATTCGAAAAAAGAAAACGAGGAAAAAGAGAGCCAAATGTACAGAGAGCAAAGAGGCAGGGCCGGATTTATTCTGAATGGCAACACTGCGTCAACATGACTGAGCTATAGTGGTCGTGTTTACATACCGCGTGCACTTAAATAGACAACCCCGGCTTTGCTGCGAGCTTTTAATAGCACGTGAGGGCGGTGCCAAACCGTTTCATCAAAACAAAACCTTTTCCTTTTCAAGAGGACACATATATATTTGCCACGCTATATCAAAACCAACTGCTGCTTCCAATTTTAATAACTCTTTAGTCAGCCTACGCTTAAATTTCCAGCCAAGAACTCCCCCGAAATGATCCTGCCGTGCACTGCTGTCATCATAACCTCTCGCACGATTTCCCAGAAGCGGCACGGGCACTGCGATGCTGTCATCGGGTCCCAATGAGCACTGCCCTAAACAGCCACAGCCATTTCAGAATGACCTGTGGTGCCACACACAACCCTTATTTTTAATTACAGCTCGTCTCTGTCTGGCACACAGATGCACGCCTACTATCAGTTATATACAACAAGAGCCTATTACACTGACAATGGAGATTACTGCTGTTATGTGGTAAAGAACATTAGTCACAGAGATTTGGGGAAAGAGAAATAAGACATGTGGCTCACAGCCCAACTGGTAGAGCACGGCAGTACCAAAGTCAAGATTATGGGTTCGAAACACACAAACTGATAAAAAATGTATAACCAACTCAAATGCACTGTTAATCTTTATATGTCTGTGTGGGACCTACGCCGTAGCCTCTATGCCGTAGCCTCTAGGCTGTAGCCTTTAGGCCGTAACCACAGATCTTCAACTTGGTCCATCATTGTTTTTACGATGTCAAGCGACGCAGATCTTTCTGACCCGAGCGAGCGGTTCTAGCAGACCAATCACAGCACTTGCGGTCCGTGTAGCATTGACGCGTTGTTACATTTTGAGAAAGGTGTGCGTCAGGCTACGCCATAGGCTACTGCGTAGGGTATGTGTTTCTGCTACGCCGTACAATCGACACAGAAGTATAAAATGCACTTGCTTGAAGTATCCCCTGAGATTTAAAGAAATATTTTATGATATATTTGTGTTGTTTTATTTAGATTTTTTTCATTTAAAATTATTTAATCACTTTTTATGATTTAATTGTAATTTATCATGAACCCCTTGCAATTCCCGTACAAACCAGGCATTCATTGACCCTAGTCTGGGAAACCCTGTGTTAAATCAGTCACCAAATTTATAAATGCCTAAGGGAGAGCAACTCAAAATAGTGTTAAGGTCCAGAGATAACACACAACATTTGTCGTTGTTGGATTGGTGTGGTGCAAAATACAGTACCAATCTTGGGACATATTTAAAATAATTCTGGTGTTTTTTTTTACTTTATTTTAATAATGTGATAAAAGCAAATAGGTGATGAACTAAGGCTCAGTAGTGATTAAACACATCCAAACCCAAGCTATTGGCTGACCTATAGAGCCATTCTAAAAAATAAAATGGTAAATTTTCTTAGAAGTCAACCTAATGCGTTTAACATACAATAAGAATCACTTTAAAGTAGGGATGCATAACGATTAATCGCGATTAATCTATAGCAGAATAAAAGTTTTTGTTTACATCATATATTTATGTAAACTGTGTATAATAATTATGTGTGTGTGTGTGTGTGTATATATATATATATATATATATATATGCATGTATAATTTTAAGGAAAAAAATATATTAATATATTAAGTATTTATATTTATATATAATATAAATTATACATAAATATACAGTACAAATGTATATACACATGCAAACATTTCTTAACTATATACATGCATGTGTGTGAAGTTAATATACACAGTTCACACACATATATGTATACAAAAACGTTTATTCTGCTATAGATTAATCGTCATTAATCGTTATGCATCCTTACTGTAAAGCTATTTCCATAACTCCAGGTCAAAATTGAGCCTCTCTCCAACAAAACCTAATTTAAGGGTCAGGTCTACTTCATATTCATTAGCACTGACTTTCAAATTAGCATCAATTTAAGTAATTCTGTTTGCAGAAATTTTGTCTATACTCACAGTCTCTCTTTTCCTAGACAACCAGATGTTTAAAAAGGACGCCATGGAGTGTGCCCAAGATCTATTAATTTTAAGATGGCTACCATGGAAACTGTTTGGCATTGCAAGGATCAGTGATCTATTTTTAACAAAAGCGCAAAAGGTGCTCATGCCAGGCAGTCAATATGCCATGTCTCTACATCCTAGACATGCTGCAACAATGTACAGCAGTGAATTCCCAACTTTTCATTTTGCGACCTACCCAAGTGGGTATAATCTGTTCCAGCAATATATTTTTAAATTAAAATATGCGGAAAAATACACATTTTAGCCCTTTTATAATTGAGCATTCTTTTTATTTTTCTTGTCATTTTATGAATGAAATGAAAATGTAATTAAAATGTCATAAATAATTTATGGTATATCATATCAAAATCATTATCATTGCTAGTCATTAACACAACTAAATTGTTTTTGTCTCATTCACCACAATATCAAAACGACTTTGCTGACCCACCCAAAGTTTGAACACCCTTGCAGGATATGTGACCCTATCTGTGAAATTCAGGCTAAAGTCTTATAGGGGTGGTTTCCCGGACAGGGATTATCTTAAACCAGGACTAGGCCTTAGTTTTGATTAGGAAAATAACTAGTTTAAACAAACCTGCCTTACTAAAAACATTACTGGTGTGTATTTTGAGGAAAAACAAAGGGTACTGATGTTTTTTAAGATATGTCAAGTAGGGATGCACGATATATCGGCTGACATATCGTTATCGGCCGATAACTGCTTATTTTTAATATTATCGGTTATTGGTCTGATAGCAAAATTAGGCCGATAAATGAAAGCTGATAAATAATGGATTATTTTGGTCTGTTGAACCACTTCACTTGCTCATTGCTGGCCATGTGAAGTTTTGATTGGTGCTTTCTGTGACATAGCACAAAGATGACACGTGTTGCGTGCTTAAGAAGAGTATGCTAGTCTAGCGCAAAGACAAGATGTCCGCGGTCTGGGAGTTTTTCATTGTGAAAATAATATGAATATTTATCGGCCTATATATCGGTTATCCCCACCCAAATATAAAGAGTTATCGGCCAAAATTTCCATATCGGTGCATCCCTAATGTCAGGGCAAGTTGTTTTCAGTTTGGACAGCTCTTATATTTATTTTAGTCTAGGACTAGTCTAATCCCTGTCCGGGAAACTGCCCAATAAACTAATAATGAGTTTAGGAGCATTAAAGTTTGATTTCAAACACTTGATTTTTATATTAATTTCAATCTTTGACATGACCTTACTCAGTCAATATTAAAGATATCAACGTTATATTTTCACAGAATGTTCTTTACATTATGTATAAGAAGATTTTATGTAGAAAATAGTAAGTTAAATAAAAAAATTACAGGCAGGGTCACATATGGTGTTTTTTAAACACAAATGCAATCAACTACACCATAAAACAACCCAGCTTAGGTTAAACACATTGTTTGGGTTTGTCCATATTTCACCCAACTGTAAGTCGAAACAATCCAGCGTCAATAGCGTAAAATCTATGCGCGGATAAAAAACAAGAGGTCTCATTTATAAAGCGTGCGTACACACAAAACGGGGCTGGAAACGTGCGTACGCCAGTTTTCATGGAAAGGTTGTGATTTATAAAAAACAAACTTAATGGGAGAATGGGCTTGCAGGGTGGAATCGGAGGAAGATTCATGTATGCACACTTGCAGGTGATCTTTGATTTATAAAGGTAACATTGCTTTTGTGCGTACGTAGACTTTTAGTAAGGATCCTACGCACAGTTTTATAAATGAGACCCCAGTTCAACAAAGATTCCACACAAAGAACAATTCCTGAATTTTTCCTTAGATCGGAGCTATTCCTGTCTCAGTTGTAGTGGTAGTGGGACCACACACAAACCAAGGCCAGTTGAATGCCAATTAAGACTGACAATCTAAGCGGAATGGAATGGCACTGATCAAAAGAATGCTTCAGTTCCTCTCTGCACCCTGCCAGTGTCCTTGTGTACAAGCCAATGACCGCATCCAATCTTGAACAATTAAAGTGCACAGCCCTGTAGTATGTAAGAGACAAGAAAAATGCGAGCATGTGTAGGTAATGCTGACAGACTCTGTGGGAAACATTTTTTGACCTTTACGTAACAAAGCTGTAGGCAGTTGTTGCTTCCCTCACATTAAACTGATCTCAGGATCGGCCAGGTCTCTTATACCACTGACAGCCTGCTTTTTAAATCTCACCATAAACCACAATACTACTGAGTACTTCTGAGGCCAGAAGAGGAGAAAGTCTACGCTGTATGTTTGACATTAAAGATGTCGGTTATGCAGCCTAATGGTTGTTAATTAGATGTCAGCAAATGCTTGAAGTGTGCTTTTCCAAGAAGATCCCAAGGCAATCTCATTCTTATGCTTCTATTGATAGAAAAACATCTCTACAAGTTGTTAAAAGGAAATTAATGTAGTGAGGTTGAGAATGCATAAGCCCAAGCATCTTGAATGTCTTGGACACAGAGAATAATGATGACATTTATGGTTAAAAATTAACTCCACCTTGAAATTACTTATTAATTACGCAATTGTTACAACGCGTATGTAAACAGACAAGAGAATCTTTTCAAAATTTGCACAAAAAAAAAAAAAAAAAAAGAAATGCGAATTAGATGCGTTTCCATCAAAGTGTTTGATGGAATGACGGTGATATTGGTAACCTAGTAACCAACAGTAAACAAAACAATGTAGCCTACGCGTGGAAAATGGAGACAGGGCTGCATGTAGTCACAATGGGGCAAGTTATTAATGTATTTGCCGTGCAGCTTGTAATTGCCAAATTGAATTCTGTGCATAGAAGAAGGAATGCAGACTTCTATGAAGGCACTAGCAGCAAGGACATTGCAACAACGTCAAGCCTCATATATGGTAAAGACAACTCCAGTGGAAACAGCTAGACGGTCAGTCTCGTGGGTTTAATGTTCGCTAAGTCAGAATTAATTCGGCAAAATGATTTCCATCTCCCATTGTTCGCATTTACTCTTTTTCGCATAAATCAAAAACCACCTCAAGCGAGCGTAAAAACTTTTTTTGAATCAAGGGATTTTTAATCGAAATTTTGCAGTTTTCATCACTCGTTTTCATTTTGATACTTGAAAATGCGCATAAATCATGGTGATGGAAACATGACTAATAATAGCTCCCGATTCAAAATACGGTGGCAGGTGAAAACTAGACCCAGTCTCATGGAGATGCGTATAGCATAAAGTGTAAAAACTTGTGCAATACATACGCCAAATAACAATTTATACGGCGCATCTTTTTTGTTGTTTTATGTATTAGTTTCTAAAAAAAAAATTCTATTTTTTTACCATTGATGCTTGGGTTTGGGGTTAGAACATCTTTTTGTTACATGAAATGACATCCTAACCCAAACCCCAATTCTAACGCCAACTGCAAGTGACCATGGGTTAAAAATAGACAAAAACATGCAGAAACCTATTTATTAAAGGGGGCATTTCACAAGACTTTTTTAAAGATGTAAAATACATTTTTGATGTCCTCAGAGTATGTATGTGAAGTTCTAGCTAAAAATATCATATAGATAATTTATTATAGTATGTTAAAACGGTCACTTAGGTGTGAGCAAAAATGTGCCGTTTTTGGGTGTGTCCTTTAAAATGCAAATGAGCTGATCTCTGCACTAAATGGCAGTGACGTGGTTGGATAGTGCAGATTAAGGGTCTGTATTATCCCCTTCTGACCTCACAGGGGGAGCCAAATTTTAATTACCTATTCTTTCACATGCTTGCAGAGAATGGTTTACCAAAACTAAGTTACTGGGTTGATCATTTTCACATTTTCTAGGTTGATAGAAGCACTGGGGACCCAATTATAGCACTTAAACATGGAGAAAAAAAGATTTTCATAATATGTCCCCTTTAAATAACATTCTAAAGCAAATCTCAAATCTAACCCCAAACTCAATGTTTTTTTTTTTTTTTTAATTGAGAAACCAATACATAAAACGACCAAAAAAGATGTGGCGTATTAAGTGAACGGGAGGTTTGGCGTATCATATGCATGCCAAATTGGAATTTGGCATATGTATTGCAAAAGTTTTCATACTTCGTGCTATTTATACGCATCTACATATGACTGGGTAGGAAAACTCATTGGTTCTCCATGTCGTATGTTGTTATATGCATTGTGATGAAACACATAGTAACAAGACACGCCTGAATCAATTAGAACCAATGACCAGTGTTTTGTCTGTTTATATTACACACGCATTGTAACGAAACAGTTCATAAAATAAATCGTTTTTTTCTCACAAACCTTGTTTTACTTCAGAGGACATTTATTAACCCACTGGGTCATATGGATTACTTTTATGATGGATGATGCCATTATAAAGCAAGGAATGGGGGTGGAGTTATCCTTTAAGAGAGTCGAAATTATCACATGTGTGAGGATTACTGTAAATATTTGAGTCCTAATCTTTGCAAATTACTAATTTTTAAAATCAGTTCTTTATCTTTTTGCTCTGTCACTTCCCACTTCCTTTCTCTCTCTCTCTCTCTCTCTCTCTCTCTCTCTCTCTCTCTCTCTCTCTCTCTCTCTCTCTCTCTCTCTCTCTCTCTCTCTTTCTCTCTCTCTCTCTCTCTCACACACACACACACACACACACACACACACACACAACAAAGAATTAAGGGCAAGTGCTTAGTCTTATATTGACCCATCAAAGCTCAAACGGGAATGAATTTGTATTGATCTTCTGGGCATGCCTGAAGGTCAAAAATAGCATACTGAAGGAGAAGACCTAAAATACATTTCTCATAAGGGTTGCATGTAAACATCGCTAAGAGCCACACTTTTCCCTGCTGAAAAGTCCAGCCTGAGATGCTAGCTGTGTTTTCGCACGTGGTAGCTGGTGTCTAAACTGGTATTATATTTCACCTAGTATAGCCATTTATAGTAAAGTGCAAGCTGGTTGTTGGATCAAGGTGGCTGGTCATCGCCCAGCAAATAGCAGATAAAACTATAGCATGTTTCATAAACAGCTAACTTTAGTATAAACAATCATGTTTCTAGCAGTTTCTTCTCTCAAGAAAATGACTTGTTGTACGGCAATGATAAAAAAGTGTCATCCATGTGATAGAGGCAAGGCAGGCAAATTTTTAAATGGCCCTTCATTTTTTATGCCCCAATGTCAATGTCAATGCCCCTTTGACTGGACCGCGTGTGACCTTTCCCCCCACCTAGATGTAAAACAAAACACTGTATTATTGCAGCAAATCCAATTTTCATTACACATGACTCAACTATCTCCAGAAACAAGTCCTGTGCACATTCAGGGTGTGTTGCTAGCACAGCAAAGGGCACTGGACGCCCCAATTACAGCCCTAATCAAATTTATCACATGGCTTATTTCATGGACTTTAGTGGAATAGGTTAATAGTCTCATTAGCTCGAGCTGATTTCTTATTCCCTGCCTGATTTCGTGTGTGTCCTGAAGCCACATGAGTTTATTTAATCTCCACTGTGTTTACAAGCTAGCAGTCGTGACCTACAATAGGACTGCTGCCCTCTTATTACTGACAAAAATGAGTTCAACTAAATGTTCCCATAAAACTTGATGGGAAATAACAGCCTTATTTTTAACACAATATTTTATTTGACACTACACTGTCAGAAAAAATGGCCCCTGATGTCACTGGGGCAGTACCTCTTATGTACTAATGCGTATATACCAAATAAGTATTTGAACACCCTGCTATTTTGCAAGTTCTCCCAGTTAGAAATCATGGAGGGGTCTGAAATCACCATCGTAGGTGCATGTCCACTGTGAGAGACATAATCTAAAAAAATCCAGAAATCAGAAAGGTGAGAAATCAGCCCAGAACTACATGGGAGCTGGTCAATGACCTGAAAAGAGCTGGGACCACCGTTTCCAAGGTTACTGTTGGTAATACACTAAGACGTCATGGTTTGAATCCCCTGCTTAAACCAGCACATGTCCAGGCCCGTCTTAAGTTTGCCAATGACCATTTGGATGATCCAGATGAGTCATGGGAGAAAGTTATGTGGTCAGATGAAAGCTAGGTACAGCATATTCAACCATTTTGTCTGACAGTGTTATAGATAAAGTTAAACGTTTATGTTCTGGGCCTGATCTGAGCTACTTTAAGTTATTGTCACAGTTTAAGCCTGTAAAATAGCATTGGAAATTTCAGTCAAGTAGACTACTGTACATGCATTGGCGTGACTGAAAATAGCTAGGGATGTTTCCAAGGACACATAGTGGACTAATATGCTTTAAAAAGAACTACATCCTCAATCACTCGGTAAGTAAAATCAGAAAAATAATAAGAACAATGGAAAGAAAAATAAATGTGAAATAAATCGCAATGGATACTACTGCTACATTTCCTGTACATTTATGCATTTTGCAGATGGTTTTATCTAAAGCGATTTACATTCAAGCTATAAAATGTATCATTATGTGTATGAAAGTTCTGTCATCATTTGCTCATTCTCAAGTTGTTACAGACCTGTATAAATATATTTGCTTACAAACATTGCTTTAAATATCTTCCTTCGTGTTCAGGTCTGTAACAACTTGAAGGTGAATAACTAATGACAGAATTTTCATTTTTGGGTGAACTATCCCTTTAAAGGAATTTGGCAGCTCCTTAACAGCAGACTGGAAAAGCATGTGAATATCTTGTGAGATAGAGAAAATATTCAATGTAACTTTTAAGTATTGCACTGTGCCAAGTGTTTGCTTCCTGCAGGACAGTTGGAGGTTAAACCTTTGGTGGGTCAGCAGTGTGTTACTGGCTTTGGCTGCAAGTGAAGCACTTTCCTGCCAGTATGTGCAAAAACAGCACTGGGTGCTCCAGAAAGACACTGTATGATGTGGCCAAAGACTGAAGAAAGGCCCATCTTTGTATTATAATACAATAAAAAAGAACAAGCTATGTAAATCTGCCTGTAAAGTCTTTCAGAAGTGGTAACATCTCCTCACCATCTTCTTTCCCTATGGAAATCATTAACCTAATTTAGACCTCATTAAAAGTCTTAGTTCGTTAATTTAGCCTCCCTTTATGGAAATTTAATTATTCAACAATTATCATCAAGCATCTTAGGCCATGCTTTCAAATGTTCCCCACGTTACCACGTAAAGTCCACGCGAGTGCCATGCTAAATAAACCAAGCGGCTCTTATAACAGAGCTTGTCCTGTGACTTCTCATGTTCTCATCATTTCCTGTTCTACCTTTTGGGCATTCTAAAATTGAATCGCTTGGCTCAGTGGATGACCTATTTAGCATGACAGAGGCGAAATTTACTTGAATCTCCTTGAGATATTTTCCTCTCCATTGATTTTTGAGTCCAGCTTGGCAACTTCTTGACAACATGCATGTCTTGACATGTCGGGGGACGTTTTCAAGGATATGCTGGATGCGCTTTTAACCAAAGATATGCATCCAAGACTTATATATATGTTATATATGTAAAGAATAATTGATGACGGGCCGTTGAATTATTCGAAAATAATGCACACCCAAGGTGGTAATATAATACCAGAGAAAGGCTCTTCCTAATATGTGACCCTGGAACACAAAAACAGTCATAAGGGTAATTTCTTCAAAAAGTTGAATACATAAGCTTTCCATTGATATATGGTTTGTTATGATAGGACAATATTTGGCCGAGATACTATTTGAAAATCTGGAAGCTGAGGGTGCAAAAAAAATCTATCTAAATATTGAGAAAATTGCTTTTATACAGTTGTCCAAATGAAGTTCTTAGCAACTCCATCCACTCACAAAAATAAAGTTAAAAGCCCCTATCATACACCCCACGCAAGTGTCTTTTGCTAGTTTCAACCAGGCACAATTATAATTTTCACGTTTAGTGCCACGTTGTTTACATAGCAAATGCATCTGCACTAGGGATGCACCGAAATGAAAATTCTTGTCAGAAACCGAAAACCGAAAAAAGCAAACCAAGGCCGAAAAACCGAAACCGAACACAGAAAGAAATTATTATGCCAATTATAAGTACAATTGCATTTATGGCTATCACTGTGTACTAACTAGGGTTGTGTGACGGATCAAAAAACTCACAGTTCGGATCACATTATAGTTTTTGAGGCACAGAACAGATTGTTTTTCCAATCAGCAAAAAGCGGGTGGGAAAAATCTAATAAACAATAAAGAAATTACAAACATTTATAAAAAAAGTTGACATTTATTTTCGGTTGACATTTTCGGCTGGATTTTTTATTTCGGCCCGAAACCGATAATGCCATTTTCGGCCGAAAATTTCGGCGACCGAAATTTCGGTGCACCCCTAATCTGCACCCAATTTTGCGCCCATGGGCGTTCTGGTCTGAAAACGAGGTGTGTTCAGGCGCATTGCTATTTTGAGGCAACCAAAATAGACTACGCCATTGACCAACTAAAACCTGGTCTAAAATCCAGAGTCTATGGTGCAATAGTGTTTTTGTTATATAATGAGCGCGTTAGAAATATGCACCTATAAAAGGGACAACAACGCGGGTTTGCTTATCACACACATGAATGCGCAGCAGCACAAAAACGCTTAAAATTAAAGTATCAAATGTAAAACATTATTCTTGAGTCTCTTGGACATAAATGAGGACTGATTATGAGACGTTAAAAGGCGTAAAGAGCTGCTTCACCTGCAGCTTAGTAAGTAAATAAATGCCTTGCTTTAAACAAATGCATCTGTTTTTAAATGTTTTTTAAATGCTTCCTCACAGATTTATTGAATATGATGCTTTGTACTTGTGGATATGGTGAGATGAGAACCGTTTTTAGGTAATGCTTTTAAAAAACCCATGGTGCTGTCTGAGTGCTGAAACGGATCTCCGCACGTTTGTAAATTCTTTATCTCTTGTTTGTATTTTTAGAGTACAAACCTTTTCTTGCATATTTGCAAATAATTTTATTAGATTACAATGATTATGTAGGCTATCAATACATTTACAGCAATTAAAGCCTGCTATTTGTACTTCCATGACTGAAAGAAAATGGCTTTTAATTTTCATCATGAAAATAGAAACAACCCTTTTAGGCCGTGCGGTTGGCGCATAAACCATTTTTCCGTTCATTAAATTAGCAAAAGTGGGTTCGGACATGCCTGTTTAGACCGTGCACCATTCGCTTTACACAATGCGCTTAGGTCGTTAAAATAGGGCCCTTTAAAGGGCAAGTTCGGTATTTTACACTTAAAGCCCTGTTTTCAGATTGTTTATGATGAAATAGAACGGTTTTGACTGAAATTTGGACATATAATGCTGGCCCAAGAATTTTCGGGTGTTTTTTGTATCACCTCCCACCTGTACAACGGCCCCATTGGTGCACAGGAACAATCCCTCCCAAAATGCATTAAACTTTATTTACAAAGACGTGAAACTCACCGAGTGGTCAGGAGTGTTCACTGATATGCTCACACAAACATCGCTGCAAAAGATGCCCTCCAACAGGTTTTATCTTAGTTTTTGTCCAACTCCATTGACTTGTATTAGATGTGCTGTGAGGTACGGTATTACTCCGTGCCGGGAACGTTGTTTGTATTCTTGCAATTGGCAAAGGCGGATTATCGCCACCACCTGGGCTGGAGTGTCTATTATTCAAGCTCTCGACGGAAGAATGTACGAGTGTAAGGCGTTTGGAAAAATAGGTCCACAAGTTTACAACGAATGCTAAAACACCTGTTGCAAAGCATCTTTTGCAGCGATTTTTGTGTGAGCATATCAGTGAACACCCCCGACCACTCGGTGAGTTTCACGTCTTTGTAAACGAAAGTTTAATGCATTTTAGGAAGGGTTATTCCAGTGCACCTATGCAGCCATTGTAGAGGTGGGGAGTGAATCAGCAAGCACCCGAAAATTCTCGGGGCAGCCACATATGTCCAAATTTCAGTCAAAACCGTTCTATTTCATCATAAACAATCTGAAAACAGGGCTTTAAGTGTAAAATACTGAACTTGTCCTTTAATATATTTACAGTATGAAAATATTTACAAAATTTAAAAACGTTTTAAGATGTAAAATAAGACTTGGTGTCCCCAGAGTGCTTATGTGAAGTTTTTGCTTAAAATACACCACAGATAACCTATTATAGCATGTTAAAATTACAATTTTTCAAAATTAGATTATATTACCCATGAATGTAAGTTGGTTTCTTGTGGAATATTCAGCTGTGGCTGCCACTAATGTTGGCATCTTCCACACCATGCTAAAGTAAACCCACTCAGTTAAATAGACAAGCTTGTGGGAGATAATTCCCACTCGCGAACGCACACAAACAAAGCCCTGTCCTACAGGGGGACAGTTAACATGTAAGAAAATAACACAGCTGCGATCTAGAGAGGAAACTAACAACTGATGTGTCTGCCCCGGTATTACTGTCCTTGACCCATTAGCTACTGATCCGACTTTAAAATAGATGCCGTTGTGAGTCGCCCCGAACCCCTTAAAAGGATTTGAAGTGACTTCAAATGGCTCATCTTGTGCTTGAAATCTTCCTTGTCACCTTCTCTCAGTCCAGTGACAAATGGCGATGTTTTTATTGGCTCTTCAGGGAAATGAGGCTATCACATACATGGCTTGGCTTAACCACAAGGGCGGGTGTGAGAAAAATAACAGGGCTGATGATATTACTGTAACAGGACTCCAAATTGACTGCCACAATGACTATATTGAATGATTAATCACAGAGCTTTCAAGTACTAAAATAGTTGCACTATGTGCCCATGCAGCAGCGAAGGAGCTATGACAGATTATTCTTTTAAATCGGGTGTTTTGATTACAGTACACAACACGTGCACTCTATTGCATTGGTAAGCTTTTACTACACTCTCATAAAAACACGTTATCATACACACAATATAAAAAGCATTTCCATAAACATTGGATGATATTAAAAATGCATAAAAGTCCTAAAAAAACTATACCCCAACATCATCCGGATTTATAGATAATACAATAAACACTGACTGTAGAGCATAAGGTCCTAAATGATGTGATATAAAAGTACATTTGGAAACTATCTGGGGATTGCTAGAGTGTGTAATAAGATGATAAGTGGAAGAAAAAGAGTGAGGAAGAAATATTGGGCAAGTGCCACCTTGCTTCAGTTTCCATAGTAATGACCAACAGGTCCTACTTTCTAAACAAAACCGCACTCTCACCTTAGCACTGTCAAGATCCTGTGCCAACATGTAAATAAATGGGAACTGTGCATAACAAATTATCACAGAGAATCTGGACATCTATACTGCAGCAAGTTCCACTCGTATATAGAGAGAAATGAAGGACATCAATTATATTGAGTACTTCATTCATTACGAGTCGACTCAATGAAGTATGTGATGTATTTCATTACTGTCTACACCCAGAGCAGAGAAAGAATGAGTTGAAATAAGGACAAGGAACACTGCAAATAAAACTACACACTACACACACTACAGTAATCCTTTACGGAATTATCAGTTTTTACGTTTACTGTGCTCTTGTACCGAAAAGTTACACTCCCAAGTGTTTCCCACAGGATTTTGAGAGACTTGTGGCACTGATCACATTACAGCTAATTAGCATATATGTGACATCATCACGTGTTTGCGTTTGATCGAGTGTTGGCGCCTGAAATATGTTTCACTTCTACTCTTTGATCTTTCACATTATATTGCATTTTAACGCAACTGAATGCTATTTTTACATATTATCAGTTCTGTTGTCAGACATAAAATGAGTAGACTATAAAATAATTACTAAACACGATCCAGTAACACTTTGTGTTTAATCCAACTGCTACTAAAATCCTGATTTATAAACGCGACATTGTCTGACAAAATCACCATACATTTACATAAAAGCCATACTGCTGTTGCTCCTCTCATCAATGTTTTGTTATGTGCCCTTTTTATTTTAAATGTGAGTTTTATTGTTGCGTATAGTGCAGACAATTCGGTGCAAATTCAAAAATATGAGAGAATACACAGTAACTGTTACACAAAGTTACTACAAAACACGTGCGCAGGCATACTGCATCATAGAGAGGGAGAGAACGGGTGTGTGTGTGGAAAACACTAATGCTAACCTTTCATCGAGTCATGACAAACTCAATCAGCCCTCTTCTCTGTCAGTAAAATCTGTGGCTGTTGATGTTTACGCGATAAAGAAAGTATAGGGAGGAACGAACAACGCCACCTTTTTACGGTTATGTGAGAGAAAGGCGCGCTGCACGCAACATTTGAGAAAGGGAGGCGGCGCGCTGGGCGCTTGCAACAATGAATTAAGACATTTTTAAACAGTAAAATATAAATGTAAATGGGAATCATGAAAAATCTATTAGTGGCGGCCAGTGTTGATTTCATGGGGGTGTGCCACGAGTAAATCAATGTATTGGAAACACTGGGTTATATTTAACCGCTAGGTCAAAAAGAGACTGGGATGCTGGGATGATTCAAACGAAAATGCTGAATTGTTTGAACTTATTGTTGAGTCAAACATAAACATTTTATGGTTTAAACCCAAAAGCTGGGTTTGTCCCTTTCTGACCCAACGCTGGGTTGTACATTTTCGGTACAAGAGTAAAAAACTGATAATTCCCTAAAGGATTACTCCACTTTCATAAGAAAGTTTCCTGATAATTTACTCACCCTCAGCCGGTGACTTCTTTTTTTGAGGGCGCTCGATGCGAAGTTCGTCACAACATGTATGTAGCCCGTCATGTGTTTGGTTCCTTTTTTCAAAATGTGTTCTCTGCGTCGAGAGATCCTCTGTGTATTACGTGTCTTGTCAAAATAAGTGCCTGCTGTGCTTATGCTATTATCATAAACCCTAAAGGGTTTATGATAAAAGAGACGCTCGCCTTTGCCAGATACTCGCATAATCTCATGCGTAATCAAAGTTTACTGTTAAGCTGTCTTGCTTGTACTTTTTGAACGTGAGCGTCTCTTTTATCATAAATGGTTTTGACGCGTGTGCAGCAGGCACTTATTTTGACAAAACACGTGATGCACACAGGATCTCTCGACGTGCAGAACACATATTTTGAATGATAGTATCGGGGGGCGGGGCAGTAGTTTACTCATTTATTTATTGCTTCATTTTTGACTAATTTACGACAACTCACTTGATTGGTAGACAAAAAAGAAGCAAAGGCAACACCGTCATGACCGCAACCCTCTTAAAACTGATGCCAATAATCCGAGGGCGTCATTAAAGCCCAGGCGCTCTAAAATTTCCTGCGTGCCAGGGAGCGGGAACAACACACTTGCTGGTTTTAACCCTTTGCGTGCTATATTGCAAGGAAATGTCAGAGCTGCGCGTATTACAAGCTCAGGTGCGAGGAAGAGTCAAAGTCATGCGATTACAAGTTCAGGTTCTAGAAGGAGTCATTCAGTCCGAGCAAGAGTCCAAGATGCGCACATTAAGTCCCGGTGCATGCGAGAAGGAATCCGTGTTACAAGCTGTCTCGCGCAAAGTGAATTCCACAAACCCTGAAAAAGCATGCAATGCGCATGTTAATGTGAAACTCTCTCACACTGAAAACTATGATGATAATAATAATAACCATCGGCAACTATCGTCATGAAAGCCCGCTATTGGCGAAATGTCTGACGATCGTTGATACACGTTACTATCGTCTATCGGCATAACCCTAATCGTTTCGCTAGATAAGACCCTTATGCCGCGGTTGGGATCATTTAGAGCCCTTTGAAGCTGCATTGAAACTGCAATTTTAGACCTTTAAACCGTTGGGCTGAACTGAAGTCTACTATATGGAGAAAAATCCTCAAAAAACATTATTTCTTTTAGACTAAAGAAAGACATACACATTTTGGATGACATGTGGGTCAGTAAATTGTCAGGAAATTTTCTTGTGAAAGTGGAGTAATCCTTTAAAATCCCCTATCCTGAAACACGCATATATCCTCGGCCACTATTTCAGTAAATTAGCATAATACATTTTAAAAGCGACAGAGATGCATTCATTTTTAAATCACACGGTAGTGTCCTCACCGTACGCAAATGTTACCACTATGACTTTTTAAGAAGAACTGAGACCCTCAATCTCTCATATCGGTTCATCACTCTTTAAAAGGGTGATATAGGAGTGTTTCAGAAGGTTTAAGGGCTCTTACCACCATGACAGCAGTGTACTTTTTTTTTCAAAACTGCAATGACATTGGCAGTCAAACCCTGGAGGGAAAAATGAAATCCTGTTTCTGGCCTGGCTGACGGACAGCTCTGAAGTGAATGTACTGCTATGGGAGAAAGGTCCACACATGCCTGCTGTATTCTGTTCCTGTGTGATATAGAGCTGGACATAAATACTGACAGATTATATACTGCAAGTTAGGAAAATATACCAACAATGACACAGCATATTTTTCTTTCTTAAATGTTATACTTAATGATTGTTAACACTTTATATTTACAATGAGTGCTGAATGATGAATGCTTCATGAATAACGTTGGCTATTCATTGTCTTAGGGCTGTAAGTGCTCGGGGTTTTATTAAAGCATTAGTCACAGATTGTATTCAAATGCCTTGAAGTATTTGTATCAACAAACATAAACAACATTGGGGCGAGCTATAAAACCATCAGCTTAACCAATCAGAAATTAGCCAAGGGGTGAAATCACTATCGTACATATCCAGCAACCACCTTAGGTGACAGTAGATTATATAAAATTGCATGAAAATATATTTTTACAAAATTAAATATTTTGTGATATATGAGGTCACGCATGGTTGTAATCTGATTTGTGATGATCATGTTAAAGAGAATCAGTAAGGTGTGTTATGTGTTTTAGATTTATCTAAAATAATTCGATTTAATATTTTTTCAATTCAATCCAATTGAATCTTTGGTACATAAATAAAAATGATAATTTGTTCTGAAAACACAATGCTAATGTTTATTTATAACTCACAAAATGGTATAATGGGCGGCGCTGAGACCAGATAAAGCTAATATTAGAATCAAGTCATCGAGATCACCAGACACATTTTAGGTGCTGCCCTTCCTTCAGGTCTGACAGTTTCCATGTGGTTGCTAATATTCACCCCATCTGATGGCAAGAAGGGACAAAGTGGCCTCTCTGTGCGCTAATCACGCTGAGAGCCTTTGGTGGCAGATGGTTTGGCAAACCTACAGAAGGTAAGACACGGCGACATGCTGCGTGAAAGCACTCACAGCAATATTTCATTAGCGTTAGTTTTATGTGCATGTGCCACAGAGTAAACTTTGGGTAGGGTTGAACGAAGCACAGCGGGAACATCACAACACGCCTACTGTGGGTGTGGCAGGTGGAAGAGGGTGGCACAGAAACAAAGAAGAACAGCATGATGAAAAAGTGCTTTATATATGCACACACATAAATCACAAACACCTAATCCTCGTCCCTCTCGGTTTGTTTCTCAAAAAGATAGAAGTAATACCTTAATTTGGGTGGTTTTTATTGTTTCACATACTTGCTAGATCTGACACAGGATATTAAAGGTCACGTTCCTCCTGATCCCATTTTTTAAACCCTAGTTAGTGTGTAATGTTGCTATAATAGCATAAATAATACCTTTAAAATGATAAAGCTCAAAGTTCACTGCCAGGCGATATATTTTCTTTAACAGAATTCGCCTTTCAAAGCCTACAGCGAACGGCTGGTTTGGACTACAGCCCTCTACTTCCTGCTTTAATGATGTCACTAGAACAGACTTTTTTGACTAAACTCCGCCCACAGGAATACGTCAGTCGCCAGCTAAGCTAACGGCTAATCTAAGCTGCTATCGAATCACAACACACTAAACATGCTACACAATCAGAACTTGATACGAATTTCTAAAGGAGGGACTTCATAGAACAAGGAAGACATCAGAACGTTTTTAGGACAGTAAAAAACAGCGCTATACAGATAAGTCAATTGTGTGAAAAATGCCGCGTTTTTTTACACGTGAAACATGAACACATATTATATTGCACACTGTAAACACAATCAAAGCCTTAAAAACACATAAAGAACGGGACCTTTAAAACACACGTCTGCTAGACCTGACAACTTCTGTAACCATTGTACTTTTTACAAGCTAATTTAAAATTAGATCGATTAATAATTGCACATCTTATAAAACGTGTCATGTGATGCTACCGAACCTAACTTGAAAAGAACGTGTTGACGCTGAGATGTTAAATTTTTTTTCACTGTTTGGATGAAAGTTAAATGAAGCTCCGCCCCTAAACCCAATGTCAACACGATGCAAGTAGATTCCACAGATCATTTGTTATAGCAATGCCCTTATTTGGGCGAGAGCAAAAAAGCTGTTTTTATGTGTGTACTTTTAAATGCAAATGAGCTACTGCTTTTGAGTAAAAATAAATCTGATTCACGTGAATACAGTCTGGGACGATAGTATCTTTAGTGCTACGTGCTAACAAACCCTTTAGAAAAGCTTTTTGGTCAAATTAACTAGTCAGTAAGTGGCTGTGGGTGGGGCTTTGTTTGTGTGATGTCAATCTAATGTCTAACAGACTGCTTTGATTATATGGGGATTAAAAAAGGAGGAGTGGGTGGATTTATTTAATTGCAGAGTGGTTGTGATCACACACTGTCAACACATATTTATGTCCAAACACCTTGTACAAGTGTTTTGCATAATATGGGCCCTTTAAGTTTAATAGGAATTAACCACTTCGTAAATTAGTTTCAATCTGCCATGAGACTGTGACGCACATTCTTTGGTCGATATCCTTAAACATAGACCTTAAAGCTGTCAAACTGTACTTCTAAACACTCTGTAATTCTCACCTTGTCTCCACCATTTCACAGGATGTTTTTTTCTACATGCACAGGAACTTAATCCCTTAAGATACTCAGACCCCAACTCTCTCGCTCTCTCTGTAACACTTTTTCTCGTGCTGTGCTACACTCTTTCACTGTTTGTCAAGTCATCAGAGCTCACTTCCTAATCCCCTGCCATAACATCCGAGGCTGCATTACGCTCATATCAGGCCCAGAGGAAAACACTTCAAAGATTACAGACCAATCCAAAATATAATTTCCTAGGGTCCTATCCCTTTTCCTAGACGACGATTTGGCATGACCATCATAAATCCAGACCACCAAGACTCTTAGATTTAATGTTCAGTTGACTCAAATATCCTTATGAAATTGCAAATAATTTTCTTCCAATTATTTTAGGGTTGCAATACCTTCTCAATGCTGACAGGCATGTGGTGTCTCAATAAAAGCATTAATGATCTTTACTACTGGACCAAATGTGTGTCCCTGTCTGTAAAATGTCATTTTTTGTGATTTACTGTTTTCTATATAAAAATCATCCTACATGATGTAATGAACACTCTGTGAAAGTAGCATTTGATATCTTTGAAATTGACTGGGTGCAAACAAGCTGATATCACTAACTACACTAAGGTATTTTGTCTAATACAATGGAGTGTAGGCCTACTGTTATTCCTGTATCCTAATTCCACTTGTAAAGCAATTTGAGTACAAAGGAAAGACCTTAATAGGTCTTGTCAGTGATCATGTGAGAATATTGTCCTTTTCAGGCACTTCTGTACAATCAGCTGTACACCTCAAGCTTGAGTGCACACATGACTTCAGACAGAAGCTGGCAACATGCTTCAGAGTGCTCCAGTATAATCGCATTACATGCAAAAAAATCAGATTTCACAATACAGAAATTATGGAAGGAGGCAGATCAAACAGTCATTTTTTTAAATGCAAGAGATCCCTTAAGAAAAAGCTTTACTGGAGTAAATGCGAGAGATTTTCTTAAAGGGCACATATCATGACAATCTGACTTTTTTCATGTTTAAGTGCTATAATTTGGTCCCCAGTTTCCATCAACCTAGAAAATGTGAAAAATAACAGCCCAGTAACTTAGTTTTGGTAAACCATTATCTGCAAGCATGTAAAAAATAGGTCATTGAAATTTGGCTCCCCTTGTGATGCCACATGGGGGATAATACCACCCCTTAATCAGCACAATCCAACCACGGCACTGCCATTTAGTTCAGAGATCAGCTCATTTGCATTTAAACTACAAGTTTGGTATTTTACACTTAAAATTTCGACATATGCAGCTGCCCCGAGAATTTTCGGGTGTTTGTTCTTTCACCTCCCACCTCTACAATGGGTGTATAGGTGCACAGGAACAATCCTTCCTAAAATGCATTAAACTTTCGTTTACAAAGACGTAAAACTCACCGAGTGGTCAGGGGTGTTCACTGATATGCTCACACAAAAATCGCTGCAAAAGATGCTTCCCAACAGGTGTTTTAGCATTCGTTGTAAACTTGTGGACCTATTTTTCCAAACGCCTCACACCCGTATATTCTACCGCTGAGAGCTTGAATAATAGACACTCCAGCCCAGTGGGTGGCGATAATCCACCTTTGCCAATTGCAAGAATACAAACAAAGTTCCCGTACCTCACAGCACATCTAATACAAGTCAATGGAGTTGGACAAAACTACGATAAAACCTGTAGGAATGCGTCTTTTGCAGCGATTTTTGTGTGAGCATATCAGTGAACACCCCTGACCACTTGCTGAGTTTCACGTCTTTGTAAATGAAAGTTTAATGCATTTTAGGGAGGATTGTTCCTGTGCACCTATACAACCATTATAGAGGTGGGAGGTGATACAAGAAACACCTGACAATTCTCGGGCCAGCATCATATGTCCAAATTTCAGTCAAAACCGTTCTATTTCATCATAAACAATCTGAAAACAGGGCTTTAAGTGTAAAATACCAAACTTGTCCTTTAAAAGGACACACCTAAAACACCACATTTTGCTCACACCTATAAAGTAGCAATTTTAACATGTTATAATAAATTATCTATGGGGTATTTTGAGCTAGAACTTAACACGTGTTAACTCAGAAGACACCTAAGGTTTATTTTAAGGTTCGTTTTAAAAAGTCTTGTAAAATGTCCCTTTTAAATCAGGGTGGCATGCTATATTAAAATAATAAAATTATATGAACATTTTAGAAATGTGAATATATGGTCCACTATAGTGTTGCTTTAACCAACAGCAAAAAAGCTCAGTTTGTGCATGTGGGAGGTTAAACCAACAAATGACCTGCAGCTGTTTAGAGAGGCGCTGGAGTCAGAGGAGTCACGGTAAAGATTAGGGCAGCTGCCAGAAGTCATGTGATGTTGTTTTTACACCTTTGGTGGCAACAGTGTGAGGATTCTGTAGTTCACAAACATGAAGCCATTATTATTTATTTCTTTTATTATAAACAAATCTAAACTGAATTTGTCTGCTTGACGAAACATAATTAAATCCTTTTCATCCTTGTGATAAGATTTACAGTCGATCTCATTTTCAATTTCTGGATTAATCTAGGCAGAGGCGAATAACAATGCCATTTTCCGGAACCACGTTACGCAAATAATATTAGCCTAGTTGCCTAAAATTAAACTGTCTGCTGGGTCAAGCTGTTCGCTTACAAGAGAGTGTAAATTTTCAGACACTCTGCAAATACGAGACGTCCTCCAAAGAGGCGGTGATGAGGAAATAGCATCTATTGATCAGCATCTATCACTGAGCGCTGAGAAATGCTGAGTCGCAATGAGGGGAGACAGCGGCACTCAGTTAAAGGGATAGTTCAGCCAAAAAGGAAAATTACCCCATGTTTTACTCACTCTAAAGCCGAGATGTATATGACTATCAACTTTCAGATGAACACAATCAGAGTTATATTAAAAAATGTCCTAGGCTCTCCCAAGCTTGATAGTAAATGGTGCTACTAATTCACAGAAGTATTCCACACGGCTCCAGTGGGTTAAAGGAAAACACCACAGTTTTTATATATTTTATTATGTTCTTACCTCAACTTATGCAAATTAATACATACTTTATCTTTATTCAATGAGTGCACTTAATCTTTGTACAGCGCGTCGTGAATGAGTTAGCATTTAGCCTAGCCCCATTCATTCCTTAGGATCCAAACAGGGATGAATTTAGAAGCCACCAAACACTTCAATGTTTTCCCTATTTAAAGACTGTTACATGAGCAGTTAAAAGAGTAGTATGGGGCACAAAATAAAACATGGCGATTTTTTAATCAGATAAAAAATGAGAACTATATTGTATGGTGGAAGAGCACTTGGGTGATTCTCACGAAACCATTGAAACACCACGGAACTAATGATTGTAGCTTTAAAATGTGTAATATAGTAACATTAAAAAGCATCAGAATTAACACAATACTGTGTTCTACCTTGCACAATGTGTGATTTCAACATAAGAATTTATAATTGTAAATTTTATCTCATTTTCTGCTGAAATTCTCATTACCGCAATGTGTCCGGCTGTGTTTGAACATGCGTTATGTTGTAATTTAATCAAATTAACACAAAAATATTATGAAAAAAATAAATGGATGTTTTGCTAGACTACTTTAGATGACAGAAAAAAATATTTACTGAATATTCATGTATAATAATAATGAAGAAAAATTAGGAAAATGATGTGTCCATGCCTGATGTTCTCATCCTCCGCAACACTTTTTGAGAACAGTTTAAGCACACATACAGAATTTTAATAAAGATTGATTTTGAGTGACCAAGCACATGGACCAGTTACTTCAAGATGGCTACCAGGTAAGATCATTTTTTTACAGTTAATTTGAAATATTGTCTTGTCAGAATGCTTACACGACATTTTGATTGTCATTTCCGCAACAGATGCTTATTAAATGTTACTTTAATTAATAGAAGCATAATACTTTGATTTTAAATGCATGTGCAGAATCTCCAAATTATGTTCTTTCAGGTTTGTCATGTCATTTTGAAAATATGTCAGTGTTGATGTTTTCTGACTGTTGCGGTAATGAGATTTTTTAGGACTAATTTTTTTAATTATGTTACAAAAAGTGTTAAATGATAAGTAAAAGTTTTTAAATTAATGTTCCCATTTACTCCAGACTTTGTTTTTCAATGTCTGGTGGGAAAAAAAGGTAATTTAAGCAATTTTTACATTTTCATGCTTGACATTTTTAAAACCAAGTTTTCGTGAAAATCACCCACTTAGTTTGCAGCACTTTGACCTCGGCGCGCAGTAACATTATCACTCCTGACCACTCTCGCTCAAACTTCTGTCAATATTACTGCGCCTGAGGTCGAAGTGCTATGCGATTTTGTAAGAAAAATATCTGTATTTAAAACTTTATAAACTATAGGCCACTTTCAGGGGTTTTTCTCCTACTAGGAGTTTTCCCCCTGGACTAGCCAAGAGGGTTTTTCTCCTGGGGGGGGGTTCATCCCCTGGAGAGTCTGCCATATTTGGCTTAACTTACTACTTTACTGTATACGTTACATTATTACTGTGCTCGCTTTTCTATGCTTTTCCTACATCTATTAATGTAAAGCTGCTTTGAAACAATTAGCAATTGTGAAAAGCACTATATAAATAAAACTGAATTGAATTAATGACCGGCATATCTTCATTTCCAAATCCATGCAGCACTGCTACAGTGATCAGATAGAGCTATTTAAAAATGCATCTTGATTTGCTATTCAGTGCACCTGACTGTTTAATGGTGACCTGCTTCTGAAACATTCTGGTACAACTACTTAGCGGGCACATTAATAAAACACACACTTGACCTCCATTCTCCATGCATGAGGAAGCAGATGACTCAGTATATAACTGCTCAACTGAAGAACCATCCTACATGTCACTTCATCCTAACATCACATATAAACAGCATACAGAACAGAACCCACAACACACACAGACAGCCTGGCACTTCTCCCGGGCCTCACCCCAACTTCAGTTCTTCCTGAATGGACAAACACGTTTGATTGACAACACTGCTGAGAAACCAACATCTGCGATGGACTCTAATTCAAGAGCGGGAAGGAGGATGCTAGCTCTGCACTGTGATAAATCCCATGAGCGCACAAGACACATATTTCAGTCAGCTGTCTGTTGCAGTTGTCTTTAAGATGACTCTGCAGAAAAGGTCTGATAATAAAAAAAAGTCTTGGTGTGAGTGTACTTAAAGGAATAGTTAACCCAACAATTAAAAAGTTTTCAGTATTTACTCATGTCGTTTAAACCCCTAATTGTTGCTTTTCAGAACTCAAATGCATTTTTTTGTTATTGTTTGTGGTGCAGGTTAGTATAAATAAATGAATAAATAACTCTACTCAGGGAATAAGGCGTTTTCTCCTGCACCCAGCGTATGTTTTCAATTGCTTTTCAATGGAAGCAGGGCACTCTTAAAAACGCAGCAAGCATTTTTTCCACATTCAGCGCTGAGCATTCAAGAGTTGAAAAATGTAAACTTTGGATGAAACGCTGAGCTCGTCAATGTCACTGTCCAATCACAGTGGAGAAGGGGCGGGACAAATACCAAAACAGCCAACCGGCGCATCGTACAATGACAAACAAAACAGAAGTATCATAGCGACCTGGTGAAAAGCTGGTGCTGGTGTCCGTCTGGCATTTCAGTGGCGTCTAAATATTTGGTGTACTGAGTGAATATCATTGTCTTTTCAGTTGTTACACATTATTTAAAAGTAAACATCCAAAACCTGCCTCAACCACAGTTTAGCCACAAAGAATGTGCACTGAATGAGACAAAACTTAAAAAATACTGGGTTCAGAAGAATAAAGAAATACATTGGGTTCAAATGGTATCGAAACTGAGAATGAATGTCTATGTACAACTACACATTGTCATTAACAACCAATCAATAATGATTCTAATTAAAGTTTCATAAACCTCAAGTACTTCCTTCTTCATTTAGAGCCAGACATGACAGAAGGTAATGACTTGTGGTTTAGTGAGTGAATCAGACATTATTAAACCTCTCAAAGCAGGTACTGATTAGTGAATCGAGATCATTTAGTGGAGATTTCATCAGACTGATTCAAACTAGGAATGACACACACTTCCTGAAAAGTGAAGGAGAAACATTTTAATCGCGCCCCGTTGGCTGGCTGCAGTATAGGTCTTAATCGCCAAACCTAAAAGCAAAATTACACTTCAAAATAAATGTATCCCAAAGATGGCTTCTGTTTTTTAGTTTGAGTGTTCTCTTTTCTAATAAGTTTGGTTTTAGTTAGATTTAAGATGCTATTAAAAAGGAGTGTGACAACGTCAATTGTGTGATTGAGTCAAATGGGAATATGGGCGGGACCTTGATACAACGGCTCCACTTCACAATCACTACCACACAGAAGCCGTTTCTCAATGTCAAGGAAGGATCCTCGGAAGCCAGAATTTCAAGGATGCTACGTCATCGACGGTCGTCGAAGGACTGTTCCAATGTCGAGGATCCTCGGAATTTCAGCCAAGGACTGAGTCCTTCGTTCGAGAAATATCCCATATACAGGAAAGGATGCATATGTGTATCCTTTGCGCACTGAAATCACCCACAATCCTATGGAGACATGCCATCCATCTTTTTATGTGATTAAAATTGTAACGATTAATCGTACAAATGCGCGTTTTCTCAATGAATGAATTTTAATGAAATACGGTGAAATCCTGGCACATCCAAAAGCCAGAGGGCACTCACGTTCAGAAACTTAATTGTGCCACAGAAGAAGTACCATTACAAACGCTATTCCAGAAAATGTCTCTAAGAATATTTATATCGCCGTTCTTTGAATTGTTTCAGGTATTTTCATGATAATAAAGCATATTTTCAATGATTCTATTTAACAAGTGTTGCTTTTTTAAATGCACGTAAACACCTCAGACTCATAATGATTTTAGATTGATAAGGACTTCTTACTGACCAAAACGCTGTAGTACACGTATAAGCTGAGAACAAAACATAAAATCACAGCCTTGTGAATCAGAATAAATTTCAGACAGGTGTTTTTAATAGGATACGTGATTTATCGTCACAGCGCTAACCGATAATCAGTTTGTGATGTGTAATGGGGCATACACAGCAAACGCGAGTTCACCGATTTGCGCGGGTAGATTACATACAAAGTCAATGCAAAGACGCAATCAGACGCGTCCTTGCGCAGGGCGATGCGTATGACGCGAATTGGGCGGCGTGATTGCCACGAAAACACGCGCTATTCGCCTTAAACGTGCCTTCGTGCAATTTGAAAATATTCAACTCAAGCGAAAAATTAGCATGACACAAAGTTAAATCCCGCGAGTAATCTAGAGCAAGCAATGCAATGTTACGCGTTTGGTGTGTACGTAGCTTTAATCTTTGCAATGCATAAAAGGAACTCTAAATAGAATTATAATTTGACCAGCGTAATAGAGAAAAGATGTGAAAATAAAGAGGAAATAATGTCAACAAAACACGTAGTTGACTATTATGACTGCAGTACAAGCATACTTGATAACACATTATGGTAGGTTTATTTCGCAAACCAACTTGTTATCACAAAATCAAGAGCACTATGAACAGTCAAAATGTTTTCCTGCAACAAACCAGAGGCCTACCAATAACAGCAATTACGGACCAACAGAAAAAAAAGCAATCAGCTATGACAATGTGTAATTATCTTCATAAACTACTGATAAAACGAAAGGTGGTGAAACACTCTAGTAAACTTACAGCAGTGCATAAAACCATAATGCAGCATAATTAACCAATTTGTAAGTTAGATAAAGGGACTGTACTGACACCTTATCAACTGCCACAATTGTTTTGCATGCAAATTAAATTTTAGCTATTATTTTACATATGGCCACTTAATCCGAACTGATTTCACAGTGCCAAACAAGCAATAAACTGAACCACAGGGTTTAAATGTGACCTTGGTTGTAAAATTGACTAATTGGCCTCTTAGCAACAGCCTCACAGGCTCCAAAGCATCAGACATGGCCTAGACATGCAAGCACCTAAAACGAAGAGCAATTTGTCTGGGGACAGAACATTGAGGAATTCCTCAATTGAAAAACATAATCCCGGTCTCAGAGTCCATTTTTAAAATCCATACCATTAGGGGTTCAGTCGCCTTTTTTAAAAAGGTTTATTAATAATACAATAGAGTGTTAAAATGACCCACAGGCAGGCTGTTCAAGCTTCATATTATCCCACCTCTTAACTGTCTGGATATGATGGGTGACGTAAACTGGAAAATAAGCTGCTTTTGCATCACTTGCATGGAGACTAAATTAAAGCGAGGGAGATGGGGGATACTCAGCTGAATCGATAAATAATACTTGGGTCCTTGGCAAGTGACCAGACAAGGAATGTGATCCAGAGGAAGAGACACTAGAGCTAACCAAGCTTGTCTTTTAGGAAGAATTACAGAAAGAAAACAATGCTGAATGAACTACTCAGATTGCCTTTTAAAACGAGGGGAAAAGTTCAATCACTTAGTCAGACGTTTACTTAATACAATACTGTCATTACACTCAGTGTTTCAGAGCATGCATAAACCAGACATAATTTGCTTATAGAAAGTTACAGTGTAAATTTTACATTTGAGACATAAGTCTCATTCCTAAAGTGTGGCGTAGCTCGACTTGGACATGTATACTTATTTCCTTAAAAGAGTCATTAGTCACACAATCTGCAGTCCAACTTCCTCCAATGTTATCACACTCAGCTCAGCTCAAGTTACTGGACTTGTACTTTAGATGCCTCAGCATTTTTGTACATTTTTAATTGTAACCTTCCTTATTGAAATTTTATGACTTTCCACTGTAGTGGACAACAGGGGCTTTAATGTTCTGAATTACATTCATCTTGATTCAGTGTTTTTGCCATTTGATTAAATGTTCACTTTTTTTACATGTTCACCACAAAGTGCAATGAAAGGTTATGAATTAAATATTTGATCCATGGTGATATTTGATGTTGACATCTTGGAGTCACATAGGAACATGTTGCTCTTATTCAATCTCCAGGCATTCAGTATTTAGAAACATTTTGGAATGTTCAGCATTTGAGGCAAATGGATTGCACCATATTTTCCAATTCATATGGGTGTGTCTTTCTTTTAATTATTTGGTAACACTTTACAATAGAGTTGTATTTGTTATCATTGGCTAATGCACACGAACTAACACAAACAATTGTATTTGCGACTGCGTGCACCGGCATTAGATGTAATGTTTCGGCGTGCAGCATCAGGCGCAAATGGGTTAACATCACAATTTCGGTGTTATTTTTGATCCATAATGGGTAAATATTGGACGGAATACATGCTGGGTTAAAAATTGACCCAATGCTGGGTTATTATAGACGGTTTCAGTAACAACATAAACAAGCGGCTGTCACGGTCCGAACGTAAATTCCGTTAAACTCCGATATAATAAATAAAAAAAAATTAATTTAAACGTAGTTTATTTATATAACAAGCAAAAAAAAACAACTCATAGATATTACATAGGACACCAAAACGTGTTATTTTCGAAGAGGCATTTGTTCAAGAGATCAGTTTAGCAACTAGTCAGACCATTAAAAAAAAAAACGGAAGTAAAGTTCGGATCCAGACGTGCATCACACGTGTGTCCGATGAAACCATCTTTACCCCATGGTTGCATAACAACAACCCAACATTGGGACATTTTTGACCCAGCATGGGGTCATTTTTAACCCAGCATGTATTCTGTCCAATATTTACCCATTATGGGTCAAAAATAACCCAGACATTTTTACAGTGATTAACTAACATTATTAAGATTAATAAATCCTGACAAACTATATTGCTCTTTGTTGGTTCATGTTAGTTAATGCATTTAATAATGTTAAAAAATACAACTTTATTGTAAAATGTTACAAATTATTTTATTTTAAAAACATCTCAACATCTTTCATAGAACTGCCTATGACAAGAAGTAAAACAAACATAAAAACAAAGTGCACTAGAAAGGGCATCAAATAAAAGTCGTGTTTCCAAAGGGTCAGAATTATTGTACATTTCCAAAATTCTGCTTAATTTAAGTCTAGACCCTCATGTTAAAAAACTATTGATGATTATCAAGAAAACATATCTGCAAAAAAATATTACATACTTCCATTGTTGCAATTGTCCTTATTTTAAAAAGAAGGCTATTGTGTGTGTGGGGGGGCACATGTGGTTTAAGAGGACATAAATGGTGTATAATGGCATGTTTACTATGCTATAAACATGGTTTACGGGGACACTTCCTGAACAGCTAAAACATACTAAATGGTACTTTTTTTTAATATAGATTAAAGACTGCCAACAGGTTTTTGTGACATTGGGGTTAGGGACTAGGGTAGGTTAGGGGAATATAATACAATTTGAACAGTATAAAATGCTGTTAAATCCCGTAAACCACATATGCCTGTGTGTGTGTGTGTGTGTGTGTGTGTGTGTGTGTGTGTGTGTGTGTGCGCACGTGTGTGTGTGTGTGTGTGTGTGTGTGTGTGTGTGTGTGTGTGTGTGTGTGTGTGTGTGTGTGTGTGTGTGTGTGTGTGTGTGTGTGTGTTCAAGCTAAGTTTACCCATAAATTGAAAATTGTCATTATTCACCAGACAACAGGAAATACTTTAATGTATATCTCAATTGTCAATATCGATTTGTTTCATGGCAGCCAGCGATATCTTGAAAACAATCAACCAGCCGCATAAACTTTCTGTTGACACTCTGGGTGCTTCATAGAAATTAAAGTGAGTCCTACAGCCATTGTAATGAATTTACCAAACCAGTTTCAAAGGCTTAATAATTGCCACCATTTACCCTCCATTTTGAGTCAACAAATTCTTTAACTTTTAGACGTTTATTTCTCCCCTGGCTAAAATGGATAGGACAAGAAGAGCTCAAAAAACAATTTTTTTAGTTTCCGGTTCACATATGTTAGATTTACAGTAGCCTGATGCTATCAATATGCTAGTGATCCAAAAGTAATATAACATAACTTACGCATTTAATTTTGGGTTAAAATATTAATGGCATACAAATTTTGTCCAATAAAATGTTGGTTACACTTTACAATAAGGTTGTATTTGTTAGCAATAGTTAATGCATTAACTAACATGAACTATCAATGAACAACAATACTTCTACAGCATTTATTAATCTTAGTTCATTTTAATTTCAGCATTTACGAATACGTTTTTTAAATCAAACGACATTAAATTACATTAATATTAACAAGAATGAATAAATGCTGAAAAAAACCATATTGTTCATTGTTTGTTAATTTTAGTTCATGTTAATGTTAACTAATACAACCTCATTGTAAAGTGTTACCAAAATGTTTAGAAGAACGTCTGGCAGGCCTACGCATTGCAAAAGCAATTAGGCTAGCTATTCTCATGGTTCACAAATACAGGGCTCTCAAGTCTCACGCATTCACCCTGAGACTCACGCATTTCAGTAAGTTCACACGCTCACACGCCACACCTTGTATTTCTCACGCTGAAAAAATAAGAAAACTTTTCCCACTCTATACAATTAATGAACGAGGCACAGGAGAGAAGTTCTCTGCCGAGTTCATATCTGTCGAGCCGCGGACACGGTCACACTAGACATCCTGATATAATTGTCTACCAGCCAATCAGAAATCAGAATTTGTTGTTTCTGGGTAAATTTCGTGATCCTGCTGCAAGCACATTCGTTACTAGGCAACATAGATTCTCACGTCACACAGACGAAGTGGCAGTTGGAAGAGAAGAATCCGATGAAAGCGGTAGGTAACGCATTCTTTTTTATAGCAATTTGATTTTACAATTCTTGGATGACATCACAAAAATGTGATCAAAGATAATAAAAACTGTTGTTGGGAAATATAGCCGAGGTAAATTATTATTGATTAAAAAAATCGAACTGCTTTGCAATCAGAATTAGCTTTAACTTTAGGAAAGTACTAAACACTAGAGGCTACCTGAAACAATCCCAGGTGAAAAATATTATAGTAAATACTATAGTGTTTTTGAACCATACTAATAGTATAGTAAATTTTAGTATATTATAGTATTTACAACACTTTGTTAATGATTGCTACAGCATACTCTGTATCAACTATAGTAGTGAACTGATAAACTGTAATAAATACTCTAACGTTAGTATTCTTTAGTTTATACTACAGTAATCTGTAGTGTATATTCTAGTATATTATACCCTATACACTGTAACAAATTGCTGTAGTTTCTACAGCAAAATTTTACAGGAAATTCCTGTTTTAACATTTTACAAGATTTTAGTGTTGTTCACAATGCATTATGGGTAAAAGAAGGTATTACAGCTTTTAACAGTATATTTTCATTTAAACTGTAATTGAATTTACAGGCAGAAGGTGTTGCCACTGTATATCATATGTTTTTTTAAAAATTAATTGTGAAATGGCATCATGGGATTGCGTGGGTGTATTTACATTTGAAATGGACATGAACACTGAAGAGTCATCATTCAAAATGGTTGGTAAGTTCACGTAAATCATTCAAATATAGTACAGTATTAAACTAAGTACTATTATGGTCATTTAAATAGTGATATTTGGTATGCGACCGCTATACCAGATATTATTAACATAACAGATGTTAATAATTTGTATTTCACAACAGCGTGTCATAAAGACATGTAGCAAAATATAAAATTAAATTCTTTACATTATTTTAAATGTTACATTTGGTAGTTATGTGTCATTAACTTTATAACGTTTCAGATGTTTGTTTCAGGCATGAGCGAGGCAGCAAAAAGCGCGAGGGGTCTCGTAACGGCTGGACTGCAAGGTGGAGAGACGAATCTTCAAACTTAAAGGTAAAAAACATTGTACATGCTGTGCATTTTATCATGGATGCGTGCTAAAGTGTTTTTAGACCATTGCTGTTAATTAAACGCGACACTGAATTGCTTGTTAAAGAAAACTACGTTATAAACGCGTACGTTATTTGCTGCCAGTTTAAAAATTAGATATGGTTGGATATCGTGCAAATTTCTAGTTTATTTCGCCAGCTTATACTCCTTACTAAGGGCACGTCAACATGTTTAACATAATACCCGCGTTATATCTAAGTTGAATGTGCAGTAGTTTTGAATTCAGGCGCAAGGCAGCAAAGATGTCACGTCATACGGGTCAACTTCAGGGTGGTGACACTAAGAAGCACCAAAAACATCATACAGGACGTTTTATTTTTGCATACGGCTGTAGTTTGTTGCCATTTTGTTAAAGTATTTTGGATTGCTGTTAAATGAACGTGACATTTAAAGGTTACACGATAAATGCGTATTTGCTCTTATCTTAGAAAATATGGTTGGATGCTGCGATTTTCTATTCTAGTTTATTTCGTCAGTTTATTTTCCTTACTTAAGGTAGTGTTTAACATATTAATTGTGTCATACTTAAGTTAATGTGAAGCAATTTGATGCCTGTTATTTCGACCAGAAATATTTTATAACATTAGCCAAGATAGTCAGATGTAATTAATTTTCCAGTTTGTTGTTCACTTTTTACATGTTAGTATAGGTGCTTGCAGTGTTGTTTTAAACGTGAAATTTGGTTAGGTTGGAGTGTAATTAAGTTTAACATTGTTTTTCAGGCACGAGACAGCAGAGATTGCAACTCTAAGCTGATAGGACTGGTGGTGTGAGACAAATGAGAAAAGGTGAAAAACCCACTGTGTACACTGCCCTTTTTCATGGATGGATGCTATACTTCACTGTTGACTTTGCTATTTTATAAAGTATTTTTAGACATGTATCACTGCAAGTTGTGTCAGCATGAGAGCAATACTATTATAGGCTTTACTCAGCATATGAAAGTACACATTAATGTTCCTAACTTGTTCCTTTACATGTGGAGTACCTGAATGCTCCCGTGCATTCAAAAAATTTCAGCATTCAAGTCTCATTTAAACAGAGACCTAAGAGGGTATCGTAGAAGTGTCAGATTTGACCAAACAGGCACCACAATGACTTGACAAATTTAAGTTTGTAATTTCACATGTACAAGCCTAAAGGACTTTATTGGACATTTAAAGGAACACACCCAGATTTTGGGAATTTAGTTTATTCACCGTATCCCCCAGAGTTAGATAAGTCCATACATACCTTTCTCATCTCTGTGCGTGCTGTAACTCTGTCTGACGAGTATATTGTAAACTGTTAAAAGATAGTTGTGTCTCATATCACCTTGTTATTTGTACACGGTGTGACTATACAAATCACAACACATAAATAGGAAAATGTTTGCGTTATTTTGTCACTTATTAGGAGCAGTATACTAGCTGGAGCCATTTACTTCCAGTCTTTGTGCTAAGCTAAGCTAGCGGGGGCTGCGCCAAACAGAGTTACAGCACGCACGAAGACGAGAAAGGCATGCACGGACCCATCCAACCCTGGGGGACACGGCGAACACGCCAAACTCCCAAAATCTGGCCGTGTTCCCCCAAAAGACCATATAGATGAAGGCAGGAAGATAAAATGCCCTTTTAAGAGCTGTGAGAGGACATTTAGTGTTAACTTCACATTTGCTTCTCATGTCTCAAGAATACATAAAAACAACAATGTTTTGAAATCTGTTGTATTTGTTCAATAAATGTTGACTGTTATATTTTCTCTTACATTTTATATTTCTTGTTTTTAAGATTATTTTTAGGTGAAATCCTCAATGCAACTCAGTGGATGCTGAGTATGGACGGTCAGGTGGTTGTGAATCCACACCCCAACCTTGTGGCTGGATTTGCAGCTTTGTTCGCATCATACTACAACTTCAACCTGGTTTACCAGAGGGAGGCATCCTCCACACTTGAATTTGTTCAAAGGTAATTATATTCACGGCTCTCCTGACCTTGCCAAGTGGTTGATGTCCCCAGGGCAACATTATGTTGACCCTGGAACAACATTTTAATCAGCCAATCAGATTTCAGAAATAAGATTATAGTTTGTTTTAAGTTTAAGCTTACAACCAAGATTAGCTGTTTCTAGATCATTGTTTTTTACTTATTATGTCCCTCTGATTTTAGGGTTTGGTTATGGTTAGGGTTGGGGTTTGGGGTAGGTTTAGGTTTTATTTAGAAAAATGTTGTCCTTGGGTCAACACAATATGTTGCCCTGAGGACATCAACCACTTGGCAAAATCAGTTCGAGCTTATATTCACATAGGGAGCTATTTGTTTTATAGCAGTGTTTCTCAACCAGGGGGATGGGACCCCCCAAGTAGGCCTTAAGACTTTTAAATGACAGTTATTCAAAATACAACAAAACAAGCATGATAAGCTAAAACAATCTAAAATCAAGATTTCTTATTGTTTGGATGTTTTTTTAACAAATTTACATTGTGTAGACATGCCAAGCTCTAGTACAGGGGTGCCCAACCCTGCTCCTGGAGGGCTACCATCCTGCAGACTTCAGTTCCAACCCAGCTCCAACACCAATACCTGTCTGTAATTATTAAGCAACCCTGAACACCTTGATTAGCTGCTTCAGCTGTGTTTGATTGGGGTTGGAGCTAAAATCTGCAGAATGGTAGCCCTCCAGGAACAGGGTTGGGCACCCCTGCTCTAGTATATTTTATTTGGTAGAAATAAGGCTTTTCACATTGTTTTGGACAATAGGTTGAAAAGAAAAAAGGTTGACAACCACTTTTTTAAAATGTGTACTTTACTGGTGTATATGTTGTATCTATAGATAAATATGGTAACATAAGGTTCTTACTTTAGAGTATGGACAGGTTAATTAAAAGAGACCATTCTTGTCCTCAGATAATCAAAACAGTGCTGTGGCTGCGTTTGTAATTATTTTTGTTGGTGAAAAAACAGGAATTATGCTGTCTAAAATGTAAGCCTTTTAATACTAACTTCTTCACAATTTTTGTTTAATTTTTTCTTACTGGATTTCATCAAGTAACGTAACGTTATGTGGGCACTTTGTAGATGTGTTTTTTTTCCTGCATTATACTATTTTCATTTGAAAAATAAAATTATATATACACACACACCAGGAAAGTACCCATGCTACCATATGATATTTAAGTGTTTATATGTACATTTGTATGTAAATGTACATATATACATGTATATTCTAAAATGTATTTTTGTTTGTTCTTTGTGCAGATGTTTTGTTGGAATCACAGCTACCACTGGCATCAAGACAGCATCAAGAGGCAAAAAAGTGGAAACGCCTCTGAGAAGAGAAACAACACCATCAACCCTCATGTGTGTACTCTTTTCAGAAAATTATTTGACTTTGAATGGTTACGCATGTAAGTTCTTGTTCATGTATAAAGACCAAAACATGTTGTAAATAGGCCAGTTCTGTGATTGAACACTTGTGTTTCTAGACATACAAGTTATGTCATGTTCTAACACAGATTCAACAAGATCTTAAATGTAACACAAACCGTGTTTAGATGTTTTATAGATGCCATTGTTTTGGAATATTCAGGATTGAGTGGAATAATTGCTGAAACAACATCATTTTTTTGAAAGTACTTTGCTGTCAGTTTTAATAAATGTTGTTCTTGAAGCACCTCTGACTTTGGTTGCATTATTCTGTAAATTACATTTAATTCAGTTTTCATTCTCCTGTATTTACAGGAATAGATTTGGTAAATATATTAGTGTAATGATGTAGTAAAAATTCTTTACAGCATTTGAATGTAAACCTATTACAATATCATCTTGGGTTTTGGGGAATTTACAGGATTTTATTGGCAACTCTAGTTGCCAACTATATACTGTAATTTATTGGAATTACAAAAAAATACTGTAACTCATAATACAAGTGTAATTCATTATAACTGTAAAATAAACAACAAAGTACTGTATTTTACAAACAACAATTAGCTGTAAATTGCTTTACAGTATAATTCTGCAGTCCATTTTACAGCAATTAATAATTTTTTTACAGAACTTTATTGCCAACTTTTTTGCCAGCTAAATCCTGTAAATTCTACAGTCAATTTTTTACAGTGTAGTTGTAGACAATGTAGTACAGTATTGGATAAAGTAATACGTTTATATTACTATAGTTGTTATGTTATCACAGCAACTATAGAATTACCACAACAAATTAATTCAAGTACATTACTATAGTATGGGTCAAAAACACTATAGTATTTACTATAAATTACTATAGTATTTTTTTCACCTGGGAATGGAAAGGACAAGATATTTCATTTTCATTTATTTCATTATTTTCAAATTATACTTTATTCATACTCTTTTTAGCTATTCAGCTATACTCTGGCTTTTATTTTAGTAATGTTTATATCCTGCCAATGTATACATTAATCATTGCATTTATCTGTTTAAAAGATGTCACACAAACACACCTTGTATTGTAAGTATGCTCAGGGCAAGTTCTGCAATGTTGCTGTTCAGTTGGCTCATTTGGGGCAATTTTTTATATATTTGTATTTTTGAAATAAAACAATGTATTTAATTTCTATGACTTTGTCTTTAATTAGATTTCCCAACTGTTATAATTTCTATTTGTGCTAATCAATTATAAACAATATATTAAATTTAACTGCTACCAAAAACCTGAGAGAATTGGTTGGGGCCGAGGGGTCGCTGCTGCAAATATTTAAGTGGCTCCTCCCCTAACAGATGAAATCTCACTCCAAACTTTTGATAAAACTTGAGAGCCCTGCAAATATCAGGTAAATTTAAGCCTACAGGCTATTTACAGGCCGGCCCAGCTACATGTTTCAATAAGAAATATGTCAAAACAAGAAATCATTGGTTATTCAAACACACCAGTGGGCTCGAAATAAACGATTTTCAGTACTTCCGGTGTGACAGGTGTGCCTGTGATTTACCTGAGGCAGGGCGGAGTTGAGCTGTCTCTGTAGCACATCTCTCTCGTGCAAAATATCCTGCAGTTTGGTCTGTGACTGGATGAGCGTCTCTTGTGTCTCTCGTAACGACTCCAGCAGCTTATCTCTCTCATCTAACATATTTACCATCAACTGTTCAAAATTAGACTCGGCATCCGTGCCGTTCTGAGATCCTCTCTGAGAACTCACCGAGTCCCCCTCATTTATGGTTGGCATCACTTCGCACATCATATTGCTAGCTTTTACACTGTGATGTCTACGTCAAAAAACACCTTAGATGAATTTTGTGAATTTTTCAAATTCCTGATTCAAGTCTGAGGTCCACTATCAACATTTAGTGCCACTTAAAACACATTAAACCGTCCCTGCGTGTCCATCTCTGAAATGCATATGCATCCTCTAATTTTACTCATTGTAGCCCTCGCCCAGTCTACATTATTCACACACCTTGACCTATCTGATCCACGACTGTCGGCCTTTCTGGCATCATTCAGCTAGTTTCACTTGAAACTCAAAGCATTTCGCTACAAATCCATCACGGTGTTCGCCACTTGCATATTTCCAGCGAAATCGATGTCAGCTTACTGAAGCAACCCGGTTCCTTGGCTTTAACATCCACCAGTTGCCATTAACCTTTCAGAAAACGGTGAAACGCGCGTCTGCCGCATCCTCCGGATCCCTCTGCCATCATTATCACCATCATCATCTCCCTGTACGGCGAGCCGGGCGAAGCGCTCCTCCCTTTACGAGCTCATTCCAGCCACCGCTTACAACACAGCCATTCCACTATCTCCATAAACATTAGCTCATATTTTCAAGACGAAAGCTCGGGCGGTTTGTTTGTCCTTACGGTTAAAAGTCTCCCGCGTCCTCGGCGAATATCATTTCCACCCGGCGCGTCTCGAGAAAGCTCGCGCAAACAGCGTAAATTCGGCAAAGTTCCTCACATCAGCACCACGCGACTACAGTACATGACTGTCATGCACGAGACGGGCAGTTTGTGAAATGGTGTCTAGCGCAGCGCCCTCGTGCGGCAATCATTTATATAAAAACGACTAAACGTATAAAATATAAAGTGACACGAATAATAAAACCAATAAAATAGTCATATTTTTCATATTATTATTATTACAATAATTCTAAAATAACTCAGTAGCGTTAATAATTCAATACAATAATATATACATAAACAGAACATTTACGTTTAATGTATCACAATACAGTTTATTAGCATTCTTTACAAGTATACAGACAATTTCATATCCATCTAAAATGGCATAAAAGGAAAATATTAAGGCCACTCCTTCAAGGCGCTTAAAAATACTGTTGAGATGACGTCATGGCTTGTCATTTTTGAAACGCAAATTTTGTCCTCTCACATGTGTAATTTGATCTCTTTATACACAGTGACAATAGAAACGCCCGTTTTTTATTATTTCACGAAAGAATGACTATTTAGAATGTTTAAAGAATTACTATTTAAATAGTGTTTTTCGTAAATCTATGTTTAGTTCATAAATAACACAATTATTAGATTATTATGCTGCATCATATTTGATATTACCAATGTTTATGTTTGTTCTTTTATTTTATTCTGCAAGTAAAAGTAAAAGATGAAAACCTTTTATCCTATACGTATGTTGTCTGATTGGATGAACCATCTCGTATATGAATTTTGCCACCAATTAGAGATCAGTGCACGACTGCTGAAGTCTCGCGAGAATGTACGTGACCTTGAGCGTCAGTTCCATAATGGCTGAAGATCCCGGAGGAGCATTCTGTAATTTCACTCTTATTTTTATCGTTTCTTCGTTATCTCTGCTGGGAAGATGGCAGGGCACACAACCTCGATAAACGTCCGTAGACCCCCGCTGTCGTCATGCCCAAGAAAGGGAACCGAAAACGGCTGAAATTTAAAGCCGATGATGTTTGCTCGGAGTCAGTAAAACTAGCAATAGCAGACCAATTTTTCATGATTGGTGAAGCAAAGTATTGCACTTAAAAGTAATGCGACAGGTATTTTGACATTTAGCTTTACCTGCGTTTTTCAAAAGCACTATCATTCAACCTTAAGTTCATAATTTAAACTTTCAAGTCGTAACGTTATGGGTTAGTTCTAACAAATGCTAATCTTGTCTTGCAGTAACTGTGGCTGACTATGCCAACGCCGACCCTGCCATCGTGAAGTCGGGAAGAGTTAAAAAGGCTGTTGTTAATGCAATTGAAAAAGAAGGTAAAACCAGAAATATAAACCATGAAACGTTTGATTTTAGAGTGCTTCCTTTTACGGCACTAACATGCGGCTTGTGAAGTGGGGACTGGGATTGGTCGATCAGCCCCACCCTTCCAGAGGCGTCACGTGACGTCATAAATATGGCTACGACCGACCTTTATTTCAACTTTACATTTTGTATAATTGTATAATTTGTATTGCACCCATAAATCTGCTCTAACGGGCTTCATACAAACTAATTTTATCTTTCCGGATGTTTACATCTGTCTTCTCATTTTTTTTAAACTCTGCATTAGACTGGTGTTCAGTCCTGCTCATAAAAATCTACCTACCTGCTGATATATTTACTAAGACACCTGCCTGTAATTTACAAGTGACCGCAAAAACATTGATTAGCTGGATCAGGTGTGTTTAATTTAGGGCTGAACTTGAATTCTGCAGAATAGTAACTATACAAGCGCAGGACTGATCTCTCTTGGTTTACAGCATTTTCTTGGCGATTTGGACAACCTACTTGGAATCCACATCCAGTAGGTTGAGTATACTAAAGTCATGTCTATAATAATTTCACATGCTAAATGTTGTTTAATGTTTTTTTCTGTTTCAGTGAAATTACTCTGTGGTCTCGAGGCATCCCAGGGTCCTGTGCAGGAGGTGCTGTCCTCTGCTGGTGGTGTGAGCAATGCAGCCCCTGGGAGCAGTGATGAACTGGACTCAGAGGAAGGGGATGAAGTCAAAGGGTCCCGCAAAAAGAAAAACAAAAGGCGTAAAGGTAATTTGGGCCTAACCTTAAACCGCAAAGGCATTAGGTTCTTTGCTTTATGTAAGTTTTGTAGTGAATAAGTATGTGAATATATCAGTTAATTCCTGTCACCTGTTTATTTTTAGAAGATAGTGAGAGCACAGATGGTGGAGAATATCCTATTGATATTTGGCTTGTGCTTGCCGCATACATTCGGCCAGAGGATGTTTGCAGATTTGCTCTAATCTGCAAGAATGCTTGGACCGCCACGTGCACAGCTGCATTTTGGACACGACTTTACAAAAGGTACGCCCTGGGCCAAAATAGTGTTACTAACTTGACAAAAATGTTTTTGATTTCCCAATCTCATAATCATATTTTTACAACATAGGGGTGGTTTTCTAGATGGTTTAGATTAATTCAGGACTATGCCTTATTCATATTAGGTCATGTAAGGTTTGTTTGTGAAAACTACTTAAAAGTTAGTACATGTGTTTATAAATTAAGGCAGCTAAAACATGCATTTTAGCCTGTTTAGATATGCCCTGTCTGGGAAAACGCCCCATAGAGTGCTAATCATGTTTGTTTATATATATTTGTACCTTTTCCAAGGCACTATAATATTGATGCAGACCTCCCTGATCGACTACAGCCTGATTCTATGGCAAAAATGCATTGTCTTCGCGCCCGTGTGATTTGTTCGCTGTTTCACCTATATGAACCGTTTAGCTTGCGGGTGTCCAAAAACCCTCCTTTTCCAGAATCCACACCTACGACACTGCTGAATTCCAAGGTGTGTATTCACAATATTTTATTTCATGTGACCTTTTTTTACTTGAGTATTTTTTATCAAGATGCTTTTCTTGCCTTTATAGTGTTTGTTGTTTTGGGTCAACAAAGTCCCTGGAAGTAGATCGGAGCCAATGTGGGAATTTAACTTCAAATTTGTCAAGCTGGTATGCTTACTGTTGCATTATAAATCCAGAATATGGAATGATTTAATTGTTCAGTTATTTTCATTTCAATTGTCATTATCTTAAATTTTTTTAGCCAACTAGGACCAAAAACGGATGTGACCCTGGTCTTCCGCTGCCCAGGCAGTATAAAGATGTTCACACTAATCCAGACTCTGACTGTTATCTTCTGCGAGTCACCACACTAAATTTCATTTTCACTTCTGTTGTTATGGGCATGACATTAACCTTGGTGAGTGATGCTAGTTTAACATTCACATACCTTTTGTCAATTTTTACAATGAGTACGTTTACATGCACAGAATAAGCAGATAACTATCAAAAATCTGCTTATTCCAGAAAACTCTTTTCATGCGTTTACATGCAAATCAATAAGCCGGCTATGCAGACAACTGCATTTACAAGGGAATTGAAGAATTATCAGTTTTCTCGCAGGCAGTGACGTCACCACCTATAGTACACAATAGTCATTCAAAAAGTCAACGGCATATTTGTCTTAAGCTGTACTGTTGTATCTCTTCTCGTGTCTGCAGAACCTGTAAATGTAACATGAGCTGCTATTTTAACAGTTTCTCTGCCAACTGCTTTAGTCGAGCGGAGACTTTTATGCGTTACTTTGCGCTTACTTCCGCATGTGATGTTTATCTTTCATATGAGGAGACATGCGCACATGGACAAAACCGTGAGAAAGCCGGTTAAGGTGTTTACATGCCACGCGAAATCGACGTAATGAGCAAAAAACTACCTGTGCCGATTGTTTTTTGCTTACGCCGTTTATTAGCTTTCCCCGATTAAAGAAAACCGATTTACGCGTTTACATGACCCCACGTGTTATCAGTTTATTAAGCATAATCGGCGTAAGACTGTGCATGTAAACGCACTCATTGTTGCTAAACAAAGGAGGCTACATGTGATGCTGATCTTGCTTTTTTAATCAACTACAGCCTTGTAATGTTAATGTTAATGTCATATCTGATATGCCTAACTGTATGGACAGAATTTTTTTTTTTTCATTGTTTCAGGCCATGCGTCAGTGCAAGTCAGGTTGGTAATTCATATTTGTGTTTTTCAGTTCACTATTAATGTGAGTACAGACATGAGGCATCACCGAGTACGCCTGGAGTTCCAGGATTCACCAGTTATTCGTGGGAAGAAGCTGAGGGGTGAGCAGGGGGTGCAGGTAGTGCTAGACCCTGTCCACAGTGTGCGCCTCATGGACTGGTGGCATCCTCAGTACCCTATGTCTTTATATAATTAGACTAAACAGCTCTAATCAAACACAAAGTCTTTGTAGATTACTTGTTTTATCCCAGAATGTCCTAAGACAGCTTTGTCTCTTGGAATAATTATTTTTCCATGTTTCTTTAGTTTTACACATTGTACTTGGTACACTAGTTTTATGGATTTAATGTTTTCTTTGTACCATAACTGGCTTAGACCTTTAAGTAGACACCATATTTTTGTAAAGGTCTGTTCGATATTTACGATAATGTCAAATTGTCACAACCTATGTTTTTTGCAGTTTTTGGTCCAATTGAAGTTTGTGGTAAAATGTGTTTTATTGGCAGAACTACCAACCCACATAAGATGCATTAGTGGATTTTTGTCCTTCAAATTTTGTGGCAAAAAGAAATTGAGTGTACCAAATTAAATATGGCATCTATTTTAAGGTCCAAAGTGCTTTCCCCTTGCTTTAATAAAAGCTGATTTAAGATCAGTCTTGCTATGCCATTGGCACTGTTAGTGTTTTAAGACTGTTGTTAGATCTGCATTAAAGGGCATGCTTAATTCATTACTGAGTAACAGTAATTTGTTCACTTGTGAATTAATAGTCCATTTTTCTCTGTAGCAGACCCTATGGTGATCTTTATGCTGAACTCATTCCAGCTGTCTGCAAATGTGTAAATCAGAAAGCACTCGCTTATTAGAAAAATTACTTTTAATTCACTTGTAAATGCGGTGGTCTGCTCTGAAGTGACGTAAATCAATCGCAATAGCTTTTAGCTTGGTGTTAGATGTAGGAGGCGAAGCGTGAACAATGTATGCATTCAGTGCTTTGTTTGGGCCATTTTCTGACTTCAGCTTTGAAACTGTGCATGCTTGCCTAGCTAAAGTGTCGCCTGCAAACAATATTGAGCAGGTTTCTGCATATTGTAGATATTAAATTGTCTTAAAGAATGAACAAATGGTCCGGGATTTGAATTTCTTGCTTTTACAGTAAATTCTAGAAGTATATTAAGTTCCTTTTCATTTAAAATTTGCTTTTTTAGATTGGAAAGTTGAATCACAAGGTGCTGATGTTGCTCGATTAAATAAACATCTTAATGTGTTATGTGCTTCTGTTTTGTTTTGAAAATAAGTTAAATACTGACACCCAGTGGCCGAATATAAAACCACTTAAAACCACATGAAAAATAACATTTACATTAGTAGATTGTAGTATAGGCTACTTTGATAGTTTTGGAATTACTACATTTAACTTTATGGGTAATGTATAATTTAGTATTTTGAAGATTTTGATTTTTTAGTAACTTTTTTTATTAGGCTGAGATATACTACATCATTCTTTTCAGGTGAGTAATATACTACCGAATTAAAAGTTCCTATATTATTTATTCGATAAATGGAGCACAGCTCTCGGATCGTTCTCGCGATACACTGATGTCATACGAGAGTTATTTTCTAATATTTTGAATGAGCTTTTTTAGTTTTCGTGTTAATTTTGTTTAATTTTTAGTAACTTTTCTCATAGCTTTTTTGTTTTATTCACACCAATATTGCTATTTAGATAAAATGTATTTTTATTTCAGTTTTTGTGTACTTTTTAATTTCCCTGCAGTTAATAGTGCCTCGATCGATCAGCTCAAACTTATTTCAGGTATTGTAAGGCAACATTTTAAGTATCGTTTACTTCAAGGTCTATATTTTATCCAATTTCAATCAACAGACATGTTTTTAATAGCTTTATATAATTCAAAAAGTTAACGATAATGACGGCGTTTAAAACGAGGGTCGCATTTAAACATCCAATGTAAGATTTTTTTCTGTAGACAGCGGTTTTTCCAGTTCAATGCACTAACATCAGCATTCAGGAACCAAAACTACATTCCCCATAATCTATGGTAAGCGCTGTGATTGGTGGAGGCTACTGTCACAAGTGCGCGCAGGTGACTAGGACTGGAGCGCTGTCACATCATACGCAGCGCACTGACAAAACACATCGCAATCTCACACAGCGGGGAGTGAGTGAGCTCTTACTGACAATATCCCCAAGTTGTACAGGGACTCTTTGGCAGTTTCGCTTCTCCACCAAGCGACAAGGAACTGATACCAGTTTGATTTTAATACTGCACGACAGCATCGAGACGCCAATTTCCAAAAAACTAGGTTCCAGCTTTGTACTTGTCTGACCTTCAGCGGGTAAGTTAAGTGATACAACCCATTGCGCTCAACTCTACCTAAAAAGTATGTCTTTGCTAGGCTGCATTAATGTTTAGGTTATTGCATTGCGAAACTTAGCTTATATAGGCTACGTGTTTTCTCACGTTAACAAAATGAAGAAGCGCAACTGGTGGTTATTTTTCCTCTCTTAAAAAAACATTAAAGTGACTCAACGTTAATATAAAGCTGAATAAAATTAACATGCGGAGTTATGTTTGGTGTTACATTGTTTGCATTCTGTTATTTAATAGGAATTAATATAATGCTGTCTACGACTTCGTGTTGTATTTATTGCATATACAACATATACAAGCGTTTATAGTCGTTGTCGCAGTTACTTCATGTCCCTGGCTCACAGCCATTTGCTTTATTAGTGATACCCGATATACGTAAACTCCCTAATATGTCTGTATGTTTAAACGGCGTCTAGCCTATGTCTTATGTAATGTGCATTTTGCTGGAAAGCTAAGAGCTGCCCAAACCCTTGCCAATCTGACCCCTATAAAGTACAAACTATTTACACATAATGTACAAATATAGCGCGCAAGTTATTTTTAGACGGCGAAAGCCAGGCTCGTGGATACACTTCCTATTCTAACAGAGACTGACAACTCTCCAGTGTAATTGTATATACACAATGTAACTGTTTATACCAGTGAATCTCAACCCTTTTGACTTTGAGGCCACCCCCCATTGGCCACAACAATATTTGTAGACATTTTCTCCTCAATAAAATACTCTTGATGAGATGTAAAAAGAACACTAAGAAATATCTTGTTTTGCTTAATTTTAGGCTTACTTTTGAATTATTTTAAATAATTGTATAAATCAGTGTCGAGATTACTTAAAGAGTTATACTGGCTGTAGTCGACTCGTGTATGATTCATATTAGTGAGCGCATCAAATTGCAATACTATGTACTATATGGCAAATAATGGGCCTGTAATTCATTGTGGCATCATACTTTAGCATTAAAGTGCCGTTATCAATTTTGTGAGTAACAGGTGAATTCTTGAAAGTGTGTTGGTCCTGTAGTTATCTTAAGCATTGGATAGCCCACACAAGAAATTCAGTACATACTGTACATGTGGCTACAGTGTAATCCTGTATTCAGGTTTAGTTGAGCGCGGAAATAAACAATTTAATTTTTTTTGGCTCAGTGAAAACTGATAGTATCAAGTGAACCCTTTGATTGTTTATTGTCTTTCCCTGATATCCATAAACACAAAGGAAAACACAAAACATGTAACTAAGCCAATGTGTTTAATTTCATAAAAAAAAAATCTGGATGTTTTTCAAGATGAAGTGATCCCAGCGTTTATGACACTTTGTGGTTATGTTTATATACTTCTGCTGAATCATCCGAAGGAAAAAAAATCTCTGACATGCCAGAAAATAAAGTTCACCTGCAGTTCACATCTGATATATTGCAGAATGGGTTTATCCGTCATCACTGATGCTGGGAGATAAATGCACTGTACTGTCGCAGGTGTGGCACCACAGTTTTGTTGGTCACACGTGGCAAAGCGTTTAACCAATGTGTGTACAGTAATCCAGCCAAAGTCAGGACACTGGGCGACGGTTGCCTGTTTGTTTTGATACAACTGAGTGAATGCATCAGATAAATGCAGAGGAGGACACGTGTCTGATAAAAGGTGACTCCAGAACGCTCACCTGCTCTTGCCACTCGCATAAACACTCAACAATAACCGCATTTGTTGCTGCGCATTGGTATTCAAGTTGGCTTGCCTTGGGTTCATTTCCATTCCAATGTCATTGAGTCGGCTGCCATATTTTAGTTGAACATAAACTACACTTGGGTTAATTCTTGATATGACCCCTTCTTTATGGCTGAATTAATTAGCTTTTATTTGAGGTACTTAATGCAACAAAAAGTAGGTGTACATAACAATGTATTAAATTCCTCCAATTTTTAATATGCAATAGAGTCAAAGCTGAAGCATTGTAACATGATTAAAATTCACTCAAAATCAATTTAATGATTAGTTAGGTTATTTTGAGGCAAAGTTTACAGCAAATCATACGCTAGAGGCCTACCATGTACACTCACAGTATAAAATGGTATGCACGCTGCTGGGGTGGTACCCTTTATGATCATAAGACATACAATAGAAGTCCATTGAGGTATTATAATATGCACTCTTTGGGTGCAAAGATGTATTTTTAAAGGGTACATCCCCAATGACAGCTTTTCTACCTTTGAGACTGTAGTTGCAGCCCTTTCCTATGAATATGAAACCAAATTTGGTTCCTCTCTGGTTGTTTTCACGATGCTGCTCTTAGGCGATACTTAAAGCTGATGGAGCGTGGTAAGAGAGAAAGCAATGGACCATATAATGCAACAGCTGTTCTTGACAATGAATGAGGTTTTACCGACTAAGAAAGCCGAAGGAACGGTGGACAGATGCAGTCCTCTGCTCTGTATCCAGGTGATACTGCAGACAGGACCCACAACTATGGTTTTAAAGCCTTTAACCTTTAACAGTAGACTCAAGGCTCAATGTTACAGGTATGCGGTGTTGTCAATAGTACTGTATATCTAGTTTATTGTGTACTGTATGTGTTTTATGCAAACAAAAAAGTTCAGATTTTGTGATTGTATTACATGTTGAATTGTGCTCATTTAAATTTGCTACCATGCTACTGTATCTAGCCTGCTTGCATAAGTTATGGAGATTGCGTGAAAGATTTGTGGTAGTCGGAAACATTCGAATAATAATTAGTTAAGTTTCATATTGGATGTCATTCAAGCAGTGGCGTAGCAAGTCAGTCCCGGGCCCATATGCAAAAAAATGTACGGGCCCCCTTAAGCCAAAGCTCCCCCCAACCTTGCCCATTGGCACTGTTAACTGTGGCGCGCAGGTCTGTTAACAACGTATACTTTTAATAAGGTAGTCAAATATTTTTACTTTACTTTTTTACTTTAAAGGGTAGATTTAAATAAAGAAAAACAAAATGTTCTGGGTAGTTCTTGACTCGTGACTAACTTCTCCGCCTTCTCTTTTCTCTTTAAGGCCCCACTTTTATGTTTAGATTTGTCCATTCTTACTTTTCATGTATAGCCGCTATAGTAACCTCTCACACTATGGCAGGGGTTTCCAACACGTCGCTCGCGAGCTACTGGTAGCTCGCGTCTTAATTGCAGGTAGCTCGCTGGTGGGTTTATTTATTTATTTATTTTCTGTGGTTATGGCGCATTTGGATGTCTGGTTAATGTTACACGCGCCTGTGGTAAAGACTGGGTACGTGTTTGACGTCGCGTTGAGCTGCAGACATATGACATCAGTAATTTAACATGTATGATTAAAAAACAAACAGATAAGTCCCCGCACCGGATGATCTGTGAAGCCCGCGCCGCGGCAACCGGACGATCCGCGCACATCTGAGTCGAGGCACTATGGTTAAAATGGATGCCGTCATTTTTTTATCATCTCATATTTAAACATCAAATGTCAAGAGATACCAGAGAGCCATACGTGACATACATGCACATCCCTATTATGAATCCAAAAGCAGTAAATACTCTATGTTTGGATCATCTTTCTAAATCTGATCTTTAATAATTGATTTTTTTATTCAAAATGTGGTATTTTTGGACGAATCCTACCCATATAAGAGGTGATAAAAAAGTATAAATAAAGACAACATGAAAGTTTTTTTGTTGTTGTTGTTTAAAAGGATCTGTTCTTTCATTTGATGTATCGTATATTTATGTTTAAAGACAAAGGCATTTTCTGGAAGGTATTACAATTTTGTGAAAAATAAAAAAAATGCTGGCACTGGCTGGTAATTTTTTTTTTTTAATTGCTGGCGGGGAAAGAGTTCAAACCACAGTGAGTTAATAGACAGGTGTTTATGAACTCACTAATTTAGGTATAACGTGACACAAGTAGCTCTCGACCACTTTTATTTTTTAGAAAGTAGCTCTCCAATAAAAAAAGCTTGGAGACCCCTGCACTATGGCATAGTAGTCTACGGCGGCCGCGCAGTGCAAAAAAATAAAAAATAAACGCAAACAAGAAATTACTGAGAAATTAGAAATTAAGGGGTAATAAGATATCACTACACATGATATGCATACAAAAATATATTTATTGCGGCCACAAATAAAAATTAAATTGAAAAATTGTTTTTTATTAAAAGCTGGGGCGGGCCCCCCTATTGGCCCGGGTCCATTTGCACGTGCATACTCTGCATGCCCAGATGCTACGCCACTGCATTCAAGGTTCCCACGGGTCCTTGAAATCCTTAAAAGTTTGTGAATCTGGGCGAAATAATTTAAGGCCCTGGGAAGTTTTTGGAAATGTACATATATTGATACTGGTCATTGACAGTGCTTGAATCTATTTTATGCAAGAAGTTGACCTGGAAAAAAATCCATATTATAATATCATAAAATTTCTAGCCTTTTAAGCACACATGATAAACTGTTCCCTTTAAATGCTTATATCTTCTGTATGCGAAAATGTTGATTCATACCAAAATGCTTTTTTGCATAGTTTGGCACATGAAAACGTCTCTGGTTACGTATGTAACTGTTGTTCCCTGAGAAGGGAACGAGACGCTGCGTCTCCCTTGCAATACTTCCTGCGTCCCTGTAACACCGTCTTTGGCAATATTTCAGATAGCGATATACTTCCTGGCTCCCGCGTCACCTTGTCTTTGTCGTCAAGCCTCACCATTGGTTGAATTTGATATACACATTCAGACGCACTTACCCCTGGAAGCTTCCCCAAAGTGTCACCGCAGTGACGCAGCGCAAGTTTCCTCGAAAGGGAACTGTTACAATGTATCTTAAAAGGTAACACAATGTAAACTTGCTCTCACTTCAAATGTATCCCCACATTTAGTCCTTTAATTTGAGGGTATCAGACCTGGAAAGTCTTTGAAAGGTCTTTGAATTTAAAGTGAAGTAAGTTGTGGGAACCCTGGTCATTGTTTTTCGACATGTTTGTGAGTTTATTGGTGCCTTGTACGAGATACATTAGAGCTTAAACAAGTAAAACAAACTAAAGGAAAAGTTATAATATAAAACACAAAAACAAATGTTTGAGAATACGTATGTTGTTACAAATAGCAATTGAGCATATTAGTGGCAGGCCAAATACAGGTTAGCAGGGCAGATAAACATCTGAACTACTTGACCTGCTGGGGCAGCAGGGAAAAAACCTTTATTGTGGAGTCATATATAATCCTCTAACAGTATTGAAACAACACCGTATTATGTAATGTAAAGTTGTGATGTCAATTACATAACGTGGTTGCCAAATTCATGACTACAGGCTGATGTGTGTTAAAACAGAACCAGGCAGTCCTGTTCTAATGTATACAGATAATGTAATATCCTGTTTCAGTCTCCTTTGCACTGTATACATTAGCAGGGAGTGAAGATACAGCGCCTTCAGTGGCAACGCTCTTTAAAAGACAGATACAAGTCAAACATGATTAATGTGTACAGTACATGAAGGTGTCATGTACTCGGCGTGCTTGGGACGTGAAGGTCAAACTGTCCAGAATGGTTTTTGTTTCAGAGGCCCAGGGCCAGGTGCAACTGATCTTGTACCTGAACCCTGTGGAGAACAATTTCATCTAGACAAGACCACTTTCCAAAAGCTGCAGGTAATTTAGGCCCCCTTGGCTCTGGGACGGCGGGAAAACATTGGCACAGATTTATTTTGTTTTATTATGTTAATATTATTAAAAGGAATACAGTTACATTTTTAAAGATTTGTTCATTCAAATATGAACGTTCTATAAATTCTAGAATTCTAGAGATTATGACAGAATTTTTATTTTTGGGTGAACTACTTTTCTACACTTACAGGTTTGCTTTACATACAACTTTGCTAAAAACAAATGTATGGTTTCACTTTGAAAGACATATGAGGAGCTCGGATGCATATGCTGCTAAACGGCACCTCTGTCAAAAATTAGATAATGATATTAACCGAATGCTCTTTGCACATATTATATGTTCATCATATCCACTTCAAATTCAAAAATACAGCTTTGTTGGCAGAATCCGCTAAACATCACATTGTTTTGTTTTTATCATAGTCCTCTAAGTACACAGAAGATTAATTGGATGAATGGCACACAAAATAACTATAGATCACATTCAGGCCATTCTGGAGGTCGCATATGCAGGATACATACGTCATTAAGATTTAAGTTAACTGAGCACTACATTCGCAAGTCATAAGCATATTCCAAAATTTACAATTAACTAAGAATAATAGTCAATTTTAATATTCTGAAATAAGATGTCTTTATTATGTATGCAGCCTACAAATGCAACCTTGAGTGAGGAGGAGGTGGAATATCTGGCAGTGGTGAAAATTGTAAACAGTTGTGTTCTGCAGTCACTAAGGGTGTCACGATTTCGATTTTAAATCAAAATCGATCGAAATTAAGTCACAACCTCGAACTTCGATTTAAAAAATGGGATCGTCGATGCTGCCACGCCCCCATGTCATTCCCGCCAGCCATTTTTTTTACAAGTTGGCTTCCAGCATTTTTTTGTGATTTTCACAAAAGTTTCACAAAATGCCGCCTTCTAAAAATATATAAACATATAAATATCAAATAAAAGAACAGACCCTCTGCTTTCAAACAAACCAAATCCTATGTATGTTTTTTATATAAACTCTTAAATATGGGTATTTTTCTTAAAAAATATTTTTTTAGCAAAAAAATTCCTTTTGTGAAGGAATTTTGGTAGAGATCAGATTCAGAATGATTATGAAAACATACACAAAGTTTTAAATGCGTAAATAACATTTTGGCTTCAGTTTTTTTTTCTTCATAAATTTGGTAAAATCGTTGCGGTATTGCAGATTAACAAAAATTCATCAGGAACAAGTTTTTTTAATGCAAATGTTTTCTCTTAATTGACAAGATAACTCGTCAATGGCGGGGAAAGAGTTAATATGAAATGATTCGATTGTGTTCAGCTGAGGAAAGGAAGTCATAAACATGTCTCAGATGGCATGAGAGCAAGTAAAATATGAGAGAAATATTCAATAGTTGGGTGAGCTATTCCTTCAAGGATGTTTTGGTATTATTTTGGGTCACCATTTGATGTCCAGTTCAAAATCTGCGTCCTAAAACAACAAATACACAAACATCACATAACTGTCTGTTATAGCAAACCCAATGTGTTCCGTCACCCTTTATATCTCTCACAGCTAAACATGGACACAGTTCCTTTCTTTAAACTCTGACTAAGGGCCCAAGCATGTCATCTCTCTCTCAATTGATCTCTCTCGACACACGCCAGATAGGCCAAAGGCTGGCATAGTTGCCATACTGTAAATAAATAGTGTTGGCCGCCATTACAGTTTGAGTGAGGGAGCCAAAGAAGGAGTTGGAATATCTGGCGGCGGTGACAATTGTGAGCAATTGTGTTCTGCTGTCACCAATGCTCCTAATCTCCCAGCACATCTCCAGGCATTCCTTGTTGAAGCTCTTGCTGACAAATCAGGAATGCAGGTGAGCTTGTTTTTCCCACTCGTTTGTTTCACTAGCACAACATCGGCGTTATTAGCCATACAGAGTAGTTTAGCGCAACTTCGGGATTCCCCTTTTGCCGTTTTTCATGTCATTGCACAACGCATGAGTCACTTCGCAGTTCCCTACATGTGATCAGAAAAGCTCAGGTGAAAAAATAATGCTGGTTTAGACGTATAGTCAGATCCTAGAAATATCTTTTGCGTGCCTGTCCTTTCCATAGGCTATTGTCAGGAACACAACAGCTTCTTGGTCATAAGCTTGTCCTCCTACACAGGAGCCGGGCATTGCGATAGCCCCGCAGCTGTTTCGACCAATGAAAAACAGTCTTGTGTCTGCCGCTCCCTCTCTGCACCAAAATAATACTGTAAATACATTGTTGTCTGTTTTTAGTTTATTAAAACCGCCTCAGTGTATGTGCGCACAAGGGTTTGCTTGTCTTGCCAGTTGAATGTCAACAGGCAGTTGAAATCCTGTTTTTGCTACAATCTGCGTAACTCGGTGTTGGCTTGGATCGTTTCAAAAGCCCTCCAGTAAGGTCTGTTTGGAGGAAAGGTCACTGCTGGTTTGAGTACTCCGTAGAGGTCACGCTCTGTGAATAGAAATGCATGCTGGCTCGCCTTTTATTACCTATAATGCACCTTCTAAACAAAGCTATGGAGAAAACAAATCACAAAATCCCACCAAAATGGGAATCTTACAGAGTGCTGAGCAGTAAGGTGCTTTGTTTTTAGTATTGATGTAAAATACCTCCTAATAAGCAGAGGCAAATATACGCAAGACTTCAGTAGTCTCATATATCTGCAAAGAGTGTAAACACTGTGGCTCTAATGGTGCTTTTAACAGTTCTTTGTTTGTTTAAAGCAATACTCTAGCCAAATATCAGAATTACCCAATGATGTACTCACCCTTAAACAATCCGAGATACATGTCCATCATCTTCAAACGAACGCATTTGAAGTTATTTTAGTAATGTCCTTGTTTTTCCAAGCTTATAATGGGAGACAACAGTGATCAGGCAACAACTTCTGACTTTGAAGCCTAATAAAGTGCATCCATCCTTCATGGAAGTAATCCACACAGCTTCAAGGGGTTAAAAAAGGTATTTTGCATGTAATCAGTGCAATATTGTCAGAAAAATATATTTTAAACTTTATAAACTGTTTATAACTAGCTTCTGGTAACGACGCCATCTTATGCAGGGTTCAGACTGCATGATTTTCAAAGTAGTTGGGTCACAGATCTTTTCATACTGCATGACTATCTGGAGTACCATTCAGTCGCTGCTGTGTTGACACTGCACGATGGATTAAAGCTGTAATCGGGCCTTAAAAGTTAGGCCCGAAATGACCGGAGCCCGGCAGAATTCGGCCCGAACCCGAAAGTACATTTTGATTGACAGCTTTTTAAAAGCCCGAACCCATTTACAGCCCGACATTATTTAAATGTGCGCACGCACAAAGCTTTTGTCAAGAATTAGTAATTTAAACAGGTTTATTTATTCATGACTAACTAGGCTACATGCCACTTGGAAGTTGAAACAAAGAAATAAAATTAGTCATCTGTAACATCATAACATCTCACTCTAAATAGGCCTATGCAATACATTATAAATAGGCCAACATGCCAAAAAAAATAATTATTTCTCAACAAATTAAATATATTCTGAATTAAGATGGGTATTTGGCACTAATGAAATTAATATAAAGGCTCCGCTGGATTTACTTCGGCACTTCTCTCCATTAAAGAGACATTCCACTTTTTTTTGAAAATAGACTCATTTGCCAGCTTCCCTAGAGTTAAACATTAGATTTTTACCATTTTGAAATCCATTCAGCTGATCTACAAGTCTGGCGCTAGCACTTTTAGCATAGCTTAGCACAATCCATTCGAATCTGGTTAGATCATTAGCATCGCGCAAAAAATAACCAAAGAGTTTCAATATTTTTCCTATTTAAAACTTAACTCTTCTGTAGTTACATTGTGTACTAAGACCGACAGAAAATTAAATAATCAAAGTCCTTGATTATTATACCAGAATGAGAGTATAGTTCCTAACCATATCTGCCTAGAAAATCGCAACTTTTAAAAACCGGAGTTCTCACGTAAAACTGGGATTATTAATAAAAATGGTAGCCTGCAAGAAGCTTGCAATACAAATTGCATGTGCGCTCATTTGCAGCGAAAAGAAGAAGAAGATTATAAATGAGGAAATGATTGGGGAGACTCCTCCCCGAACTTCCAGCTACCATGTATGTTGCTCTCTTATTGGCTGTAGGTCATTGGTGATGTATTTTCAGTCAGACCACATTTCACATGGCATGATTTTGAATCGCCGACAGGTCCAGATATCTCTCAGGTGTCTTGTCGACGATTCTCTCAGATTGCATCTTTGATAGTTCACACTAGTGTTGTAGTTCTCGAGACCACTTGTTTAAGGTCTTGGTCTCGTCTTGGAATCGACCGCTTTTTTACTCGGTCTTGTCTCGGTCTCAGACAAAGAGGACTCTGAATTTTATTTCAAGACCGGTCAAAACCACAACTTATGACACATCACAAATTTATTTTTTATCATTAATTTTATGCAGTTTATTCAGGTTTGGCATATGATGTTGGCATTGTTTAAGAATTGTTTAAGTTTCTCCCAATGACAATTTTTCTAATTTTATTACTAAAAACACCTGCATTGTGTTAAGTGGATGGCAAGCCATGGAAAGACAGTTCAGAATAAATGGTTAAGTTGATTTCTGATCTTTAGTGTTTGCTCACTTTTTTTGCTTATAGAAAAAGATAAATTCCCATATCTGCAACGCCTTTGATTATTTTATCAATTTTTCTGATGGCATACACACACACGCACGCGCACACACACACACACACACACACACACACACACACACACACACACACACACACACACACACACACACACACACACACACACACAGAGACAAGAAGTGCCTAATCGTATGCATATTTCACATTTTATCATATGTGTATTAATGCAGTGACTTGCACTGGTCTTGGTCTTGACTTGGTCCTGGCCTGTCTTGGTCTTGGTCTTAACTTGGTCTCGACCCTTAAAAGTCTTGGTTTTGTCTCGGTTTCGGCCTGTCTTGATCTTGGTCATTACTTGGTCTCGGTTTAGGTGGTCTTGACTACAACAGTAGTTCACACTGTTTGATTGTCACTCACGTAAACGAGCACCAATTTGCCTGTGATTTTGGGCATTTGTCGGCGATTTCTCAAAATCAGGGCTAAAATCTTACAGTCTGAACTCAGCATTAGACTTACACAATTTACAAGAATCATTGCGCAACTACCAATGGCGACCAACACTCACTACGCTAAAAAACTTGCGTGAATCGTGTGAGTCCAAGATGTTTATAAAGTTTGAAATCTGGATATTTTTCTTACAAATTCGCATCAAAGATCTTTACTAACCCATTGGAGGCCGTGTGGATTACCTCTGTCAAGGATGAATGCACTTTTTTGGGGTTTAAAGTCAAAAGTTGTTCCCTGATCCCTGTTTTCACCATTATGGAAGAAGCAAGGACATTTACTAAAATAACTCCAAATTTGTTCCTCTGAAAGATGATAGACATATGTATCACAGATTGCTTGAGGGTGAGTAAATCATGGGGTAATTTTGATATTTGGCTGGAGTATCCCTTTAAGCGGACTAGGGAGGGGATGATTACCGGTTTCACGGTTAACCACAATAAAATGTCCTGACAATTAGTATTATCGTCTAAAATTTAATTATCATTACAAACGTGTTTGATTACAGTGATTTTGAAAACTCGCAGTAAATCCTGTCCAGCCAGAATCAGTTTGACGCAGGCGCACACATGCAACATAGGTTTTGCACAAGAAGGCATTTAAGGGATAATGTATTGTATTAATTCACTGTAAACTTATTAGACAGATTTATAAATTATTTTTACCACAGAAATAATTTCAGGGACATGAAATATTAAATTGTGATTTTCAAAAATAAAACTTTCTAGTGTGTAGCAGTTCTTTTTGAACATTTTCATCTCATTTTAACGAAACCATGATAATATTGAAAACCGTGATATCTTTGGTCACTATAATCATGATACCTTCTCTTCGCTAGCGGACTAGCATGTCAACAATGATTTTGTTTGTCTGACTGATGCCAGCGGATTAGCAATTTTGATTGGTGGTAAATAAAGCAATAAATTATTCCTGAAGCTATAAAATATATATTTTGATGTAGTTCTAAACGTAGGTTGCGGGAGGAGCCTAAACATTCAGGCCTGTCAATCATCAGTATTGTTAAAGCATCATGACATTGCTGACCTTGAGTGGCAGTCTGTTAAAGTCTACCATATAAAAGTCTTGAATAAATTCAAACATGAGGGAAATCCAAAACAAGAACCATGATCCGATGAACATAAATAGAAACAACACAAAACAAAACACCCCGACCAGGGACAATAGAAAACATTGGGGTATATTTAAACACAGACTTATCAAGGGTAACAAGAAATACCTGGACACAATAAGGGTGGGTTAACATGAAGACTAGAATAACCACGATACAAGGACTACAAAAGGCAACTTCAAAACAAAAACATCAACACAAAACACAGAACCCTGACAATAGCAGTTTCACATTTTCACTTACAAGGTTGGCATCAAAACAGAATCTTTAAACTTCCGTAAATGGCCACAGGAAGTTTTGCTGTCTCATTCTAAATCTGGCAACTTGGTTTTGTGGTCTCGTTGATCTGTGATAAACAGACAAACTTTTATTTATTTATTTATTTAGATTTGCATTTATCACCTTACGCATACTAAAACGCATATAGAAAATAATGGCTACAAATAATAACTACAAAAGAATATTTTTAAGTAATTCCTCCTAATATCAATGAATATTAATTTTAAAATAATTTAAGACCTGTAACCATCATTTCAGACATCTTAATAGAAGATCCGATGCCTTTATAAATGCCACATTCCCATAATGCAGAAATTAGGTTGTTTTTCATCTGCACATGATGTGTATCATGGGTGGGGATTATTCAGTCATAATGCAATACTCGTTTCTTGTAAGCAACATTTTGCTTCCTCTTAAATCAGACCTCCATTAATCTGTTTGTCTGCTGTGAACCTTGCAAATGTCACCATAGTCTGTGGCAGATAATCTTGTGATGTGAATTAAACAGGCCTCTGTGGATGTTAAGGATCGGCACAGGTTAGGGAACATCTCAGTCAGTAAGTGAATTAATGTCCCATTTACTACACACAAAAGTAGTATGTCTTAAAAAATGAATCACTTCAGATATGCACTTTACCAAGTATGCACAGTTTATTAGAAATATGCACTGCTTATGCAATTTAATGCTTTGGATGACCACTGGGGGGAGACAGACTGTTAAAGCTGTTGTCTTTTTTTACAGCACCAAAGTAACATCTTAAAGCAGGGGTGGGCATTTTCTAGTGCTGGAAGGCCACTGTCCTGCAAAGTTTAGCTCCAACCCCAATCAAACACACCTGAATGTCATTTACAAGTCATACTGAAGCCTTTGATTGGGATTTTCAGCTGTTAGGTATTAGGGTTGGAGCAAACTTTGCAGGACAGTGGCCCTCCAGGACCAGGAATGCCCACTCCTGTCTTAAAGGTATATGGGTTGATCCAGGAGCACTTTTTGCCCGCTGTCCTATCGGATGATATCGTGCATTAACATGAATGATCACAGCCTCTGTGGTACAGTAACAATCACAACCGTGTTATTTGTTAGCAACATCTCTCACGCAATTATGTTTATGCAGCCGTCTTTGTTTCACATGTGACTTCACTGCTGCCCCAAAAGAGGAAAACCAAAACATCTGAGTGCAAAGTGTGATATTCATCTCTTTCAGTTTTGTAAAGTTATCACCATTATCATGTGAGAGCCGAAAACCACATCATCGGTTCCTGCGCTGAAACATCTGGAAATGCTTGAGAACACACTAGGGTTTTTTAAAATTGTGGTCCGGTGTCAGTAAATGAATTAAAACGTCTTTGTCATCAATTTGTAGTGATTTCTAGATTATGTGAATGTATTAGTATAAATGTGTCATCCAAATCAACAAGTGTTAATCCTTGACCAAAATGTATAAAACATTTAAAGTTAGTTAAATATTGTGGGAACCTTGATATCATACCAAAGCTTAATCAGAATATGTATGTAATATATAGTTTATTATTTGCTGATCTTTTGCATAATAGTTATGTAATTTATATGCATCTGTCTTAGTATGAAGTGTAAATGTACGTACATAAATCCACATGAGTGTTTTGCTTACCCACTCAAAACTGTGACTCACCATATACACCCCCATATTTATCCTATTCAACAGAGAAGTGGGTTCAGGGACAATAAGACCCCCTTGTCCATCTCTCTCGGAAGCTCATGGGGTTTGGTCATTTAGGGGAAGTGACAGCAGAGAAGTTGTGGACACTATACTGTAAGGCTTCATGACTAAGGATTTCCCTGTGACTGTTTGATCGCTCTCTCTCTCCCTCTATATCTCTGTGGCTATCAGTCACGGGTGGTGACCGTATAAGAGCGATGCCTCACAACATGAATGCTCAGTATTCTGTTGTAGCACCACTGGGTTTGGACTAGGCTGTGACTTACATGAGGATTGTGTGTGTTTGTGTGAATAACTGGACAAGACGTTCACTAGCCGCCGGCCCTTTTTGCTGTTACAGCATATAATATAAGGTATGGCGATTCTGTATCTGTGGACGGATATTATTGTAAATCAGATGTATTAGAGAATTTTGTGCATACTCTGTCATAATGAATGAATACTCACCTTGTTGGAGATTAAATTTGATTTACTCAGGCATTTTGTCATGTTATAAAAGGTCACCGGATATAGACATTGCTGGTTGTAAATCATTGCATTATGTTTTTTCTAAACTTTGTTTTGGCTTAGCATGTGCTGTGTTGTTATAGGTCAGATTTCTACTTGTAGCTTTGCTTTTGGACATGAGTGAAAGTATATATATGAATCTAATGCATTGTGCGAGGCACATAAACAGGCCCAGATGGAATCTGTAGACTTTTCCACATTCCTGTGCTAATCTGTAAAAAGCTGTGGAATGGATACATGATAAAATGCGCTGAACAGAACTACCAAGTGTAGGCAATATCATTGGCATTTATTTATATCTAATAAACAAACATGCAAAGGACACAGAATGTGAGTAAGAGAATTTTGTAAGAGAAATAATATAATATTTAAACTTTTACAAACAAAATAACTTACTTCCGTTGTAGGCCAATACGCACTATGCGTACCGTACAATGCGTAAGATCCATTGAAAATAGAATCTTGCGAGAACCGTGCGTTGAGACGTGTTTTAGCTACATATGTGGATAACTCAATATCCTCTTGTCTTTTATCAAAATCCTCTGCCATTTTCTTTAAAATCATGGTTTTAAAGTCAAAATGAAATTGAAATGAAAAACTATCATTTGTTTTGGAATATTGTGTTTTTTTTTAAATGACTTATCTGTAAGCTTTATTTTTTTTATTCATGTGCCCTCATAATCTTTAAAAAGTAACTAAACCCTAAATCAACTTTTTTAGGTAATGATCTATAAGAATGGGGCTTTATTAGTGCTGTTCATTGATTTGAGTAACTTTTTTGACATTTGGGTATAAAGTGTTTCAATGCTACTATAGACCCCTTCAAGGTTTGTAAACATTGAATGACTATCGAGTGCGCGCGCAGCACGGGGTCGAACTGTTCATACCATTTAGGCTTTATAATTTAATCTAACAGTGCTGAAAAATGATGACTTACCTCAAATGAAGTGAGCACTACAAACACAACCCTCTTTGATCTTTGCATTGTCCCAGTCTGCACATTAATTGCTTGCAGACGCAGATGTTCTATTTTTTTGTTTTTGAGATTCTGCATGAATCGAGAAAACTTAACGGAAGACCTGGTACGATTTTCACAGCCCACGACGTAAGTAGGCATTTTTGACGATACCGAATAATACGCAACTCAATCTGCTGTAATGACTTTTCTGACCCTGACATGCGCAGTGGGAACAGCCTGTGACGTGAACCGTGAAGGGGTCTATATATGGTGTAAAAAGTGCTGCCCTCTTCTGGTTGAACGGTGGCTACTGCAGTTGAATTTTCCTATTGGATGTTGCGGTACGACGTGATGTAAGCGAGTTCAAGCTCACCACGCTTTTGTTACGATCTCATCACACCCTTGGTACGAGCTCAGTACGACCTCTATTTCCGTTGGGGTCTGCCCACATTTCTTGCATTTTTCAAATATTGCCAGTGGGTGGAGTCAGGCGTTGACCAGGGGTTTATTTACTCTTTAATCAAAAACGCGAATCTCCTCCCCTCTTTAAAACAATAGGCTTGTTCGACTTCATGAGGTGTCGCAAGAATCACCAGCCGGATGACGTCAAAGTACAGAGAGAGCGTTTCGCGAAATCATACGGAGGAGTCTGCTTTTAAATCGCTCTCGCAGAACTTTGGCGTCATCCGGCTGTCGGTTCTTGCAGCGCCGCATGAAGTCAAACAAGCTAATCTCGCTTTACTTCTGGTCATATGGTATGGCAGGTGGGCAGAGTCCGGGAAAAGATTGCAGCGATTAGCAATTAGCAACGTAACCCACTTCAAACGATCAAATCAATTCTCGATGGATGAATTCAAGTCCAGCCCTACCTTTTTTTCATTTCAGAAGCCGTTTCACTCAGATATACGTCGCCACGGGGAAAATTAGACAATCACTAATTCCATTTAATGGCGACTTTAACGTTATTGTTTTTTATACTACGGGTCCGTTGAATGCTTGAATCTGATTGGCTGATGAAAGTTCTGAGGTGTGCAATTATTTTCTGGGAAAAACACGGTGAACGTAGTAACGGACTAACAAAAACAACATGACAGACGATTTTCTGAGGCAATAACAGCGCTGTTGTTTAGAGACGCTTAGAGGTAGCCTTGTTCACACAATCTCTCTCTCTCTCTCTCTCTCTCTCTCTCTCTCTCTCTCTCTCACTCTCGCTCTCTTTTTCTTTCTTTTTCTCTCTGTGTCTCTATATAAATTTCTATTATATAGCGCTATATAAGTGTCACAAATTATTAAAATAACTAAGTATGTGTTCATCTGAAAATGATGGACATATGTATCTTGGCTTGAGGGTGAGTAAATCATGGGCTCATTTTTATTATGGCTGAACTATCCCTTTAACTTTGATTCCTGTGTTCAACTAAATGTGATTTCAATTTCATATGCACAAGTATGTAAACAGTCAGTGTAATAAATAGCTTCAGGTGGGTGGCTCTATAAAAATACATATACTCTACTTAAATTCTCACAGTTTGGAAATACGTTTTATTAGATATTTCACACTTTGTCAAGGTTATCACATATCTTTAAATAGATATATCTGATATACACCTGTTGCTTGACCATTAGCAACAGCACAACTGCAACATTCTCACTCCGGTCATATTGGAAGTCTTCCTGCCGGACACCTTTTAATAACTCATCTGCCCCACAGAAAGGATTGCCACGCTAATACTCATCTCTGTGTTTCTCTTCCAGTCTTCAGCCCACTCATAGACGGACACACAGTCATGTAGAGAGGAGAGAATCGAGGACACCCGGGTCACTTTCAGCACTTTCGTCACAAAGAGGTAATTGTGAGATTAATTTCTCACAGTGAAACATGAATAAAGACTGAATACACCATTCAGCGCATGTCCAAATGCAGCTGTTTGTGTCTGTTTGGAGAATCCACGTGCCCGTTTGTGTATTTTCCTGTAAATGTAGTCAAAAGTCGGTAGTTGGTAGGATTAGGGTTATAATAGAGTTTTTTCTAATCTGGGATGAAGGTTGAAAGGTTTCTTTTATTTTTTGTTTAACGCAAGAGCAGAGTACTCATTACACAACTGGGCCGCAAATGCAATACGCAAGTATAAAAATCATAAGCAGCCCGTCAGAAAACGTGATGCTCTGTTTATGGTCCTTTCCTTTTTCAGTCCTAGATAACGCTTTGCACGTGGCTCAAGCAGCACACAGCAGCATTTAAGATATTAGATGACACACAAAAAAGCAAAAACAGTCAATAGCAGCATTGTCTCGTAATGATACACAAAAATATCCATTCATTCAGATTCAAAAGACCAAGGCTGAAGAGGCAGTGGTGGTTTGTGTTTGCTTTGAATAAACAGAGAACAGTGAATGTTTTGAAACCCACAGGTCATCACAGTCTCTAGGTAAATTTTACTTAATATAACAAAGTTTGGCAACACGCTAGTGTATAATCTTTATAGTGTGCTACATGTTATGCAGCATCTTGACTGAGAATGTAGTGTCAGCTGTATATGTTTTATTAATCAATGTGTAAATATTGGAAGGGTTTTAATTGCTAGTTTTGTTTATTGGGGATTTTCTACCCGCATTTTTCCTAACTTAAGCCCCTGTCTTTGCCCATTGGACTATATGTCGTTTAATTTGGCATATGACCAGAATGACAAATTGCCTGAATGCTGGTAAATTTTAGTTTTTTCTATATACGCTGTGCACACAGATATAGTTATTTATATTTTTTATTATTTCTTAACTTCAGTCCAGCATCTATGGATAAAACCAGTTAATCAGTCTAAACAAGTTAAGGCCCAAGCATGGTCCATTTTTAGGCGTATGCAATGTGTAGCGGCACAATAACCTGTTTAAAACTGCCAAGGAGCTAAGTGGGAAGCAATAAAAATTGTGACAAGTCAAGCTATTTATTTCTCATCCGTTTGAAGATTATTTTAATATAGCAGAGTATAACACTGATTTGGTCAAAGTCAACAATACTGCATCTGAATGAATATATGATTAAACGCAAACGGTCAACCAAAAATTATGTGCTCCTACACTCACCCCCATGTTTCCAAAGCTACACACAGGTGTTTTAACCTTGCATAATTATTGACGCCCCTATTCTCCCATGGTCACATACACTTAAAGGCGTGGTGCATGATCTCTGAAAGCCAATGTTGACATTTGAAATCACCTAAACAAACATGCCCGACCCCAATAGAATCTGGACCTTCTTTTGATAGACCCGCCCCACACATACGCAACCCAGGCAATGATGTCGGTTAGTAGACACGCCCCTTACTGCTGATTGGCTACAAGTGTGTTTGGTACTTGGCCCGAGTCTCTTTTTCAAAGTGTTTTTCAAAAATCAAGTACCCCGCCTTCAACATGGCTCCTACACTATGTTTCCATACAGGCCGCAATCTGCGCATGGCGCAATTTTTGTCATTAGAAGTAGGGATGCACCGAAATGAAAATTCTTGGCCGAAACCGAAAACCGAAACACTGAAAGAAATTATTATGCCAATTATTAGTACAATTGCATTTATGGCTATCACTGTGTACTAACTTTACTAGGGGTGTGTGACGGATCACAAATTAGTTTTTTTTAAAGCATCTCCCTCATATCTGCACTATTGAGGGCACTTAAACGCGTGCGCACACAGAGACCGAGGGTGAATCCCAATCAGCGCAACAGTCGCTCCACATAAAAACGTTACGTTGTTTTTCATTGCTTTATTCGCCAAATGTATGTTAATGGATTACAGTATGAGACACATTAGCGCTACTCTCTCTAAAGTTTACACATCAAAAGTTCTGATCTTTGAAGGGCATACTGTGATGATCACGTCTGGACTGGACACATTCAACCGCATGTGCCTCTGTGCATAAAGAAAGCTACTAATTTTAGCGCCTTTTTGCGTTAAATACATCCACATCGCAGACATGTTGCTGCAGATGCGTGCAAACAGCTCGACCGTGAGTGACACCTGCTTGAGCACGGAGGGAAGGGGGGGTGACGACTGATAACAGCTTAACCGTGAGTGAAACCCAAGCGCTAGCGCACGGATGGGAGGGGCGCGGTTAACATTCATTTTCGGCTAAATTTTTTATTTCGGCCCGAAACCGATAATGCCATTTTCTGCCAAAATTTTCGGCGACCGAAATTTCGGTGCCCCCTAATTAGAAGAGTGTGCACATACTGTATGCGCACCGCAAGATTTTTGCAACCCTGCAAACATTGTATGCCTATGTTGCAAATTGTGGCAATGTGCATGCGCCGATTGTCAGCGCAAGCATATGAGTCAAATAAACGATGGCTTTGCAAGTCTTGTGCGTCGACCGTGTGACGCATTCGACGCGTAAAAAAACAGACTACTCTGGGCGTAGATAAAAAATATGGTAAATTTTTTACACGTATGTATGCGAGGGTCTGCTTACATGCATGGCGCAATTTTCGTCTGCATGTACTGTACCGTACACATGCCTTGATCCCCTAGGTAGTGGTTCTCAAACTTTCTCGGCATGCGGCCCCCTTGTGTACATCTTCATAGCCCCCAAAGAAAATTTATGACATAAAACTTAAAATTTTAATTAAACAAAACATATTAAATTATTCAATGTAGTGCTGTTGGTTAGTAGCCTTATTTTTTTGAGGTTTAATTAGACAGAATTTATGATAAATTAATGTATTTTATAAATTGTCATTAAACATGGGGCCCCCCGGCACCATCTCAGGGGCCCCCAGTTTGAGAACCACTGCCCTAGGTCGTGCATGCGCATGCAGAAGTATGTAGCATGTAGGCCACGATTGCAAATTGTCGCAATGCGCATGCGTTGATTGTCAGCGCAAGCATATGAGTCAAATAAACTATGGCTTTGCAAGGCTGTGCGTTCGACTGTGCACGTACGATCTTGCGCATGCGACTTTACACAGGGCTTTAGTCTAAACACAAGTTTTTGGGGAAGGACGATTTGGCATCTGTAATTTACCTGCGTGTCTTTGGACTTTGGGGGGAAACCAGAGTACCTGGAGTAAACCCACGCTAACACAGGTAGAACATGCAAACTCCACATCGAAATGAAACTGGAGTGAAGTAAAACAGGATGAGGACAGCTGAATCTGTAAAAGTAAAAGCAGAAGTTCATCAGATTGTTTGCATGAGTTTGGGAGTGAGCTCATCACTGTGTTGATGAAAGCTCAAGAGGCATGACCGATCTACACATGACCAAAGTATAATTTGGACATTTTTCTATATTTTCCGTAAATCATGGGACCCCAGATGTATTCAGTTTATTAAAGGGCAACACTAGCAGCAACAAACCGAATAGCAAAAGTAACGCCTGCCAAATTAGTTTCACATTCACAGGGGGGCATTTTCGAATGTTTGGATTGCCACGCAAATAGGTAGTCCCATCCTAAACACATCCTCATTGCTTAAGTTGACAGGTGCCAATAAGAAATTAAAGTGAAATCAATGACAGAAATCAAACTTTGATGCTCTTAATCACATAATTTATTTATCAGACTCTAGTTTGAATTTCACAGACAGGACCATGGCTGTACTTCTAGTTGTCTTTCTATAAGACATACGCATTAGGTTTTAAGACTGTACTGCTTTAGAAGTTAAAAACGATTGGTGGAATAACGGAATTTCATTCCCAATTTTAACTATGCTAAAGGTTTTTGCTCATTTTAAAGTTTCATTTTAGTATGAGTCAGACAGTAGAGTTCTGCTTTCATTTCATCTCTTTAAAGATTCCTATAAGTCTTGACTGCTTTGATAGCACAGTTTAGTCATTTACTTTATTGTTGGGAAACAATGTTTGGTCTGGTCAGAATTTTGTAACACTAGCTACATTTACATGCAACTAAATCATTCGTTTGTAATCGTATTGATGGATAAACACGATTGAGTTCGATCGGATGCCAATTTCGATTGTATTAAAAGGGCAGGGATCTGTGATCCGATCATCAGGAGAAATGTATGAATGTTAACGCTTGAACTAACTGAAATGTAGCATACAGTATCTTGAATTTTCCTGCCATGTCTGCTTTGATCTGCTTTGTCAAAGCCCAAAGGAAAAGTGGGGGCATCTTATTCAGAATCGAGATGTTAGCTTGTGTCTGTAGGTTACTTCTTTTAGCTTTTCAGAGAATTGACACTTTTGATTTTCTTAAAGAAAAGAGGAAGAAACAAAGGGTAGACTCCAACCCTGTCTTCCTCTTGAGAGCTGTCCTTTCCCCTCTCGCCCAACCCAGCGGGTGTTAATCCCATGAATCCGTAGAACGTGTCAGAAAAGTTGGCACAAGTATTGAAAGTTCACCGTGTGCTGCAGAGGCCTAGAATTTACACACCGGTGGTCTGTTACCCCGAGGGAACAGAGTGTCTCTGAAATGAGGAACAGAAAGTGTGGGTGTTATTTTTGTTCCGCTTGCCTCACTGGATTGTAAATCGGGGTGGGTTGTAAATCAGGGTGGGAAGAGGAGGTACTGTAACAGACCCCTGGCAGCCCTTTCTATGATGTGTGCAAAAGCCACCACACCACCACTGTTTGTTGCCGATTGATTTAGATTTGCCTGTGGCAGTACAGTTCAGGATCGATGTAGCTGCCCACCAAATCATAGTACGGTTCATTTAATCTTTATGCAGCAACAAAAACAGGGTTTCATTCCATGCAAATTTTGATCGGTGCTTTTTCCTCGCGTGTTAAGTTAACGTTGCGCAACCTCACACGAGTTTAAGTCCGACCTGACATCATTTCCTGTTTACATTCTTTCCAACCATTTCCTATATTTGTTACACTGTCCATATCAATAAAGTGGCACAATGGACTAAACATTAAAAACAAAAAGCTGGTGAAATAGCGTGGAGAGACAGATTTAGCATTGCTTCTATAAATGAAAGTATTGTCACATTTAAGCATGCAAGTGTGTCTGTGTGTGACTATTATAACCCATAAAAAATCCATCTGTCCTGCAAATTAATTGAACGTTATTTCTTTCATCATTCTTTGATATAAAAGACCACAATTTGGTTGTCTGCTGAGACAATAGGGCACTTTGATTTGTGTACGCCTGTGTATGCCTGGCATTTGTTGACTGGTGGAGTGGGAGAGTTCTGTAGTGAAGCAACGTCACAAATGAAGGTGGCGTTCGCCCAGACCAGCTTCAGTACATGCCGCATTTATACAGTACATCAGTATGTTCAGGATTGCTTTGTACTAGATGCAAGTAAAAATGTGAAAAAGATTCTTCTCCTTATGTTTAAAGAGGAGCCTAAGCCAAATCTAGTGAAATCACAGAGACAAGGATGCGAATGTTGATTCATACCAAAATGCTTTTTTGCATAGTTGTGTTTGATACATGAAAACGTCTCTGGTTACGTATGTAACTGTTGTTTCCTGAGAAGGGAACGTGACACTGCGTCTCCCTCGCCATACTTCCTGCGTCCCTGTAACGCCGTCTTTGGAAGTATTTAAGATAGCGATATTTTTCCTGGCTCCTGCATAACCCTCCTTTGTCTTTAAGCTTCACCATTGGTTGAATTTGATATACACATTCAGACGCACTTACCCCTGGGGCCGTCCCCAAAGTGTCACCGCAGTGACGCAAGCACGAGTTCCCTCAAAGGGGAACTGTAACAATGTATCTTAAAAGGTAACACGATGTAACCTTGCTCTCACTTGAAATGTGTCTCCACATTTAGTCCTTGAATTTGAGGGTATTGGACCTGGAAAGTCCTTGAAAGGTCCTTGAATTTGAAGGTAACTAAGGCGTGGGAACCATGAATGTGTTCTGAGTTTGTCAAACCACAGAAAAATGTATTAACCACCCAACCAAATTTGAATGATGGAAAAAAGTAAATACAATAAATTATCAAAATCTTGAAAAAATTGTCAGCTTTCTCTGCTATCAAGTTTAAAGACTGTTGCACGAGTAAGTATGATGGCACAAAATAAAAAATTTTGTTGATTTTTTTGGGCGGATAAAGTGGGGGCTGTGTTGTATGACGGAGGAGCACTTGGTTTGCAGCGCTTCGACCTTGAGCGCAGTAATATTGATCGAAGTTTGAGCGAGGGGGGAGTAGTCAGGAGTGATGATGTTACTGCGCGCCAAGGTTGAAGTGCTGCAAACAAAGTGCTCTTCAGCCATACAATATAGTTCTCATTTTTATCAGCTTAAAAAATCGCCACGTTTTGTTTTGTGCCACCATATTTACTCGTGTAACTACTCATCTAACAATCTTTAAATAGGGAAAACATGGAAGTGTGTGGTGGCTTCTAAATTCAAACATTGCATAATGTTTATTACAGCTTATTACATACATAAAAAACGGTGTGTCAATTTAATATTTTATAATATTAGTATGAAATATGAAAAGTGCTTGTTTGGTGTTGTATCACACTGTTTGCTGAAGTGTCTGTCGCTAATTTACTTTGCTGTGAGCACTGTCATGATGTGATTAAACTGTCTTTGGGTAACCTGAGATATGAGCGGTGTCTGTTGTCATATGTTTTGGTAGCTGGACTGTGGTCTGGGGGGCTTGTTGGGCTAGAGAGCATAGCTTCAAGAGTCATGGTTCGCTACTGACCCAAACACAGTTGCAGCAAGTGAACTAGTCACATTTTCTTCAGAAAATATACAGATGTCGTTATTAGTGCTGCCATCCATATTTCTTTATCAGATACAATCCTGGTGATTTAGTTCAAAGCCTCAGTCCACTGTGATCCAGCTGTGGTCTTTCTCTTTGCGAGGCAGTCTGTCCCAAAGCTCGGCTCTCCTGGAATTGAGTCAACCTCTGGCCACCGCCAGGGTGACAAAGCCCGAAAGTGTCCACTGCCGAGTATGAACCACAAAGCGTGCGTTGTTTTTCCCCTCAACACCGCTGAAATGTACACTGTGGGCTAAACACTGCCTCAGTACCCTCTCAATAGGAGCTGCTTTGCTTATTGTACCTCTAGTACAATAAGCTTTTCTCCATAGGCGGTCCTGTGCCACACGCTTGTGTTTTCCGCCCCCTAGCTATGTACAGTATAGTTTGTGATAAGTGCCCTAAACCAGACCTCAGTGTAGGGTATGGTCCACACAGAGATTTCTTACAGATTTAGACTGTATTTGTTTTTTTTTTGTATAATCCCAGACGGATACAATGATGGTGAGGTCCATAACGTGTGTTGTTGGACTTCTTGTATACAGAAAACATCACTTGATTATTATAGCTAATGCAAATAATTATATAAATATTCATTCACTTTTGAATTTGCCTTAGCCTTTAGAACACTAGTGTTGTTACTATGATATAAAATTACTCATAAGATTTTGAATGCACCCCATCAATACAAGGCTTGCAAATTTAGCACACCTTCTTTTCCAATAAGTATTAAATCTAAATTCTCTTTCTGTTTTATTACAATTCCTCTAATAATAGCAAAGTCATGCTTGTTTGCACGTTGGTTTTCTGTAGCACCCAGAAAAGAGGAACTCATCCTTTTAGGAACTCCCCAGGTCAGCAGTAAACACACGACGTGGGTGTTTCAGCAGTGGGGTGAGAGACATGGGGGTGAGGATGTTTTGGGGTGTTTCCATATCGAAAAGGTCACTCACATGAGCTTAAAAACAAAACATCACCTGACCCTCACATGATTTCCCCAGTCACAATCGTTATTACTCATACATCTACGATTTATTTATGGGTCTAAATGAATAAAATGATGAATTTTGATATATGACCTTACATAGATTATAGATGGAAAGGCCCAAAATACAATCCCAGAGGGAATTGTTTTGCTCAGAGTTTGCTCTTTCATAGCTCAGGAGATTTGATACTGAGTTCTCAATTGTGTTTCACTGAAGCATCAATTTAGTCTCGAAATCTAAAAAAAAGTCTAAAGAGAAATTAAAGTAAAAGAAATGAGACAATTGTTAAAATACATTAAGGCACAGTTACCTGGACAGGGTTTAGATTAATCCAAGAATAGGCATTATTCCCATCCCAGGCTCACCCACACTCTCACCCGGTATCAGTGCCCATGCAAGTGCCCATTGACGTGCTAAAGGTTGGCATAATCATCAGCGTGGATTTGTTTGTTTTGAAATGACACACGGTTCCTTGAATTTTTGTCTGTGGTGAAGTTTGGTTTACCAATGTGTGGCTCATGTGACCACATTAACAAGAGTAATCTTTCCAGGAATGCCACAACATTCATATAATCTCCCAAACACACCACCTGTCTTCTCCCCATGCCCTTTTCTTGGTTTTAATAATAAATGATCTACAAAGAAAGGGTATTTTTTAGAAATACTTTATTTTTTGGGCGGATACGCCCATTCCCAAAAATCTCTCCAAATCCCAAATTCCATGTGTTCCAAGCAGTGATGCGTGGGTTGATCCGAAATGAGCGGTTACCCGCGGTTACAAGTCATCCAAATGATATTTGGGTCGCTGTCAGGTCGTTTAAAATAAAGATGCCAGTTAACCATTTTAAACAATTACTACTTTTAAAAAATGCGGGCCAGGGAGCAAGTCGGGTACACTATTTCTTTTTTATTTTTTTGCGTTCCGAGTTGCGGGCAGGTTAGTTGAAAACGTTGGTTGGGTGCGGGTTGTTTATACATTGACTCGCGCATCACTGGTTCCAAGGCATGAATGAGGCTCCCATGAGATCCTAATCTTTCTTTGCATTGGATAGTTCAGCACTGTCGCTACCCTAACAGGATGAATAAGATTAGGTACTCCAAAAATCTCACATGTGCTTTTGGGCAAAATAGTGGCCAAAGTCCTAATAGGCATTAGTTATATTAGGAAAGTTTAGTCAAACACACCTTACAAAAAACATTACTTGTGTGCATCTTGAGGCAAAACAATGGCACTGATATATTTTAAGAGTGTAAGTGCAGGCTGTTTAAAATTAAAACAGCTTAAACAAGCATTTTAGTCTTGGACTAGACCTAAACCCTGTCTGGGTAACCCTAAGAGGCGCTTTTCCGGACAGGGATTAGACTAGTCCTAGACTAAAACATTTTGAAGAGCTGTCCGAACTGAAAACAACTTGACCTAACATATCTTAAAATACATCAGTGCCCTTTGTTTAAAAAAAAAATGTTTTTATTAAAGGACAAGTTCGGTATTTTACACTTAAAGCCCTGTTTTCAGATTGTTTATGATGAAATAGAACGGTTTTGACTGAAATTTGGACATATGATGCTGGCCCGAGAATTGTCGGGTGTTGTATCACCTCCCACCTCTACAATGGCTGTATAGGTGCACTGGAACAATCCTTCCTAAAATGCATTAAACTTTCGTTTACAAAGACGTAAAACTCGCCGAGTGGTCGGGGGTGTTCGCTGATATGCTCACACAAAAATCCCAACAAAAGATGCTTTTTAACAGGTGTTCTAGCATTCGTTGTAAACTTGTGGACCTATTTTTCCAAACGCCTCACACCCGTATATTCTTCCGCTGAGAGCTTGAATAATAGACACTCCAGCCCAGTTGGTGGCGATAATCCGCCTTTGCCAATTGCAAGAATACAAACAAAGTTCACGGCGCGGACTAATACCGTACCTCACAGCACATCTAATACAAGTCAATGAAGTTGGACAAAACTACGATAAAACCTGTTGGAAAGCATCTTTTGCAGCGATTTTGTGTGAGCATATCAGCAAACACCCCTGACCACTCAGTGAGTCATAATTTCTCTTTAAAAACATCCGCACACATGTGATACACAAATGTGCACGTTAGTAAATGAGAACAAGCTACTTCTCATGTGTATTCAACTCTGTTCTTCATTTTAATTATAGGATTAAAATTGTGCTCATTGGAAGTACAGCATGTCACCTACAGTCAAATTAAGCTATGAAACAGGCAATATCTATAATGTTTACTGCTACAGAGCCGTTTTTAACACTTAATTAAAGATATGCAATCATACAAGTATGAATATATTTCCCTGTATCCATTTACTTCCTCTAACTCTCCTTATTACTTTGCAGACACCCCCTCCACTGTTCGGGCTGGACTGCACAGCAGCCCGCCCCCCGCGTCCCCCAGCCATGTCGTCACGCATCGCCATGCGCCTGCAGCTTATGCGGGACCAGATGCAGCAGGAGGAGCAGCGGGAGCGGCAGCAACAGCAGGCAGCAGCCATGCATTACATGCAACAACGCATGCCGGCCCCACCCACACCCTCACCCGCCATCAGCGCTCCATCTCACTTCCAGGCGCCCATGCAGGTGCCCGTCGAAGTGCTAAAGGTAGGCATAATCATGAGCGTACATGTGTTCATCCTAAAATGATACATGGTGTCTGTGGTGAACTGTGGTTCACCAATGTGTGGCTCATGTGACCACATTAACCAGTTTGAGTAAACTATCGATAGCGATAAGTGCAGGAATGCCACAACATTCATATCATCTCACAAACACACCATTCGTTTTCGTTTCCTTATGACCATTGGTTGGTTTTCATAATAGAGGATCTACAACGAAAGGGTGTTTTTAGAAATACTTTAAGACTCTCATAAATTCGGCTCTCCAAATTCGGCTCTGTGTTCCAGGGCATGAATGAGCCCCCTCATGAGACCCTAATCTTTCTTGGCATTGGATAGTTCAGCACTGTCGCTACTGAGTTTTCCCAACAGGATGAATAAGATTAGGTACTCCAATAATCTCTCATGTGGCGGTGCTTCCAGGGAAAAATATTGGCCAAAGTCCAGAAGTCAGTGGGTCGTGCAGGACTGACCACAGGTTTACAGCACTGGATTACACTTCAACCAAGATAAAAACAGAAACTAGGAATATCTGAGAAAGAATGCGGTGGAACGGCAGGCAGGTATAGAGGAAATGGGCAGAAAAGAGGATTTGTCTTGTATGTGTTTCTTTGTAGATAACAAACAGGAAGAGATTAATCTCAGTTGATGTTTCTGCCGAATTTCAAAGATGTGTTCCTGAATTACAGCAAGTGTAATGTGTGTCATTATGAAACTGCAGCACCTTTAACAATGTACACTAAAAAAAATATTCATTCAATTTACTCAATTTTTTTAAGGTAAGTGCACTGAAAAAAATGATTCATTGAATTAAATACATTTTTAAGGTAAGTGGTTGCAATCAATTTATTTAAGCTACATTTAAACAAAAGTATTTTATTTTACTTTACTAATCTTTTTTGTTTAAATGTAGCTAAAATAAACTGATTGCAACCACTTACCTAAATTTTTTTTATTAAATTCAATGAATCATTTTTTTTCAGTGGGTTGCAATCAATTTATTTAAGCTGCATTTAAACAAAAACAAAAAATGTGAAAATAAAATAAAAAACCTTTTGTTTTAATGTAGCAAATAAATTGATTGCAACCACTTACCTTGAAAAATTGAGTAAATTGAGTGAATCTTTTTTTTAGTGTAATAGCCCTGTGTTTTTTTTACAGTTAGGATCTTACCACTGAATCACAGCTTATCCACACACTGAAATGAAAATAATTATTTAATGATGAGTTATTTCAAATACTTTCCAACTTGTTATTTTCCCGACACAAACATAATTGCGCTGAAAAAATTATTAATTCAATTAACTCAATTTTTTAGGGTAGGTGGTTGCAATCAATTTGTTTGGGCTACATTTAAACAAACAAAAAATTAGAAAAAATAAAAATTTGTTTGAATTTGGCTTAAGTGGATTGATTGCAACCACTTACCCTGAAAAATTGAGTAAATTGAATGAATAATTTTTTTTGTGTGACCTGTACTGTTTTGCACCATGTGTAGTACACTGTTTCGATTGTACAGTATTAGTGTATCAACTCAAAAGTTCAAGGACTTTATAAGTTTGTAGATTATAAAAAGAAGCAGGCGGCATGATGTCTGTTCATGATGCAGTATTACGCACCATTATGCTTTCTGTCTGATAACTATCAACCTTAGACAAAACCTTAGATTATATCAGAGACTATGTTACTTGTCCAACAGCTTTCAATGGGTTCGCCAACGAAAACTATTGTTTTGCTACAACTGTCTCAAGTCAAATCATTTAAACGGATAGTTCACCCCCCCCAAAAATAGTATGCTATGGAAGTGAATGGGGCTCATGATCAGTTTGGTTTCTAACATTCCTCAAAATATCTTCCTTTGTGGTCATCAGAACAAAGACATTTATACAGGTTTGTAACAACATGAGGGAGAGTAAATAATGACAGAATTTTTATTTTTGGGTGAACTATACCTTTAAGCTTTGAGTCTGGAGGGGTAACATTGTTTCGAACTGAGTTTCTTTTTGAAAGTCAAATACTGTATCCATTTCGCTCCAACAATCTGAAAGGCCTTAGTATATTACAGTGCAGTAGCTGCTGTGGTAGTTTTCAGTAGTTTAAGTTTATGGTTATGTTTTGTGTTATAGCATTATGTTATGGCAATAACTTGTACCTAGATGTTGTTGTCCCCATGCAACCAGTCACGTGTCATCTCAGGATTAAGCAACAGTGGCTCCTGTTTCACCCTGGGACACTATCATTTATCCAGACATTTACTGCTACCGTTCCTAGATATAATAAAATGTAATGCAGTTATCTGTCCATGTAAAATGACCTAGGTAACAAACCTTCTGTAATTTTACTCCTGAGAGCTCAGAGATCAACTGGCCAAAAACTCCTTTGCATGGCCTGCATGGAGACATTTAACCCCCTTCCCGAAAGTGTTCGAGTTTGTTTTATATGCTCCGCTATGTTTTCGTTCAGTTTTTGTTAAATAAGAAGTGTAAATGGATGAGTTGCATAATTTGAATAAGAATGCTGCGTTCATCGACCAAATTTTAGGCGTGTTTTTATTTTATCAATGGGTTTTGTGACTAGTATTTTTATCAGTGTATTGAGTAGAGCTCAAATTTGTTGATATACCTGAATGCTTGTTTCATTGTTTGCACAGTTATGCATAGATGTATAGACAATAAGATTGGCATAATGGGCACCATTGGGGCAAGATTGGGTTGCCCACACTGAGTCTGTGAGTTGCCCACCAAAGCACATTCTAATGATAGCCTTAATTTTAATATTTGAAGAGTTTGGTTCCAAAACGCAATAAATCTATTTTAACTAATTTGGGTAAAAATGTGTTTTCTATACTAAGAAATTGACAAGATGAAAACCACTATTTTCTGTTACAAACTTTCACATAGCATCTTTAGGTTATAAAAAAAAAGCAAATTCATAATTAGATTTTCAAAGATTTATTATAAAAACGAATAATTTTTTATGCAAAATGCAGTAAATCCATGACAAGTTTTTTTTCCAAATGTTATAAATCTATTGAATCCGTATATAAATGTGCATTCATCTTTGCCATGTTATATTCATTTAGTTGAATAGTGGTATACACTGGTTAAAAAATAAACATTAATGGCATTAATATGACAAAGTAAGTGTTTTGATTAAGATCACTGTCATTGCTGCTGTTACTTGGGACGTCGTCGCTGAACTTTTTTGACAGCGATCAGCTGTAAAATGTTTTGGTCCTGCTCGATTTTAATTGGCTTTGTGTAAAATAATGGAAAGTTTTTCATAAGATCCCCTGGGGTCAATGTGTTAGCATGACTGAAGCTTGATGCTGTCGGGAGAACAAGCAACCGGCATTTTTCAGTCTCCCGAGTGCCTCTCATGTAAATTATTAGATGTTGATGGCTTACGTTTCTTTTCCGTCACAGAAAACCACCACAGGTTTAGCAATGCCATGAAAGTATTATTTTGTTTTTGTTTGTTTGTTGATCATGAAGTACAAAGTAGATGAGGAAAACTACGATTCCATGTATTCAACGTGCCGCATTGTTGTTTACAATGTGTGGTATAGAGCGCTGTGATTTGTTGAGCGTATTTATTGCATTCTGCAGAAAAGAGTGGCGTTTATTGTGTTTTGGGAAAAAAGGGAGAAAAGATGACAGAATAACACGACGGATATTGTATTTTGCATAAAATTAAGAATTTGCTTTTAAATACTGACCTAATACAATACTGATTTTGGCGATAACTCATTTTAGAAGAAAATGCCGTTTATCGCGTTTTGGAACCAAACTCTTCATTTCTTTATTACATATTTTCATATTAGCTTGGCTTCTTTTATGTATGTTAACATTTTAAATGATGATAAAACATATCGACAAGTAAAATAAAATCAACACGTGAAACAAAAAAAGTTTTGAGTAGACTATATCAAAAAAGTAGCCCTCCAAATCGTTTTATCCATTGTCATAGCCCTTGCTCACAAAAAGGTTGGTATAGATAATAAGATCGTTTTTTTTTTACTTCTGTAATGCTTGGAACACATTGCAGTATTTGCCCAAAAATCATAATTTTTACTCACTCTCATGTTTGTTCATATGACTTCCTGTCTCCTCTTGAACAAGGGAGAGAAATTATGGAGACTGACAACATCAGTCATCATTCACTTTCATTAAACGGGAAAAAATATCCACTGAAAGTGAATGGTAACTGAGGCTGTCGGTCCCTAACATTCTGCCTTTATTGTTCACAATAGAAAGTCATGCAGTTTTGAATCACATGAGGGTGAGTTAATAATATCAGGACTTATTTGTGGGTGATCTGTCACTTTAAATTCAACGTTCTGTTCATTAAATGTCAGTTTTGTGTACTTAAAGACAGTCTGACTTTGAAGTGAAAGAATGAGGCCATCCAGTCAGACATCAACCCTTCTCTAAATCCATCAGCAGGTGCTTATGCCCCTGTGGTCCTTATAGTTGTCCCTCACAGTTAAAGTATTTGTGACTGCAGCTCTGGGTGATCCTCAGATCTGGGTGATTCTCACGAAATTAGACTTATGAGGTGTCATGAAAAATTTTGATAAAAAAAGTAAAGGCTATCAAAATAACAAGCATACAGTTACAAACATCTCTTCATCTGCTATTTTGCACATGATTTCAAATGACATCATACAAACCAATTTTGTTGTTTTTCCACATATAACGGTAAATTTTCATTACCGCAACGTGTCCATGAAATATTTATAATTAAAAAATCTAAAAAATAAAAAGCTTCAGTTCAGTGCATAAACATTTACAGTAAAGAAACATGTGGTATTTGGTGATCATTGGTAAATGTAGAGACAATAATAAGGAATATAAATGTGTCCAAGACCAATTTTCTCATCCTCCGCAACAAATTTAAATCATTGTTTAAGCCCTCAAGGAAATAACATTTTCAAAAAAAAATGTTGGAAATGACATAATTTACTGTGACAGTAAATTCTTATTTTGTCTCTCCAGATAAAAGTTAAAATTTTGTTTGTCATAGTAGACAACTTTTTAGTTCTCATTACCGAAACATGAGTTTGTAAATGCATATATTTAATGTAATATCATGTTGCGGTAATGATCATTTTTGATAATGATAATCTAAAAAATGTAAATAATTCTATAGGAAATATTTTTCAAATCCTCTAAATATAATGGTTATAATAAGTTCAGACCTTAATCTTATATGTGCAAAAAAATGGCTTCAAGGGCTTTTTAAAAATTCTGATGCTGGACATGTTCTAAATCTGGATTTCGTTAGAATCACCCATCTAAACCGTAGCTAAACTCCATCCAAAGCATTGCTTTCTAATCCATGCCTCTTCATGTTAAAGGTGCAGACTAATCTTGAGAACCCCACAGACTACCACCTCCGGCAGTCTCAGCGGCAGCAGCTCAAGGAGTACCTGTCCACTACCTTTGCCACCAAGCAGGCTGTGCACGCTGCAACAAGCTTGGTTCAGCCTTCTCCACCACCCACCATGGCCCAGGGTCAGACAGGAACTGTCCCACCTCCTATACCATCTCCATGCATGCGCACAGAGCAGCTCATGAACTCTGCTGGGAACAGCGCACCCAACAGTCCCATGGCAATGCTCAACATTGGCTCCAGCCATGAGAATGAGGTATATTTAGCTTTAAAACACATTGATTTCAATCTTTGATAAAGATATCAAGGTTATATTTTCACAGACTGCTCTTTACATCATATGTGTCACATTTTTTATTTTGTTTAAGAGCCGTACAACCAAAAATGAAATGCACCCCATGACACATTTTTGTCACATGTTTGTTTTATTTTATGCATCTCTTACAGTTTCATATTTAAAAGTCTGTTCCTCTTTTAGTTCACAGAAAGCTCAGTAAATGCCAAGTTCTTGCTCATCCCTCGAGTGTTATTTCTTTACCTCCGGTATTGTGGGTGTTATTTGCTTAGGTGCACGCGAAGGTCAGGGTGTTAACTAACTTAACTTCATTGTCATTGGAGTTTAAGTGGCCAATTATGGCAGTGAAGGTATAATTAAAGATTAAAGAGTGACAGGGATCCACAAAATGGCCCTTTGGAACCAAGCAGACTTTGGTCTTGCGTTTCTCTTCTCCCGTTCTACCGAATCGTATGGGATGTTAAAGTGAACGTGTGCTTGTGGCACACTTACAACCTACTGTAACAGAAAGAGCATGTCAGTGCATGTGTTCAGAGGAATACATCTTTCATCAGTAATTTCCATTGATTTCTCAATAATGATTTCTGGGAAAATATATTTTGCAGAATGCCTATGCCTGACGTGTCTAGAGGTACAATAATTTAAAATGTCATGTTATCTGTTTTTGTGAAGATGGATGATGTTATTGATGACATCATGAGCCTGCAGTCCAGTTATGATGACATCCAGGCTTATATTGATCCTGTGGTGCAGATGCCAAACACAGTAAGTAAAAGTCTTGCTACGTTTAGGCCTCTAAAACTAATAGACTTATAGTAGATCCTGTAGAAAATTGAGTAAATAATTCCTGTTTATGATGCACAGACTGCATCTCATTGATGCTGAATAGGTCTATTTCTAAAACCTTTTTGCTTTGACAATGGAGGAATTATGCTGGATCATTTGTTGTGCTGTTTTATCATGGTTTGAGAGATGAAAAGCATCTTTGTTCCGACCGCCAAAAGTCAAATCTAATTATAGCAAAGCAACATCACGGTTAAAATGATGCAACTGTTTTGCTCTCATGCAACCTCAAAACAAGTTACAGTAGTAATCGATTTATATTTATTTATTTATTTATTTAACGCAAAATATTTTTCTTTCTGAATTTATTGGATAATCGAGTCTCCAGCCAGCCTGATGCAAAATATAAAGCGTATTTAAAAGCGTCTAATTGACTTAAAGTTTTGACCTGATCCGCCCAGCAGAAAAAAACATGACATTCTGAATCGGTAAAATGAGAGCACTGTGCTGTCTATCTAAACTATCTACTCACCATTAACAATTAAGCCACACTAAGTTAGAGATCAACTTGTTTACAAGGCATTTTGTGAAGGTGGGGACGCTGCAGAAGGGGGGAGGTTTTGGAGAGAGAGGGAGAAGGCTTGGAGAGGGGAGGCTGAAAGTCCAGATAGGGGAAAGTTCAGTGTTTAGTGGTTAAGAGAAAGTAGAAGAGAGAAGGTCCTGGTGCGACTCAGGTCAGTCTCTTTGGAGAGGTTGAAGAAGAGGAGGGGTTAAAACAGCAAGTGTGCGTCAACCATGAGAGATTCAGAGGCCGTTGTGAAAGAATCGAATAAAACCTATGCCATCGTGGAGGTTATCGATGGGGAAAAGATTCAGCTGGTAAGGCCAGGCTTAAATGTGCAGCTAATTCCTGGAAGAAAATGGGAATGCCACGGAGGTCACTGGTAACATGGTCACACATATTTAGCCGTGCACCCTGTAGCTTTCATGTATGTGCAAATGATTTGTTGTTTATGACTGTTGTTTGGAGAGAGCGACCGTGTATCATTCCCAGCTGTTGTTTGCTTGATGTCCTGTTTGGACAATATTGAGTGAATGAGTTGAGTAATTGATTTTTCCATTTATCCGTGTTCTTGGGAATTTAATTGATTTTTTATTGTTGGGGTTGGCAGATTGTTTGAATCAAATCGATCTTGAATTTATTAAAAAGTCATCTCTGTAAGCACAACCCTTCTTTCCTACTTTGAATTTGGTATTTGACCAAACACTCTTGGCTTTTTTGCGCTTGATATTTTTTCCATACGCAGTGATTTTTCTTCATGAATGAAACGGTTATGCATGCCTGCAAAAGGATTTAAGATGTAATCCTGGTGGCTTTGGAATTGAAAATGCAAAGCATGGCCTTGCCAACGTTTAATTTTCAGTGTGCAGGCTGCGTTCAGAATAGGTTTAAAGGTCAGAAGAGACATTGGGGTGAATAGGTGGGGTTTAGACATAACTCCTAATGAGGCTACACCAGAGATCACCCCTGACCTCTGTTCCTTCATCACTGCTTCAATGTCTTTGATCAGTGATTTAAAACCTTTCACAATGAATGTCCCAAACCTAACCGAGCATCAAACGCTTTTTCTCTTGACTACAATGCGTAAATACATATTTTGAATCTTTGTCAGAAAGCAGCTTTCAAGCATTTTTCCATTTCCTTATCTTAGCATTTGCAAGCATTGCAAGCGTTGCAGTCTTTTGGTGTAAGGAAAACATGCAAAAATACATAACGTAACATAACGGTTTCTCTCTCCAGCACCGTTTATCGGCATTGTGCTGGCTTTTTACTGTTGATTTGTGTTTGTTTGGCATTGTGCTTCACAGTAGCGCCCATGATAAGGTATCTGAGCGTTTCCGATAGCTGATTTATCTGTCGCTGCTTATTACGAGCTCAGAGCTGTCGTGCTTACGATTCAACTGCAGCTCGGAGATGAAATAAAAGATACAACCGGTGTAAAACAATAAAGAGCGACCTGTGATAGTCAATGATTTTCCTCACTTCAGGAGCAAAAGCAGAGTGTGATATTTTTCGAGTTTTATCTCCGTGTTATCGCTGGATTTTATAGCTTTGCTGTAGAGATAAGATGTGTGTTTATTGGGATTTCAATGATTGTGATGATTTACCAGAGTTACGCTGAATATAGCTGTAAAAATGACATTTGAAAGACATACTAGCTGAATATTCTCCAGCAGCAATACAGGAGATGCATTATATGCTTAATTGTGGCATAGTCTAAGTTGAATTTAAAATGAATTATGGCGCTTTATACCTTACCCAGACTTATGTGTGTCTTTTATGTGTGTGCACTTTAGCTCCCACTGTCTAGCAGCCATTTGGATGTGTACATGGGGCCAGGTATGACCGGACAAGCAGTCGCCATGTCCAGCAATTCCTGCCCTGCCAATCTGGCCATCAAGAGAGAGGCCCCAGGTACAGAGCCCATACAGACTATAACAGTATTGCTCACACAGATTTGGGAACTGCATACGGTTTTATTTGTGTTATGTTTCAGTGATATGTTTAAAGAGTAAGGTACATTAACAATCAAATATTCGGACAAAAATTTAAGCTTTTACAAAGCTTAGCAGTGTTGGGGGTAACGCATTACAAGTAACGCCCATTACGTAATAAGATTACTTTTCTGAAGTAACACATTACTTTATAAATGAACACATTAATATTTGAGTTACTTTTTCAAAAAAGTATTGCGACTTACTTTTCAGTTTAATTAATTCGATTTAAAAACAAAATAATGTACTAAATTAAACTGAACATATTAACGTAGAATAACGCACACTGTGCGGCTGAGCGCGAACAGTTTGAGTCAGAAACGGAGATGGCAGGCCAGAGCTTGACATTTTTGCGATCATAAAAAACACCTGCAATCCCTGAAAGAGTTCAAGCCTTAGCCAAGTAAGAAAAAGTAATGCAAAAGTAACTTAAAAGTAACGTAAGCGTTACTTTCCTTGAAAAGTAACTAAGTAACGCAATTAGTTACTTTTTGGGGGAGTAACTTAATATTGTAATGCATTACTCTTAAAAGTAACTTTCCCTTACACTTGAAGCTTAGCATGTTCTGGGTATTGTTTCATCTAACCTTAAAAATTAAAAAAAATTGTAAAGAATTTTATGCATAGACTAGATAGATTAAAGCATAAGCTTTAAAGGGATAGTTCACCTAAAAATGAAAATTCTGTCATCATTTTCTCACTTTCATGTTGTTACAAACCTCTATAAATTTATTTGTTCTGATGAACACAAAGGACACTTATAACCAAACCTATCATGAACCCCATACTAGGAAAAAAGAATGCTATGGAAGTGAATGTGGCCCGTGATTGGTTCGTTTACAAACATTCCTCAAAAAAAATTTCTACGTGTTCACGGAACAAAGAAATTAATACAGTTTTGTAACAACATGTGAGTAAATGATGACATAATTTTCATTTTTGGGTGAACTATCCCTTTAAAGGTGCAGTGTGTAAATTTTAGCAGCATCTAGCGGTGAGGTTGCGAATTGCAACCAATGGCTCAGTTCACTGCTAACCCCTCGCTTTTGAAACACATAGAGAAGCTACAGTATCCACCACTGGACAAACATGTCATCAACAGAGACAATTTATTTAAAAAAAGTTTGTCCGTTAAGGGCTTCTGTAGAAACATGGTGGTCCAAAATGGCGACTTTTATGTAAGGGGACCCTCTGTGTATGTAGATAAAAATGTTTCATTCTAAGGTAATAAACACATAACGGTTCATTATGAAACGTCTTTATACACCCCTGATAATTTAGTTTTGTATTTTATTTTGCATTTCTGTCGAAAGATCCTTCTAAAAATTACACACTGCCCCTTTAAGATGTTTTTAAGAAACATGCTACAACTAAACTTGTCCAAGCAAACCTTTGACTGGTAGTTTATCAGTAAAGTATTTACAGGTGATCTAAATGGCATGAATTATGGTTATCAAACATCAAATTTCCTGTAGCTCAGGAAGCTCATTTGTTAGAGCATTGCATTAGCAGTGCAAAGGTCATGATGGGGTTAATCCCAATAAACATGCATACTAATAAAATATAACTTGAATTTATCCAATTACTTAATATCCAAATGCATACATGTAAAAACAAATCACTGTCATAAGAAAAAAATATATATTAATTTTTGATAGGATCAGTTAAGTGTTTTGACATACTAATCTCAAATAAGAACACTGAGCTGAGCTTAAGGAAAACTTTGCTTAAACATTATCCAGTACATATGTTTGCAATAACAGTCGATTGACAGGGTCGCCTTTTGTTTTTGTCAAGATGGTGACGTCCGTGCCATGGCTAAAGAGAGACAGAAGAAAGACAACCACAACCTGAGTGAGTATGCGATTTTTCCTCCTTATTTTTCACGGTTTACAACCGCTCACAGTTTAAAGTACAGCAGCTCTGTTAAAAGTACTTTTGCCCTGCCGTTGACACCCGCCATCACATCTGCCCCTGGGTAAATTCAGCTGACACTGCATAGCACTTTGGTGTATAGTTAACTGGATGGATCCTGCTGCTGTGGCATTAAAATGTAATTGTCTGTGACAATATTCAAGTATTGGAGTTTGGAGTTAAGTAATTCTGCTAAGATGTGCTAAGCTTGGCCTTTTCCCAAGTACATCATTATAAAATAGTATATAGTGCCATATCTCTTGCATTATAAACGCTTTGCTATTGCCTTTACCTCATTAAATAAAGTTTGAGTCAAATAAAAAAGACATCTTTATTATGGTTAAATGTTATATTAATGTCAAGGTAAGCCCAAATTAAGAGCTATAAACCTTTAAGCACTAAGGTCATAGGTTTGAAACACTGCAAACACACATTCTTATAAAATGCATAACACTAAATTACTTTGAGTAAATATTGTACTGTTAAAAAATACTAACAAATCCATTTATGACTTTCTTTTTAGTTGAAAGGAGACGAAGATTTAATATCAATGATCGAATTAAGGAGCTGGGAACCATGATCCCCAAAACCAATGATCTGTAAGTTGCGCTCATTTGAACACATGGGCTTTCATGATTGTAATTTCATCCGAACCAGATGTGAACTTTCTAGGGCACCTCTTTAAACAGCATGGGTTCACTGTAGTAAACTTCCATAGAATTCTTTTATCAATAAGCACTTGACCATCTGGATCCTCTTGTGTTCAGGGATGTGCGCTGGAATAAAGGCACGATCCTGAGGGCCTCTGTGGAGTATATTAAACGGATGCAAAAAGACGTCCAGAGAACCAGAGAGGTGGAGAACAACTTCAGAAAGATGGAGATGGCCAACAAACATCTATGGCTCCGCATTCAGGTAAACATTTATTTAATTCACATTTCATTACTTAATTTGAATCCAACCATGGATTAAAACAACCCAGCATCTTTTAGTGTGGTTTTCTATCAATTTAGTTCAAACAAGCACATGTCTCATCTTATGGTTCTTCATCATCCCCCCTTCAGGAACTTGAGAGGCAGGCTCAAATGCACGGCCTTCCCAACACCTCTCCATCAGGCCTGAACAACACTGAGATTCTGAACCCCTTCATCAAGCAGGAAAACAGTCCCGAGGAGAACCACCTCCAGCATCAGCACCACCTCCCCCCTCACTACCCCCAGCAGCATCAGGGTCAGCCCCGGCCTCACCCTCAGCTTCACCAGCACCTCCACCCTCAGCCCCCGCTGCAGTATCCAGCTGTCGGCAGCTCTCAGCACTTTGACTTTGCCCAGTCACTGGACTTATGTGACAGTGGCATTTTAGGATATCAGGATGGGATGGGTGGCATGGGGGATCTCGGTTCATTGGGCGGAGGCATCGCACACATGGGAAAGAAGAATGAGCTGGGTTTCTTACTAATGGATGAGACCTTATCGCCTTTGGGCGGAGACCCGCTGCTATCAGCCATGTCCCCTGAAGCTTCTGTGGACAGCAGCCGTCGTAGCAGTTTTAGCATTGAGGATTCAGACGTACAGTGATGTTGTCACTGTGCCACACGAATATACAACAGATATTGCAAATATTACACAGTTAGCAGAAAATACGGTTTAGGTACTTTTTCACGTTTTGTCTGGCGCACAAATCGAAACATCATGCTTTTAGTACGATTTCTTACTTTTGTATACAAACCCTTTTTTTTGCTCCACACAGCTGTTCGCAAAAATCAGTATATGCACATAATGATACATAGATATATACTGTAACAAAACAAACTGAAATGCTTGAATCCTGTCACCTAGAGTTGGCTTATATTGTACAACAATTGAGAAACCCTGCAATATAACAGTGCACCAGTACAACCATCAAAACGTCCGTTTAGATATTGTTTTGCAACCCAAAATGTAGCGTTCGAGAAAAACCCTAAAATATGCATCTCCACCTTAAAATCATAACCACATTTAAGTCACATTTAATCTCTGTCTTGCACTGTAAAAATGCTCCGTTTTATAGCTTTATCATATACACTATCAAGCATTAAAGGTGCAGTGTGTAAATTTTAGCAGCATCTAGTGGTGAGGTTGCGAATTGCAACCAACGGCTCAGTCCACTGCTCACCCCTCGCTTTTGAAACGCATAGAGAAGCCATGGTAGCCGCCACCGGAAAAACATGTCATCATCGGAGACAACTTAGTAAAAAAGGTTTGGGTTCTGTAGAAACATGGCGGCACAAAATGGCGACTTCCCATTAAGTGGTCCCTTGGGTGTATGTAGATAAAAACGTCTCATTCTAAGGTAATAAAAACATAACGGTTCATTAAAAAAGGTCTTTATACACCCCTGATAATATAGTTTTGTATATTATTTTGCATTTCTTTCAAGAGATCCTTATTAAAATTACACACTGCACCTTTAAGGTCAAAACATGTGCCCCAGCTGTCACTGGAGCAGCACCCTTTTAAAAAGTACAGCTTTGCACCTAAAGAGTTCATATTAGTACCTCAGAGGTACATAATGGTACCAATGAAAGCCTGTTAGTACCTCAAATATACATTTTAGTACCTCAAAGGTAAATGTTGTTACCACATACTTATCTAATGGTACATATTAGGACCTTTTAAAGGGGAATGAACCAGTGATAGTGATATGCGTAATCAGCCAAAGTCTGCATATTTATGCGGGGGCCGCATTTTTTAAAAACGCCGCACTTTCGCCGCATAAATTGCTGATTTCTGCTCGCAAAATATGCGGGGCTTGCATGATTTCAAAAAATCAATAAAAAGCTGCAAACAGTTTTTGCAAGTTTACGCAATTTCGTCGCATAAAATTGCATAAATATCCCGCATATTCCATCGCATTTTTTAAGAAAAAGTGCTGCAAGATCAAGGATTTTTTCCTGCAACAATCACAAAAGAACTCCGCTTTTTCTGGAAGGACTGATTAGTCTTTTTCCAATAGTGAAACATATTTTTTCCTAATAAATAGATTGGAAGCATTTTCTATGATTATATCACCACATCTAAGCTCTTAGACAGACAGAGGGAAAGCTTGCTCCATCATAGCAATATGCAAAATCAGCTTCCTTCCAGGTTCCCACAGACAAAAACCTTTTGAAAAAGTGTATTTAAAGGGACTGTAAGTAGGATTTTAAGTGTTTTATTAATCAAAATCAATGTCTTTATTCATTAATATGTCCTCATTGGTGTTATATACCTCTGCTAGTGATCTGACTTTTCTTTGTAAGCTTAAGGGGGTTGCACACCGGCCGCGCCGTTCTAAAAAAATCGAACACATTGTTTTTTATGAGTATTTGCACACTGGCGCCACCAGGTGGTGCCTGTCCGCGCCACCCAGCTTTGACTCTGGAAGTTGCTCAAATCCCTGTCGTGCCACACAGCGCCACTCACATAGTTTAACATTAAATAACATCATATTGTCCCAAATCATAAACGATTAACATTGGCTGCTAACATATATTTTTCATTTTGAAGTAGACGCTATCTGACGAAGCTCGCGCTATTTAATGTGCACTTCCGGTTTACGATACCTCCTAGTTGTCGTAGACGCGACGCTGAGCTGCGCGGCCGGTGTGCGACCCCCTTTAGAATTTCTTCTCTTTACTTACATTGAACGGGTAAGTCCAAGGAGGCTTCCATGTCGTTCGGCCGTATTAATAAACTATAATAGCAGAGAGGGACAAAAAGCACTATCCTACCAACGCGTTTCCACAATGCGTTTTCATTCAGAACACGTGAACCAGCTGAAACAGACAAGGAGATCAGCAATTACATAACGGCTACCGTTGCAACACGCATTTGGAAAAGCGAGGCGCTAGAGAGCACTGTTCGTTTGAATGCAAAATACAATTTCACCACTAGATGGGGGAAAATCCTACTTATTGTCCCTTTAAAAGTCTAAAATGTCTACAAATAAAGCAATACATTTTCCAGTTATGTTCTTCAAAATATTTCATCCGCAAATATTGCTCTTGGGTAGAGTTAAACTTGTGCACAGGCTATGCAATGTCTTGTTTGTCAGTGAGTCATTATTTTCACTTCTTTCCAACCAATTCACAAATGAGTGTAAATGATTTAAAATTGCAACAGTACAAAAGTTTAATGATTTTAGTCACAAATGACTGGAGAAGGGTCACGGAAATTCATTGGTGAAAGTGTGGGAACCCTGCAAGCTTTCATTACTGTCTGTTAAAGCGTAAAGTCTCGTCCTATACTACCACTGGTTAGTATTTCAGACTATTGGGTGCAATTCTCCACTAACATGAAGAGATAAAAGAAACCTGCCACAGTGCCTGACACAAACATTAGTTTTACACAAATACATTTTGATGTAGCAGCTCTTGTTATTACTGAGGACAAAACAATGCATGCAGGCTTTGTTTGTTTAACAGAACAGAGCAGGTGCTAGTGTGACCGTTGATTCAGTGAAGGTACAGCAGAATGCAAAATAAATTAACTATTTAGTGTTGCAATATACTCCTAGTAAGGTGCCTTAAAGCCAAGGCTGGATTCTTCAAAAAGCACAAGGTGAAATGTCCTCGCACGTTGGCACGCAGTAAAATAAAGCCAACAGCTGCGAGTGGCATTTGCCAAGCTCAAATTTAAACAGCCAAGGTGCCTTTCAGGGAACCTGGATCAAATTTCAGGTTGATTTTATTGTTGTTGTAAAGAAAGTAAATATGTTGAAAAGGTATACAGATTTATTTTCTCAAAGCACTGGAGAAACCAATTATAATTTTATTGACATTATAAAGATTTTATGAAGTGAATTTTATTTCAAATGTTTTATGCCACTAAGCCACTTAAATGTATTTTATCTGTCCTTTTTTATTTTATCTTCTAAAAAATATTCTTCACTGCCGAGCCATTGAAATATAAACATATTTCTAATGCCATTCTGTTATGAAAATGGCAAGTGTGGAGCCATATATATATATATTTTTTGTACAAAATCATTAAAACACATCAGGCTTTTAAGAAATTAAAAGAGCATGTAAATGTTGTTTTTATATTATTTGATTCTTTTTTAAGAAAAGGTGATACTGTTAAGTTGGTGATTCGTTGTTTCATTCGATATTGATTGGAGAATGTGAATTTTATGTATTGTACAGTTCAGTAGATAAAATTTAAGATGGTTTGTAGTCTGCCTGTGTTAAACATGAGCTTTAATAAGTTTCCTAAAAACATTTTCCAAATGATACACTTATTGTTTAACTACCACCTCCTCTCTCTGTTTTATTGCTTTATTATTTTAAAGGTACAGTCCATAAGTGCTGAAACAGCACCATTTACCACTCAGTCATGAAAATACAGGGGAGACACCACCACCGGTGTTTTATACATTATTGCAGGGGTTTATGACTAAATGCCTGCCAATGGCAGCAATTATAGATCACCACAAGTATAACCGACCAACTTGTTAAGCTGGGTTGGTTACTCTATGCAAATCTTTGACTTGGTTAGCTAGACAAGAAAAAGTAAAAAATAAGCAAGGGCATTTTTGGAAATGTAGCTGTAGCTAAAAATGGGGCTTCTAATTTTGCTTGTGTGACATTTTTGTTTTTAGCCATGCGCCAAGAATGAAAAGGTTTGCTATTAAAAAACGAAAATAAATCACTTGAAGTAAAAGAGTTTGCTTTGGTAAAATATCTTGATGAAAATACTTATTTACAGCATGCTGAAAGACAATACAAACAGAATGTGACTCAAGTTTTTACCAAACCTCTCTGAAGGCCGTGAGAATGTTTCATTACTGTGGATGTGTCATGTATATGGGATTTGCTCTTTCAAAATCTCTGGAAGAAATGACAGCTCTAATTAAACATATTTAAGATGATGGGAAAACGAAATCTTGTGTGTTTCTTCTTGTAAATTTCACTGCGGTCAGAATGCGAAAGTGGCCACGAGAGGGCACTGCACACTAACATAGGCTACTACACTTAATCAGCAACAATAACTTGCAAAAGAAAGGCATAAAAACAACAAATACACTCATACAACTGGTAACGTTAGCTTATTCCCTGTATAAAGTGCAGAAGATCACAAACTAATCAGTATGTTGCTAATTTTTTCAAAATGGTTAAATGCTAAAACTAGTTGTTCAGAAAATCATCACTTTATTTTGTCCCATGTTTTCCATTAAAATTCAAGAAAATGTGTGACCGAATAATGAAAATTATGAAGTTTTTATAACTTTTTAAATTTTTGAGATATTGACCTGAATCTTTCAGGATAAGCCATATCCTCTCTACATATTCTACTTCTGAAAAGTCAGATATATAAAAAAACAAACCACCAATTACACCAAATAACACTCTTTATTCAGTCTATACACAGACATCTACTACATGGCTATACGGCTGCTTCACAATCTTTGTCCATTCAAGCAGGAGGTAAAACTCCTGGTGGAGGTAAAACTCCCGTGGTCGTCGTTCAAACGTATTAAAATTTCGTTCATTTGTAGTTTAGCAATTAAACTAAATGTCTATTACAATTTCAAGAATGTCTTTACTCAACTTCAGCAAAAACAACAACGATTTTACAAACAACAGACTTTGGCGAGCTTGCACGGCCAGTAGTTAAATATGAAAGGTGGTGACTGAAAACGAAAAGGTAGCTACCTTCTTCCGGTGATGTTAACAATAAAAACTCAGAAATTTTGCCATCAAACCAACAGAAGCATAATTTTCCACAACAACGCGCGCCGCCTGAGGAAATCTTGAGTTTCGTTGAGCGGCACCAAAAAGTCAGCCGCGACAGCGGAGTTAGCAACATACCTAGTATTACCATAATCACGTCGCAACAAAAAACAGATATGCTGTTAACGTTCTATAACCACACTTCACATTTAAGCTGACTTAAATTATAACAACGCATAACTTACTTTTAAAAAAGCTGAAGGCGACGTGTGCGAACATTAAATTTTTTTTAAACAGTGTCCTGAAGATTTGAAAATTCCGCCTTGACCTTGTTGGCCCTAACCCCAAGTTTGAGCCAGTCAGTGTTTGTATGAAGTCAGTTGGAGCAAGCGGTGCTGGTTCGTTATAAATTTTCTTATGTTTTACAGGATCCATAAACCAAAACACGATGCTATCAAGTCAAATAAAAAAAGTATCAAGTCACATTAATATGTTAAAGACGTAATGACGCATGAGACACCGCAAAACTAATCAGAGAAACTAGTCTATTTTAATATATATATTTAAAAAAACATATCAACTATATTTTCCTCATATTATTACATAAAAAATCTGGAAACATTCAATGTTTAATTTATTTTAATTATTCTTGATATATATTAAATTAATAAAAACTTTTGAGGTGCACAACAACCCTTTGGGGGGGCACAGTCCACGAGTGCCCCCCCCTTGACGCCGACCCCCAAATCTGATTACAACTACAATCGTTATCACTTACACGGGTATTGTTTACTGCCCACTGTTTTAAATAGTATGTTCAACAGAATGCATTATGATAGTCATTTCAAACAACAGTTTGATTTTACTTCCGGTTTATGCAAAGCAGCGGAAATGGAAAGTACTAGCATTCCTGAAAAAAATTAAAAATTAAAAAACACCTAAAAAGGACACTAACTGTACCTGCTGTGTTGATTGTATCTTAAAAGATTTGATGACGTTTTCTGTCCAATAATGCATTGGAACTTTACCATAATTGCATTTTAGGATATATTTTATGCATCTTATGTATGCCAGTTAGCCAATCATACGAAAATCAGAAAAATGTAATACTGAGCATGCATACTATATACTGCTGAAATAGTATGAGTAAAATTAGTAGGGTCCTTAAAGTTAAAAACGTACATGTTGTTCAAAATTCACTACACACAGACTTTCTCTTTAAAAATTGCTTTTTTAGGTTAAAGATTCACATATGGTCAATAATAAACTACGATTAATTTAATTAAATGCAATCCATTTAAAAGCTATCTTTAAAAATGCTTTAGACATTAGAATTCATTGAAAACATAATTTCATTACATTTCATAAATCGTTCATTTTTAACACTTTAATGAATATTTTGTGAACATTAAGTGAAATGTGCTTTGTTTTATACACACACAAAATCTATTAATGCAAAATAAGAGGAATGTTATTCATCACCCGTGATGTCTCTGTTTCTCCCTTTTTAACAATGCTACACCCACGCCGACTTAATGTCTTTCTTACTTCCGATTCGTTTTTATATAAATGACACAATTATCTTAAAGCAGCTTGATGACTGAAGCACCACAGTTATTTGGTTTAGCACAAATTAAGAATTTTAAGAGTATAAAAAGCTAATTTTGGCATGGACTCACATTGCCTAATTCAAGCATCAATCAGGAGTAATCTGCCATAACCAATTAATTTTCCTAAGAGCTCGCTCGTGATTCAAGAGATCATATTCAAGAAAAAGGGCGCTCTCACACATATCATATCGTATCCTCTAGGTGGCACCAGAGAACCACGAAAACCTCCTTCACTGTCTCTCTCAGACCAGGCCTCATTTATTTCCTGTAACAATTACAGATACAGCACTGCAATGCAATTAACCTATTTTTAAATACCATTTTATTAGGGCAGTTTATCCCAGATAAAGAGAGGCTTAAAATAGGACGAGGTGAGGAATAATTAGCCTGCAGTCATCTCAGTAAAACTCTTACCACCTCATGCATATAAAAAATTGCCTGGCCAATATTTCAATGTTGCTTCATTAAAATGAATGAACTGTAAACAGAGACACAGGAAGACCGGGGAATTAATCTGCTCCTAATGTATGGTGACAATTAAATTGACCTCACGTTTCGCCTCTTGATATATCATCTAAAGAAACAACGACTGTATCAAAGACAAACAGCACTTACTGTATAGCTCACATCAGACATGTAGGATAAAGCAGTAAAATCACATCCAATTAACACTAAGTAATGAAAGTGTCTGTGTAAAACAGCATGTAGTTTGAGAAAACTAAGTTTTTGTGTTAACAAAAGCACACAATTGCACAGTGTTTATATTGTAAATGACTTTATTGATTATGGCAATTTTAATGCATTATTGGACAAACTATTTTTAATTGAATTAGGAGATTTGAAGTGATTTGATATGTGATTGATTTCAAAACAAAAAAGACTTTGTAAGATCATACCATAAAATCTTTGCAACACTATGCATATAAACTGGACCTGGAAAAGCCTTGAATTACAAGGTGCGTGCACTCCAGTAAGCTCTGGAATTGTGTGCAAATCCATTTTTCATCTGTCAAAGTAAAGGTGTTTCAGATTGTATCTTCAAACCTTGGCATTGGCTTTCGCAGTGCACAAAAAAAAAGAAAATACACCCAGACGGCGCACTCATGTTCCACACTAAACACACCATCTGTGTCAAATTGAGCAGTGCATTGGAGTAAACTCTGTTAGCAAGTGCTGCGCAAGTGTACAGCTTGATCACTGCTGTGGCCTGTTGGTGGTCTCCCTCTCACACCCATGCACCTTCATTTTACCTTGCATTAGAGTCTGCTGTGAGCAGATATGCATCTTCAGCACTCCGGGTTGAACAGCCCACTCTGGAATAAATCAGGACAAATCGGCTTATTCGGATTCAGGCGTTCATGTTTCTTAAAAGCTTCCTCAGGCTCTGGCAAAGTGCCATTCTTTCCTTGTTCTTTATGATGCTAATAGACTTCCATATCTAATGAATACTTGTAGAGATATACCACCCCACAACAATCATCAAATTTCAAACATGAACTTTTATTTTTTTCACTTACAAACAAGCTCATCATCCACAGTACTACATCTAGTATTAGAGAGGATCTTTCGGACACAAAGTATTGTCATTAAGATTTCTTTAAAAATGTAGCTTTTTGATGAATCATTTGTGTTAATATTTTACTTAGAAATGTGGTGTTATTTGATTATGTCTTTGTGTGTATCTTAATAGAGGTCGTGAATATGAATATTCAGCAATCTTGTTTACATTTTGTATGTTCATAAACTTCAAATAAATAAACAATAAAAGAAAACATACTAGAAAATGCCTGATCAGCACATACTGCCTGTTGGCTTCCTGGCAAAAAATAACTGGTGTGAGGAAGAGAAAAATCAAATGTGAAAACATAAATTAAGGAGCAGTAGGGCTTGTGTTACACCACAAGGTTTTCGCACTGCTGAAGCATGTCTGCCCTGGAGGTGGCCTGGGTGGGTTTAAAATTTCCTGCCTGCTCTGTGTTTGGCAGCAGCAAAGCCTGGAGCTCTGGAGGAGTTTTCAAATGGCATGCAGAGGTGGGCTGGCGAAAAATAACACGTATGTAAACACAAAAAGGAAAATAATCAGAGTGGTCATTTTATTGCCCCAACAAACTACAAAAGGTAACAAGGGAGTCTATTCATGGTGGAGAATGTGCTTAGTATTACATTGTGTCAAATTAGTTTAGAATATACCAGTACATTATTCACTTCTATTAGGCACTTTAAGCAGGACAGTTTCCTCATGCTCACAGTCCAAAATTAACACACACCAAGTACCAAAAGCGAGTAAAAATAGGTTTGGGCAAATAAGTATTTCTCGCCAGTTGGCTGTTAACATTATTGGGACCAACAGCATTAGATGATTTAAGTTAAACTGTAAAAAACGTTTGCAGTTTGTCTGACCAAACTTCATGGTTTCCAACTATATTACGTTAAAAGAAGGTAAAGAGCCGGCTTGGAGAGTTTCTAAATGTTGGTAAATGGCGTCATACTATATTCGTTGCATCATCATATATTTACTTGTTCAACTTCATGCGGCGCTGCAAGAACGTCAAAGTACCGCGAGAACGATTTGAGAAGTCTAAATTCGTCTCGCTCTCGCGGTACTTTAACGTCATCCGCCTGTCAGTTCTAGCGGCGCCGCAGGAAGTCGAACAAGCCTATTGCCTTTTATGGGGCCTTGGACACGCTTGCGTCGCGCTTGCGGGGCAGTACTAACGTCACATCTATTAAAAAAACCACTTTCATTTATTTATTTATTTATTTATTTATTTTGTCGCGTAAAGGGTCTTGAGTAGGTAACACTGCTAAACATTGTTAAGTTCGGCGTATGAAAGTTCGGCGTTTGAAAGTTTGGCGAGAGCGAGACCTCAGTTGCTGGACACACCCACATCCTGAGTTCTGACGTCGGAAGTCAAGGGTCGATCTTGAACATTTTCCCTCAATGTTTATTTGAGTTTTTCTATATATAGCGTAATGCACATGTTATATTTGTACATATTAATAAACACAAATATAAGAGGAAAATTGCGTTTTTTTTGTAAAGGTGCAGTTTCATTGAGACTGCGAGTTCACGTAAGTTACATGAACTTGTTAGCGCTAATCGTATCCTAAATAAAGCAATATTTTTTTAAATAGCTAAAATATCCTTTTGTAATGATAAGAAATATTTATATATGTGAAATATGTATTTTTAAAGATAAACAGACAGTACAATTTCAAAGTTTTGGCTTACTTCACTGTTTCTCATTGTGAGGGATGTTCGTAAATGTTTGAAATGATTTTGTAGACAAAAATATAATTATGCTAATATATATTTTTTATTACAAAACAGAATGAAAATAAAATCATCCAGAACAGCTTAAAAATCTACTAATTTAAAACAGTTTTGATTCATTTAGATTTTTTTGTCATAGTTCTGTGTTATTCCACTATTTCGTTAAGTTTACTTTTTGCACAATGAGGACAAAAATAACCAAATTATTTAACGGAAGTACATGTTAAAAAATATAATAATGCAAATTCAGTTATTCTGCCATTATCAGGTAAAAGTTTGTTTTAATGCTCCTCCACTTTCAGGCATATGCACCTTACTCCTTTATCTGACTCCTCATTGAACTCTTTCTAACACACTTTTTCCTCTGCTTTCTTTCATGTCCTGTTTCTCCACAGGCGCAATGGAGGAGCACATCACCGGGGAACAGAGGGCGAAAGTCTGCTGATTGAGGTAATTTACCCCCATGATACATGGGCATTGGAGACCACACTGTCTTTTTAATAGGCATGTGCCAAATTAGTAAGGAGAAGCGGGTGGAGAGGTTGTAAAACCTGACGGCTTGCTGTTAATTTATTACATTTTGTTCAAAAGATAGTAAAAACACTTTTATTAACACAAAGTGACATTGTGCAGTTCGTAAAGGTTTATGCATATTGCCTTATTTTAAAACTTTAGATATTGCTTATCGATCCCACTCTTATCCATTAACGCCACATTAATCATGGGATTTTTTATGATCTTGTCTTGTGAAATCGACAGCTCATTTTGTCCGGTGTGACACAAAGTGTCAAATGTGCGGATTCCAAGCAAAATTGAAGGTTATGTGTGTTCTTTATGGTTTGATAATCAATAGTAACCTTTGCCTGTCTATATAGTGACTTATTTTAATGAGACCAAACTGTGTGTCCTGAGAGAGGCTTCTCCGAAAGAGAATTATAAAGTTGGACAATCGACACATGGAGGATCGTGTCAGAGACGTAAATGGGGGCGTTTTTTTTCTCCCAGAAAGGTCAATTATGTTCGGTGACAGCTTCCTCTCAGGTAGTTACCCTGTCATCTTCCTCTCTTCCCTCACTGCAGACCGCACTACATATTTAATACTTTTCCAGACTTCTTTCAATCCACCATCATACGGAGACCCAAATTGGCAGGGGTGAGAAAAGAAGGTGAATAATTCTCTTCTGCATTAACATGGTTTGGAGACGGATTGCCCTTTCCCGTCTTGAGAACGTGAGTCTGAGCTAGAGGAGCAGAGGTGAGAGAAGGTAGGAAAATGACATTGTTCAGCCTTCAGGATGCCGTCACTCTAATCCGGCACAGATCGCAATTTTCCCTCGTGACACCTCCTGCGACCTGCTGATGTCTCACAAGGTTCTTTCTTCCCTTTATATAGGCATAATTAAGTAAGCTGGGCTTTGAAATCAGGAAATAAGAGGTCAATTTACAACTTATAAAATGAAGAGATCAAATCAAGTCACTGACAATTAACAAGGGAATGAGTGAGAATAAAAGATGGGATTGGACCGCCAAGGGTCTTTTATTAGCAATTCTGCCATTAAGGATTAGTCAGTAGGTCACTGGAAACCAAGGAATGACCTTGGAGATCAGACCTCCAGTTTCCCTATCCACAACTGTGTCCCAGTGTTGCCAATCTGAGCTGTCCCGAGAATGGATCTGAGCTTTCTTTGAGGGCTCTTCTGCGCCGATCAACCTCTGTGTAATTGTATCAGGAAGAATGTTGAAAGTTTTTAAAGTGCATACATAATGAAAGGACTGTTTCAAATCTGCAGGAATAATAGATGTCAAGTTTTTGAAAATCAATGAACACTTCAGTTAAACAGTCAAACCCCTGATCTCAATCCAACAGAGAGACGGTGCCACAATCTGAAACCTGCATACTAACCTGAACAACCTGCTCCAAATCTGCCTGGAGGGATAGGCTAAAAATCGAACCAGGGACCACCCCGAGACCATTATAGCGAGAAAGCAAGTACTTTCTTATTTTTTTTATACACACTGTCAAAAAATGCTCAAAAATGGTCTCAAGCTGTCACTGGGAAAGTACCCATTATAAAGGACATAAAATGTACCATTTAGGTACAGATGTGTATACGGCTATTTCTCAGATTTAGGGCCAAATTGGGTTGCTGCGATTTTTAAAATTAAAATTCCAAATTTGACTAATTGGTATACATCAAATTATCAGTCCTTAAAGGTATAGCGGAGGATTTCCTCGAAATTTAGAAAAGAACCGCCTTGTCCACTTTTTAAAAAAATGCAATTGCACAACACTCCTGATTGACAACTACGAGGACCAATAGTCTTGATGATTCACCCGGAAAAAGAAAATCCTCCGCAGTACCTTTAAGTCAGGAGCGACGTTATGTGCTTGGTTGAGACCATAAGATAAGGGAATTTATGATTTTTTTTGCCATTTTCTTAACTATGTCAAGTAAATGTGTCATTACCGTAACATCATCGAATATATGTAAAAAATAAAACTTAAATGATAAATCAGTGCTTTTTGTGGTTTCACATGTAATCTAATTTATCTTGAACTTAATGAGATTTTTACTTGCAAGATGAATTATAGTCATTTCCGTATCTAAATTTCTGATTCATCAATCTACCCTGGCATGAAATCTAAGCCTGTTTTAAGTGAATGCCATGTATCATTTATTGTCAGAAATTTATAATTGTAGAATGCTTTTGTTATTTATACATTATTTATTGGTAAACTTATGTATTGTGCTGGTAATGACTGTGCTGGTAATGACATTTTTGTCAAAAAACTAGCCCTACTAGCTAAGATGATGACTAAGCAAGTGTAGCTAGCTTTCTACATGTAATTTACACCATTTTAACTATTAAAGTGATACAAATATAAAAAAAAATGTTTAAAAATACAGAAATACAACACATATGGTAATGACGGATTGTGCCCAACACAAAGAATAAAGAGTAGATTTACTTACTTTTCTGGACATGAAGGCATTAGTCTTGCAGCTTGAAATCAATGTGCTCCACTATGTCATTAGGTTACCATGGCTACCAAATAAACTTTTGATGAAAAAACAGTGGAAAAGTCTCTTTATAAGTCCCTTATTTTTGAGATATGGCACGATATGTGAAAACTCTGGTGAAGGACAACACCAAAACACAGATATTGTACCACAAAACACCAATAAAATGTGATAAAATTATTAGTAAGAGCAGCCATAAAAAAAAAGACTAGGCTTGTGTTTCTTTATACTTGTGCTCAAATTTATTAGATTTGATTAGTTTTTAATAGAATTACACCCTGGGGACATAAATAGGCCCGAATTCTGGGAAATACCCATAAATTTAATGTACTTCTGAGGTGCAAAATTGTACTTTTTGAAAGGGTATCACCCCATTGACAGCCAGGGATTATTTTTGACCATTTATTTTGACAGTGCAGCATAACATTAAGAGCGAGAAGTTAAATTAAAACATTAACATAAAATGAAACTGGCATGGACTTCATGTTATCCCAGCATGATTTGAGGATGTTACAAAGACTATCTTTTGTGTTTCAGTGGAGTACGAACATCTGACCTTTTGTATAAAAGAGTTAACATGGTCAGTGCCACCAATCTGATAGTTTGATTTGTGTCCTGGAAATAAATTCTTAAATATTTAATACTTACGCACACTTCAGTGTGTTTTAGTGTGTGTGATTGTTTATGTGCATGCTCGTGTGTTTAGACGTGACATGTACAGATGTTTGTTTATACTGCTGGACCCCTCCAGCTGTGTTTTCTTGGGCCTCTTTCTGGCTGAATGAATCTCCAAGCCAAATAAACTAAAGCAAAGTCTGATTAAGACCCATATTTCTCCCTGTGGCTCTTACAGATCTCCTCGGCCTGCACCAGGGTATCAGCAAACAGATGACATTCACCATACAGCAATCGGCAGATATAACAAGAGTCAGAGAACCAGCAGGGGGAAGCAGTGGTCCACATCTACCGTATCTTCAAGGTCAGTAAATTATGCCTGAGGGCAGACTTAAGCTTGATACCAAAGATCATGTTCGGTTTCCAGCGCCTGTACATATCTATAGGTGTTTTGTGAGTGTTTGTTAAAGTCATACGCACTTAAGTGTTAAGTGGGAGCAACCAAAACCTTGGCAGACTCCTGCGTCACTAAAGAGAGCATAAAGGAGGAAACCAAACACACAATTATTATTTATTAAAATCATTTATTTTAATGGATCAAGAGTCAAGTTAGCATTAAAGCACATGTCACTGTGTATAAAAGGTTGTTGATTATTTAATTTGATTGATAGAGAGGGATATAGAGAGGACATATATTTATTCAGTTGGTGCTTGGCCCCAAAGTTTGTGTAGAGAATGCAAGCAAAGAATTGTGCAATAATGCATCTGCCAAATAAAACACGAACACACAAAATTTATTTCATAATGACACTGTTGCAAAAGTCTTGTGCAATAAATCACTGTTTATTACACCATTTGATATTGCATAATCAAATGGAAAAAAATAATAAAATCTGACCATAATTCATGTCAGAAAATAACACACAGATAAAAAATGATGTGTTTGAATTAGGGAAAGAAAATGTCAAAATAATACATATTATGGTTTTAATAAAGGTCTCATATTATCCCGAGGTCAATACTGCATTCAGCCTTAATAACTAAAAGTGGATACTGAAGATGGCTCTACACGGTCATAAATCTCACTCATTTGACTACCAATCCTTGAATAAAATTAAGGATGATACAGTCGCCCACAAAATCCTGTCGATTTAAAGTCTTGGACAATAGCGCTACTTCACCGATTCCACTTAAACCCACTTTCTCTTTGCTGAAGGGCCCCGAACCCAAACCTCATGAACTTCAGACGGAGGGAGTGTGTACTGAAAGTGTCAGGTCGGATCCGGTCTTCCTCTGAGATACGTGGCGACTTAAAGTTGGATTTCATTTTCACTTTCCAGGTAATAAGAAAAGTTTCTTCTTTCGTCTGTGCCGCTCGCAGGAGATAAAGCCCTGGAATGACTTTGTGGCGGAGAGATCTTAACACCACATAAGGCACCAAGAAGCTCTCCTCAACTATTATTACAGCCCTTAAAAAAGAAAGAAAAGATGGGGAGAGCAAGAATACGGTATAAGGGAAAGAAGTTAGCCGGTAAATGCGACGGAACCTGGTTACAATTAGAGGGCGATTTCCAAAAAGGTCAATGAATTCAGATAATATCCTTAGAGGGAGGGAATTTAATACCCTTTTTTGCTGAATTAATTAATTGTAATATTAGGCTCACTCAAGGGGGCTCTTTCTTGAGTGATTAAGCGAGCACATATCTTTAAAAGACTCCTTAACTCTCATGGGGTTTGTGCCTTTGAACCCAGGGTGTAGGATATATTTATATATAATGCATGAGTTTAAAATAATATACATAAATGTGAGCTTACCTCCATCGTGCTACGATTATTCAGACGATGAATTGGAGCAGTTTCTTTTGCGCCATTAACTTTCCAGGACAAATTTGGAGCTACTTTTGCTTTAGTTATTTCAAAATTATTTGCATATTGATATCGATGAATCATTGGGGGATCTGTGGTTTTAACATTTTTTTAAATTTTTAAAAACTTTTTGAATTAGGTGTCTAAAATCCAGGCTAAACATAATCTAAAAATGAGATTTGGAGCATCAAAGTTGGATTTTATTCATTGATCTCACATTGATTTTAATCTTTGAGATGACCTTACTCAGTCAATATTAAAGATATCAAGGTTATACTTTCACAGAATGTTCTTTACATTATGTAGAAAACAGAAGATCACAAAAAATGACTTTAGCTGCGTTTTCACAGGCAGAGTTTGCTTTTATTGATCACTTATATATTTGGTCATAAATTCCAATAGCACTTATTTAAAAGGCTGTGCCATATACCTGACATTTTGAATTTTATTAAAGTCCGTGTAAAGTCAGATATTAAATATGAGTTTGTCATACCACAAAAATATTTGTTATTAATAGGGATGCTCTGATCGATCGGCCGATAATGCTATGCCTCTCAATAAAATATGGTGAAATGCCGCTACATCCAAAACCCAGAGGGCGCTCTCCTGCAGAAACTCAATATGCGCTGCAGACGAAAAACCATTACACACGCAGCCATGGCACTGAACGAGCAATCGTTATTATAATCCAAATGGGCAAACATTATTGAGCAAGTTGACCCGATGTAAAACTGCGTTATTAATCACCATGATTGTAAAGTGGACTTTAAAAGCTGGAATAAGCATTAAACATTTCAATCGTTAAGAGAGGAATAACATGGATGCAACTTTCTTGGAAATAAGGATTGTGCATCACACAGTCAGGTACAAAGAGGGAGAAGACTAACTTCTATGGGTAAGACAAAAATATAAATTTTCGCTACTTGTTTATTGACTTATTAATAACATTTAGCTTAGGAATATTTACATATTATTAGTGTATATCGGCATTTATTGTAGCACCCCTAGTTGTTAACCAACCAACCAAATTTGAATGATGGAAATAATAAATTAAGTAAATTAAATAAGTTGTCAAAATCTTGGAAAAATAGGCAGCATTCTCTGTTCTCAAGCAGTGGGGGCGTGTCGGCTTTCCACACTGAAAGCAGGCCCACTCACGGGAAAGCTGCCGTCTCTCTCAACTTTCAAATAGCGCTACAACCTGAATGGATGCTCGCGATTGTGTTACTGTGGGTTCCCACCAGCCGCGTTCGAGGCGTCAAATTTGCGTCTAGCGCGTCTAGTTTGCCGCTTGAACATTTTTAGTTTACTCGCTTGATTCGCGTGTGAAAGCCGCGCTTGAAATTCTAGTCATCGAGACATTCACACGTAAATTTGCGTCATGGGAGGAGTTTCTGCGACTCCGCTCGCTTCCTGTAATCACGTCACTACTAGAGCAAGCTCCTGATTGGTTAACGCAGCGCGTTTTTCCGCCAAAGTTCAAATTTTTCAATTTGCGCGTTTCCCGCAGCAACGCTCAATTTGAGCCATTCGCGCGAACTAGACATGCAAATGCGGCGAAATCGCGTCTACCACGCCAGCTGGTGTGAACGCAGCATTAGGGCCGGGGTCTTGCACGGTGGCTCAATTGCATCATCAAGCTACCGTTTTAGGCTCGCTTAAAAAATCATGAACTTTGTTTAAAAAAACTAACGATCTAACTCTGCAATTCAGTATTATGTATTACAGTCTTTGTTGCGTGTTTCAGCAATACATTTCTAACGTTTATCATGTGTTTAGAAACAATTTTCAAGATTTGCCTTACAGGGACTTTAAAGAGGACATTTTTATGATGTAAAATAAATCTTTGGTGTCCCCAGAGTACATATTTGTGAAGTTCTAGCTCAAAATACCATATAGATAATTTATTATAGCATGTTAAAATCGCCACTTTGTAGGTATGAGCAAAAATGTGCCGTTTTTGGGTGTGTCCTTTTAAATGCAAACGAGCTGGTCTCCGCACTAAATGGCAGTGCTGTGGTTGGATAGTGCAGATTAAGGGGCGGTATTATCCCCTTCTGACATCACAAGGGGTGCCAAATTTTAATGACCTTTTTTCACATGCTTGAAGAGAAAGGTTTACCAAAACTAAGTTACTGGGTTGATCTTTTTCACGTTTTCAAGGTTGATAGAAGAGCTGGGGACCCAATTATAGCACTTAAACATGTAAAATGTCAGATTTTCGTGAAATTTAAACTGGTTTTGATACTCGTAATTTTATCTGATCTTCACTGAAATATCTGGCTTCACAATAGCTATCAAATATAGGTATGGTCTTAGTGAGCACTTTTCAAAGTAAAGACACAATTAAGACACTGGTGCCAACGGCTAACAGAAAATGAGGCTGGATCTTCACGATACAATGTAGGCCGTGCTGGCCCCGTAATTGCTGCTTGAAGCTATGTTTTATTAGTTCCATACTGTCACTTAAACTTTTGTATTCGGTGGGCAGCGATGCCTTGTTAACATGTCAGAAGTAACTTAATATTCCAGTCCATTCTAACCTGTATATTTGAGCTGACTGTTTGGCACATAAAATCATTTCAGATACAGCCAAGAATCTCCTTGATCTTACTTTAATGTTTCCATTCTTACAACCTTGCCCTCCATTCGTTTCTGTTTTGTCCCAGGAAAGGTCCCGTCAATTGCCGTTGCCCCGGGGAGAGCTGCACAAAGACCCGCAACATGACAGCTTCCTTAACCTGCTGCCAGCAGTCCCCAATCAACCTCTCATAATGCGCCGTGTCCAGCAGGAAAATAACCTCACTCATTCTCTCTCAGACTGGCGAACTTGTCAGTCACTTCGTGCCCATTGAAATGTCAATCAAACCTTCTCTTTTGAAAAGTGGCTGGGCCTTTTAAACGCTCTACAGCTTTACAAAACCATTACAAAGTATCATCATTCACTTCAAATTCTGTTAGCATGCCATCATAACACTTTATCTTTAGAGACTGATCCCTCTGTTGGTTCACAGGTGGGATTTTATATAGACTAAAGGCTGGAGCCATGTTATGGATTTTGACCATTTACAGCCTTTTTCTTATGGTGCAGGTAGCTTATTTATCTAGATGCTCCTAGAACACAACTGAAATAGTAAATGTTTTTGTGAGGTCTTAATGTGCGCTAGATGGATGACTTTGACAAGCACAGCTCTGGACCCTTTTGCACTGTGCTTTTATATGTTTCCTCAGTAGCGTTTTTAAAATGCAAGAACAAATTCTGTGTAAACGGCCCCAAAACATCATCTTTTCAAGGTGAGCAATTAATGTTTTGGTGTCATGAACAGCAGTCTCTTTTTAATAAACATTTGTCGAAGTTAGGTGCAGTCAGGATTGTGCTATTAAACTCTACACTTTTCGCTCTCCTCTCCTTCCAAATCTGACACATCAGGTTTCTTCCACCGGTAATGATCAAAGTCACATTAAAACGACGCTTGTTTCGCACAGGGGGGTGGGTGCAACGTGGGCGCCTCCAGCTCGGGTTCTTGAATTAATTTCCAGATGAAAATGTTGGTTTAGCGCAATCAAGTGATGTTATAAACATCCCTCCACCTCGGGCATTGTGCTACCATTCTCTGACCTTGCTAAACATTCAGGTGCAATTAATTATTTCACCGAGATCTTGCGACCGCTCCGAAACTAGTTAACATCCCTGGGGGATTGGACGTTATTTTAAAAACACTTTCTCATCATGAATTTTAATCATCGCAAAATGTATTGATTAATTATTAACTAAGTAACTTTAAGTGATGCCAGGTGGGTATCATTTCAAAAAGAATTGGAAAAATCCTTTTGGGGGTGAAGACTTTAAAGTACAGACGCTGTGAATTTATGAACCAAGCATTAGCAGCTTGGCTTCTTTCATGTTCAAAAACACTTTTTATCTCCACAAAGTGAGTATTTGGTCTTGTTTGGACAGAGGAGACTTACTATGGACATTTTTTTTCTCTTGTTTGCATGGAGCAGCAGTTCTTTGGCCCCTAAGATATATTTAAAGCCCCCTATTTTCCTTTACATGATTTTAAGTTTTTTTGGCATGTAAGTGTGTGTTAGTACATGTTAACGATCTGCAAAGTTACAAATCCCAAAGTGTACGATGTCGCGAATTATCGTCTCCAACTGAAATCTTTTTTTGATTGTAGGCAAGAGTTTACTTCCGTAACGAGGCGATGTGGACTTGACGCACATTGTTATAATTCCACCCACTTTTGACTCACAGCCTGTAAGTAGCCTATTTTTTTTCACATTTTAATAATTTACTAGTGACTAGTTTACTAGTTTTGAGCAGTGCAGAGTAGCTCTTGTTGTTTGTCTTTTCTACGACACAAATGCAGACATGGTTTTATGTTTAAGTATCCTTACCTAACCAATCTATTATATTTGGCTCAAGCTTCACTGGCAAAGTTAAAACTTCAGCATGGTCATCTGCACTTTCTGGATCAGATTCGTATTGATAAGGTAGTAAAGATTATTTGAAGAGTTTGGTTCCAAAACGCGATATAAACACCATTTTTGAAAAGAGTTACTGCCAAAATCAGTATTATATCAGGTCAGTAGTTAAAAGTAAATTCTTAATTTTACGCAAAATCCAATATCCGCTGTGTTATTCTGTCATCTTTTCTCCCTTTTTTCCCAAAATGCAATAAACGCCACTCCTCCTTTTTTACAGAACGCAATAACTCCGCTCCAGAAATTAATGAGTACACGGAGTCCTAGTTTTCCTCGTTTACTTTGTACTTCGTGATCAACAAACAAAACAACTTTATTTGCATTGATAAACCTGTGATATTTTTCTGTGACGGGAAAGAAACGTAAGCCATCAACATCTAATCATTTACTCGGGAGACGGTCGCTTCTCATGCTAACACATTGACCCCAGAGGATCTTATGAAAAACTTTCCATTATTTTACTCAGTCGAAAATCGAGCAGGACCAAAACATTTTACAGCTGATCGCTTTGAAAAATGCTAAGCGACGACGTCAAGTATAACCGCAGCAATGACAGTGTTCTTAATATGACAAAGTTTTTATTAATGCCGTTAATGTTTATTTTTTTAATCAGTGTGTACAACTGTTCAACTAAATGAATATAAAATGGCAAAGATGAATGCACATTTGATTGAATAGATTTATAGCATTTATAAATGGATTTGATTTTTTAATGTTTTTATAACCAAAGATGCTATGTGAAAGTTTGTAACAGAAAATAGTGTTTTTCATCTTGTCACTTTCTTGGTATAGAAAACACGTTTTACCCAAATTTGTCAAAATGGATTTATTGCGTTTTGGAACCAAACTCTTCATTTTATCTCCTCTAAGTATTGCTTTGGGAGCTGATCTTACAAAAATGGTAACGAGCGTCACATTTCCGTCACACGCTTGAGGTATTCGGCCAATCACAATGCACTGGATAGCTGACAAATTGGTGCACACCACGCTTTTCAGAACGATGAGCTTTGTAGAAACTGACGCGTTTCAGAAAGGTGGGGCATAGACGAGCAACGATAATGTACGATTGGACCATAAACCACATGAACAAATGCATTAAACCAAATACACAAAATAACATTCTTCTAAATGACAAACATTTTTTTAAATGACAAAATTGGACTATTTAATAGTTGCCAATTAAATTCCAAATTTGAATATTGGAATGTAATCTTGTACCCTAAAATTATGTGATACTGTGATATTATGCAATACTAAAATTTTTGGCCCTGATTTAACTTGCTGTTAAATGGCTATCAGGGTTTTATGATGGTTGCTTGTTAATTTTAACATTTTTCTTTTTTTCTTTTACTTTTAATTTCTCTCATTCTCGTACTATGATATGAACGCAATTTTTTTCCTTTTATAAAATACAAACAGATAATGTATAAATGTCACATGTGAATACATGTTTATTACTGAAACAACTGCATTAGCATTTAGCAGAAAGCTAAAGAAATTTTATTTTTCACTAAAACAAAGCAAAATAGCTTCTTTATCTGGTGTTCGGTGTAATTTTGTGGATATTTTGTTCTACATTTGCTGTATTGTACTTAACATTATTTAGATACAGAGTCAAGTTCAGAAACAGATAATAACCTTTGAAACACTGCATTAGATTAATGTATAATACAAAAATGTTGGGAGAGACAAAAGGGGAAAACGCCTACATTTGTAACAATAAGTTAATAGGAACCCAATTGCTGCAATCTCTAACTTAAATGAAAATGAATAGAAAATCAAATCTTTGAAATTTGTATAAATGTATTGTTAATATTAAATAACAAGCCCAGGTAATGCACTTCAAATTCCACTTGCACTGTTCAAATAGTGCATGTTAACCTATACAGCAGGACCTGGGTGAAAACACAGCAAATTACAAATTACCTGCCTGATTATGACTGACCCCAAATATCCTACAGGCATGAATATTCATTATGAAATTTATCCCAGTCTCAAAAATTATTAATTTCTTCCTCCTCTATCTCCACTCACTCTCAGCGTCTCGTTCTCTCGTCTGGGTGGACTGTGAATAAGAATGATTAATGAAATTCTCACACATACAAATTCATCATTCTCAGGGAGCCGGAATGGTAATAAGGATCCAATTAAAGGCACAGTATGAGGCTTTAGATTCACACTGCACTCTTACTGCATTGAGGGCAAGTGAGATAAAGAAGGAAAATCACTTAGTTTGGCACAATATGCTTGGGTGATGTTATAGATGTGCCACTAAAGTCGTAAACTTTTACGGTAGTTTTACTGTAAAATTGCGGTTAATTCTAAATACAGGGTTATATCTCTAAAAAAGGATGAGAGCATAATTCAATTTTTCTTTGCAAGTCTAAAACCTTGTTACCAAGCGCATGACACCTTCGACCTCTCTGTTGTGTTTACTGAGGCCTAAATCGTGTTTTCTGTTGCTTCGCACCCCTGCCTGTCTGCACACTGCTTAATTTCATGTTCGGTTGGATTCTAAGACGGCTCATCCTCCAGCCAAATATTTGTTGTGGGTTGGCAGGGCAATCTATGGCTGAGTACATATACTTATCTTTTGAAGTCGGCACCGGAAAGGAAGGACGCTGGAGTTGTAGAGGGTAGGAGGTTGGGGGCATGCTGAACCCTGAGATAAAAGCATTTGGGTAAATCCTGAACATTGCCAATATCGCTTCAACCATGGGGCATTAGGGCTGAATCCACTCTGTGGGACCTCTTTACAAAGAACTTCAAGGTTGTCATTGGATGCTGTATAGTGATGCAAACCACATAGCTGCATATTTTGTCAATTAAGTGTTTACAAAAAACAGCTAAAAATGGATGCTCAATTAAAAGTCACATCTGAAGAAGCTACAAAGGTATCAAAAATATTTTAATCATGACTCGCACATACATTGAAAAAATTATAAATTCAATTTACTTAATTTTTTAAGGTAAGTGGTTGCAATCAATTTATTTAAGCTACATTTAAACAAAAGTTTTTTGTTTTGTTTTATTTTTTATTTTGTTTAAATGTAGCTTAAATAAATTGATTGCAACCACTTACCTTAAAAAAAAAATAAGTAAATTGAACGAATCATTTTGTCTCTTCCTCAGACATTAGTCAATAAAGTATTGGCTACACTTTTTTTGAGTGCCAAATCACTGAAATGTCTTTGAAAAGTGAGAATGAAATGTCCAAATTGTCAATTTGTGTTACTTTTTACTAAATCAAACACTGTCAAAAAGTTTGTGTGAAGATCTTGAATAATCAGTTTTATTAGCTTGGTAAAACAAAGCTTAAAGGATTAATCCATTTTCTTAAATGAAAAATCCAGATAATTTACTCACCACCATTTCATCCAAAATGTTGATGTCTTTCTTTGTTCAGTCGAGAAGAAATTATGTTTTTTGAGTAAAACATTGCAGGGTTTTTCTCATTTAATGGACTTTAATGGACACCAACACTTAAAACTTAATTCAACACGTAACAGTTTTTTTCAACGGAGTTTCAAAGGACTATAAACGATCCCAAACGAGGCATAAGGGTCTTATCTAGCGAAACGATTGTCATTTTTGACAAGAAAAATAACAAATATACACTTTTAAACCACAATTTCTCGTCTAGATCCAGTCCTGAAAGCGTCAGCTTGACCTCACGCAATACGTCATGACGTCAAGAGGTCACAGAGGATGAACGCGAAACTCCGCCCAAGTGTTTACAAGTCTGTTGGAAGAGGACCGTCCCGATGTTGTTGTATGTGGAATGATACTAATTAATGTCTTTGTGTCAGTTTATTGTTTACAGTGGTCCGCAAATGTGCGTTTTATATATGTAACACGTGACCTCTCTACGTCACTACGCATTTACGCTAGGTCGCGCTGGACCAGACCTAGACGAAAAGCTGTGATTCAAAAGTGCATATTCTCCATTTTTCCCGTCAAAAATAAAAATCGTTTCGCTAGACAAGACCCTTATGCCTCGTTTTGGATCGTTTATAGTCCTTTGAAAAAAAACCTGTTGAGTGTGCTGAGCCAAGTGTCAAGTGCCGGTGTCCATCAAAGTCCATCAAAATGAGAAAAATCCCGCAATGTTTTCCTCAAAAAACATAATTTCTTCTCGACTGAACAAAGAAAGACATCAACAATTTGGATGACATGGTGGGGAGTAAATTATCTGGATTTTTCTTTTAAGAAAATTGACTATTCCTTTAAGGATTGTCTGATATACTTTGCATACAGGTAAATATATATGCAAATATGTAATGAAAAGGATATTAGTAATGATTAAATTGGTGATTATGTTCATAATAATCATTTTTAAATCTCGACTCCAATAGAATCAGATTTGGCTTGTGGATGAAGGGAAAAAATGAAACATTTTTTCTGTTGCATGCCCCTTTCTGCCACACACACAATAACTTCGCCTGTGCTAATTAACAATTAGTAAAGACTCGGTGGCTAATTGTGTTATTCCTCGTAATTAAGGGGCTAATTACTAGAATGTCAATTTAGATTTAATTACTAAGTGCTTTGGTAATTCCCAGTGCCATTTTCCAACCTTTTTCCTGTCTGTTCACAGGAAACCTTTTGACACTTCTCCATGCCCTATTCCTTTCGGTTAAAAAAGGAAAGGAGGAAATATGTAAATAAAAATAAATGAGAGGTTTTAGACCTGTTATCAAGACTGTCACGATTAATAAAATGGTTTATACCTCTGGACCACCAACAATCTTTATCCTAATAAAAGAATAAAGACTGTTTTGCATACATCATCTTTTAAATCCTTTTCTCCACTAATACTGCAACAACAACCTATGTAATATTATTAACTATATCTACCATGTATACAATACAATAGAATTTATTCATTATTAATAAAAAAATAAAAATAAATAAAAATGAGAAACAATGATATTATGCTGATAAGATGCTAATACATATGTGTGTGACTGCCAAACTCACCAATTGACCACTAATGGGTGCTATTGGCTTAAACATGGTTCAGTCCACGTGAAACGTGCAAATTGGCAATGGCCTACAATTCCTCTCGCTCTCCTGTTCCTTCAGCATAACGGCTTTGATTTTCATCGTAACTGTCTGACTCCCTCAAACCGCTGCCAAAATACAATAGGACAGGGTATAATATATATAATTACACCCACTTACATTAGCCATTATGCCAGTGAAGCATTCCTTGGAAAATGACACACGACCTGTCAAGACTTCATTCACGCCATTAATAAGCATCATTAGTGTCTACTTTGAATACCTCTCTTGCACATTGCAGTCATTTCAACATGTCATATATTTTAATTTGAGGCCAAAAATAGCTGTGTGGATATTATGCACTCTCCCCGCTAGTCTTTGTGATCTCTTAATGGCCAGGAAGTTCAGAGTTTGACCTTGGATCCGCTTTCATTGGGATTAAAAATTCTTGCCCCTCACAAACTATCAAATATGTGTCAGGTTGTTGTTCATTTTTGCATCATATTCATTCGCTTATAAAAGAAAAAAAAACCAGGCAATTATCTATTATAAGGAATGCCAATGGGAATTGATGCACTTAAATTGAAGAGGAAAATAAGATTTTATAAATCCTCCCTTGAGCTGGATCTCACAATATACTGATCTCCCAAATCTCTCCATCCTGTCCCCCAAACGTGTCTGCGTTTCCCCTGATGACGAACTGATAAAAGGAAACATCTTGGTGTTGCTGAAGCTCAACCAAACCTCCCATAGGTATCGATGAAAAATAAAGACAATAACTCATGCTTTGATCTAAGTAAGTCATTAACTTCTCTGCGCCTTGTTTACCGCCTTTGACAAAAAGCAGCTTAAGGGGCTAATTAATTGTTAAAGTGACGCACAATGGTTAATTAGCCAGCGTCTTTTGTCAGTGATGTACCATGGCAGATTTTTGTACAGGTCTTCTTAATGCTACTCCCCCCAGCTGGTACAGTGAGGGGTTTAATTTTTTATTCGGAGACACGAGTGAGGCTGGCTGACATTTTAGCTGGTAAACCCATAGGAGGTCACATCAGAAAATCCTCACGGTCCCCTTTTAAATACCCTGATGTGTAATGTGCACGCAGGGCATCTGAGGTTCAGGGGTAAATGGAGTCACGTTTACAGTAATTGACTGGTAGTTACTGGGTTAAAAGTGCAAAGGAAAGTACCATTTAAATGTATAGCGCAAATCAGCGATGTCCTTGTGCTTTCGCTTACACTGTAAAAAAATTCTGTATAAATTACAGTATTACTGGGTATTACTGGCAACTACCTGCCAGAAAGTTACTGTAGATTTTACAGTTATGTTATTTACTGGCAACAGTTTGTTTAAAGTTAAATGAACAAAAAACATTTTCAGTCTTTATCTTCTATAGTAAGTTACTGGCAATCAGCTGCATAATTACAGCTAATTTTTTACAGTGTACGATGGTTCCGCAAGATGACTATTTAAAGATTAAATTGTGATACAGCTTCAAAAATTATCGTATCTACTTGTGCCTCACATTTTTCATATGGCTCTTGGATCGCAAATTACAGTATTATTGGCAGCGGAGTGCCAGTAACTTACTGTAGATTTAAATTTGTGTTATTTACTGGTAACAGTTTGTTCAAAGTTAAATAAACATTAAACATTAGCAAATCTTTATCTTTATATAATAAAACTATAAAATAACAGCCTCATGCAAAGCATTCTGGGAACCAAAATCTGAAGGAAAAAAACTGAAAAAGGTTGATGAGGATACAGCAAAAGGCTTTTATTTTATCATTTTATTCCGTAAAGACAAAGACTTGTTAATGTTTATTTTCATTTAACTTTGAACAAACTGTTGCCAGTAAATAACATACATTTCCATCTACAGTAAGTTACTGGCAAACAGCTGCATAACTACAGCAACATTTTTTACAGTATTGTAGACTGACTGTAAAAAATTATGCAGCTGGTTGCCAGTAACTTACTGTAGAAGATTAAGACTGAAAATGTTTTTTTATGTTCATTTAACTTCGAACAAACTGTTGCCAATAAATAACATAAATGTAAAATCTACAGTAAGTTACTGGCAGCTAGTTGGCAGTAATACCCAGTAATACTGTAATTTCTACAGAAATTTTTTACAGTGTAGCTTAATTTGTAAATAAAATGGGAGATAGGAATGAGGTTTAGTTGTGCATGTTGTCGTGATTTGAATTTGAATTTATTTGATCCAGATTATGGAGGTTCACATGCTTTGGTGTAATAGCAGTGCTGTATTGCCTATTTTATTTAATATAAGCAAATGAAGTGTGTTGTTAACAGTTTAAATGATGCAGAAGTAGCTGATACTGTATCTATAGCAGAGATTCTGTGATTTGTGCAATACAAAACATTTCATAATAAACATCATAACAAATCATAACATTTATATTTATTCATTCTGCATACGCTTTTATCCAAAGTGACATACAAATGAAAGAGAGAAGTTTACATTTTCCTAAATGTTTTATAAATAAATAATAAATACATTTAATCATTGAGGATTAAATGGCAAGACCCTACAAGGCAAGCCGGAAAAAGGAAAAAAAAGGTTGCTTTTCACGAGTGCTTGACTTGTTTAGCTTTTCAGTGGATTAGGACCAATTAAGCTGTTATGACTTTACACCTCTGTGGTCATACGACCATAACTCCCAGCATGCACCTGCCCTGCCCCGCACCACATAGCCTACTGCTGCTTACCACCACACACTGTGAACATCTTATATCTATCATTAACTCCCTGTAAACAGAAGTGCTGTTATTTGTAGAGGTGCCATTTATGATTTAGGTTTAGTGCAGTGTATCAAGTAGTGTGTATTTTATTTAGACTGTCTCTAGAAATGTCTACATAGAAGCTGTAGAAACTTTAGGACTTCAAGATCTCTAGTTCGCAATATCCCTTCAAACCAGTGCCAGTTTTTTCCATTAACGTGGGAACCTAAAATATGCTTCTCCCTCATTATTACAATGAAAGAATAATAACATGACCTTTCAAAACCACCCATGAGGAGTGTATTTGTCTCTGTTTCTGAAGGTGCTTGAAATCACAATCATCTAGACATGTTGCAATATGTTTATTGAAATTAATAATAATAATGACAGACAGACGGATTCAGTGTATAAACATTTTGGGTGTGAATTCTGTTTGCTAGGTAAAGACTGCAGAACGCCCCGGAGATTTGCACTGTTTACCCAGCTGCAGTTTCGTTGAGAGTTTTGGGTATTTATGGACAGTCTTTGTTCAGACATACAGTAGTGTGAAACAGACTTTACAGTATACACACACTCACAAAACGAAAAATACAAAAGCTGACACTGGGGCGGTACACCTTTGTACCTAAAGGGTGCATATTAGTACCTTAAAGGTGCATATTGCTACCAAATGCATGGATCTGTACCGAAATGGTGCATAGTAGGATCTTTTATAAAGGATACTGTGCTTTTGTACCCATTTTTCTGAAAGTGCAGGGCAGGGGCGTCATGCACCAATTTTTATTTTAAGGGGGGCACAGTGTGCACAGCTCACAGAAATTTGTGCATATATACACAGACATCAAACAAAATATATTGTAAAGCTTTCAGTCTTTCCCATGGCAGCTAAATTTCTAACAATCTGAGCGCCTTCATGCAAAAACCTCCAAAAGAAAAGCGTTGACTAACAATCAAATACTATTCAGTCGGAATAATTACATATTGGCATCATATTTACATCTGAAACAGAATGTGTTGTTTATTTACGTTTTGTTTAATGACTTGTTTAATTGTGTCATTAATACATTTTGCAAAACAACTGCATTATCCTAAAATGTATGTAATTTTAAATCCATAAAGTATATAAACAACGAAAATGACATAAGCTATACTGCCCTACAAAGCGAAAGTGCAGTAACTACGCATTTGGTCAAAATTGAGTTAAGGGTTAAAATGGGCTTTGTGAGATCTGTTGTGTCTTGTGACAAAGTCTCCTGGTTAAATTTTGTCCCATTTCAGAGAAATGTGTGTGCCAAAATTGCAGTAACATGTTTGACTGGCTGGTGTAAAAAACTTTAAAGCCATTTTCTCAGTTTCAGTGTTTGCGTAGATACTGCACTTAGCCTTTGGAGGGCAGTATAGCCACATGATTGATTTTAATGTTCAATAATGATTTTAAAAAATATGTTTAGATAAAATTATTAGAGGGACGGATTTTTGCATTAAATTTGACCTCATATGAGCATGTGCGTTTCCGCGCCCCGTGAACTCTGGCAACTTTGGCGTTGTACCATAAGATGAATCTAGAAATCTCTACTAACTTAACGTCGAGACTTTCACATTTTAAACCATACATTTCTACACAGAGGAGGCTAACTGCACATGACCGTACTGGGGTTTGGAAATGTTGTGAGGGTTTTCTTATACGTTTTAATTCCTCAGATAGCCAAATGCAGCAGCAACAGCAAGCTCGTGAGCGTGCTCAGATGCTGACGTCTGCGACTGCGCTGACTGGAGCGCCATAAAACGACCAAAATCTCGGAAAAGTGACAAGGATGCAGCAAAGAATTGACAATATTGTGCATATTAAACAGATTAAAAGAAAGTAACAGATTAATGGACGCTTCTTTAATTTTGAGGTCGCATGCAAAATCCATTTGGCTCAAAAAAACTTTTGAATGGGCATGACCCTCTGGTGCAGGGTGATTTTTTTAATATTTCAAAAGCTTTATTGATACTGTTATTACTTGCATTAATTCCAGCATCATTCCAGGAGAGAGTAATAGGAAAGCTTATTTTTTTGTTATTTAACAGTGCCTTTCCCTGAATATAATGAATATACATACTCTCACTTTGCTTTCAATCTTATGATTTTAGCCTATTAAAGCCAACTAGTCCAATAATAATTATAGCTTAAAATTCGACAGACATTTTTTCCATTTTAACTTTGCCCAAATCTCATTAAGTAACAAAAGTATGACTGACTATATGTAAAGGAAAAATTGGGAATAGTGGGCGAGGGGGTGGTGCTGTCAAAAATTTACATTTGAATGAGAAAAGGCAGTCGACTGCCATTTTTTCTTGTGACATATTTTCTCCCATTACAGTAAATTAAATTCATTCAATTAGACCACTAATCTCACAGCTTTCCACTTCAGTCACATCAGCTAAGGTGTCATGAAATCTCTGTTTTATATCACAATGTGTTTTTACAGTATGTAACATATCTGTATTCATTACACATCTGTTTACACATCAGTTCCGACAGACAGACAGACTAAAATCATGTGTTTTTATGGAAACATGAGACAGAAGTCAAGATATGAGGAATGTTCATACTGAAGGTCAAGAAGCCGCCTCTGATTATCTGAAATTAATCAAAGCCCTGAGGGCTGCCTGCTGTAAATAGACTCACGAGCACACGGGGGATTTTCACCGCGTGAGGCCGACAGCAACGCGTCATTTTCACATTCAGTTTTGGATATTACGATCCGCCAGGATCTCGATAATAAGGGGGTGAGCGTGTCACGCATCCGCCCCGAGACTGAGACATAAAATTGATGTCATAATCTTCTCCTGAAGCTTTAATCATTGATGTAATTGAAAGCAATGCTACAGTAGGCCTGGCACCACACACCGTAGCTTTGATCGTCTTTTTGTGCCGTGAAGTTGCACGACCGAATTCAATGCATATTTATCCATTTAGACAAACCACGTGTTTTAGAGTGCACGTGTGGGGTCGCAGGAGTTAAACTGAGTGGATAAGAGGGGTCCTTCATATCATCTCGGCACTCACCCCACCACCGACACCACAAACTTCCCATCTCCTTCAGCTCTCCTCTAGTGCTGCCGTGATTGGCAGAGATGTTAAGTGCCATTTGACATCTGATAGGGTGAAAATTTGTGCGAGTGGGCAGTAATGAATTGGAGACGTCTGCGCAATTAAAATCACTGTTAATTTCTCCAGGGAGATGGGGGCCCAGGGGAGCCCATGAATCACAGGACAGGAGGAGATAGAAAGAGTGAAGGATGGGGGGGGGGGGTTAAAGGATGAGTCATTGGGTGTCGTGAATGGGTGGATGAACAGAGAGCAAGGGGTCCCTGACTGTATCTCAGTTAAAGGAAAAGACACATTGTTAGTTGTTAAGTATATTTGATTAAGAACTGTCATATTCCCTGCTTGATTTTTATTCTGCTTCTCATTTGGTGGAAATTACTGTACTTTGGTCATCATTTGGGATGATGGTGGAGCTGCTGTGGATATGATTGTGGTACTTGATGTTCTAATCAGCGATCATTGACACTGATTAAGATGTGCATTGTTTAGTGGGAAAAATGAATGTTTTAGTGGGAAAGAAGAAGGCCAGGAGGCCTCTCAATTGAGTTGCAGGACAGAGCGATTTTGACCACCCACAGTGTGTTTTTTGTCTATTGGATGCAAAAACGAATTTTAGGGAGGTAGCTCACCCCCAAAAAACTACAACTATATTATGATTTAACATGATTCAACATATTTATGATTATTTAAATGACGATTTCATCATAATTTGTGGGTGACATCAGGGAGCTGCTACTGTAAAAATTCCTTGTTGCACTTAAATTTTTAAGTTTAATCAAAAGTTTATAATTCATTTTAACTTTCTTGATAAGTCAGGAGTATAAATTGTAAAAATAAAATTTAAATAACTTGAACTAATTCAACTTTATTTTTATAATTTATTGCAACTCACTAGTCAGGAAAGTTAATGTATTGTAAAATTACTTTAAGTCTTAAAGGGACACTTGATTTTTACTGTTTTGGAATCCATTCAGCTGATCTCCGGGTCTGGCAGTACCATTTTTTTGCATAGTTTAGCATAATCCATTGAATCTGATTAGACCATTAGCATTGCGCTAAAAATAACCAAAGAGTTTCGATATTTTTTCTATTTTTAAAACTTGACTCTTCTGTAGTTACATAGTGTACTAAGACCAACGAAAAATGTAAAGTTATGATTTTCTAGGCCGGTTTAATTTTTTGTTGGTTTTACTACATAATGTAACTACAGAAGAAACCAGTTTTAAATAGGAAAAACATCGAAACTATCTGGTCATTCTTTTAGACCGATGCCAATGGTCTAATCAGATTCAATGGACCATGCTAAGCCAGTGGTTCCCAAACTTTTTCAGCGTGTGGCCCCCCTTGTGTACGGTGCATTCCTTCGCGGCCCCCCAAAGAAAATTTGACAAAAAACGTTCTAAAACTCAACATTTTAATAAAAAAAATATTAAATTATACAAAAAAGTAGTGCTTTTGGTTAGTAGCCTTATTTTTTAGGTTTAACTACACAGAATTCATAATAAATTAATGTATTTCATAACATGTCACAAAACTAGGGCCCCCTGGCACCATCTTGCAGCCCCCCAGTTTGAAAACCACTGTGCTAAGCTATGCTAAAAGTGGTACCGCCAGACCCGGAGATTTGCCATTATTTTACGCAGAGTCAATGAAAATCGAGCGGGACCAAAACATTTTAAAGCTGATGGATGTCAAAAATGGATGGATTAGTTGTCACTAGTTTTGACATCCATCAGCTGTAAAATGTTTTGGTCCCGCTCGATTTTCATTAACTTCGCGTAAAATAATTGCAAATCTCCGGGTCTGGCAGTACCACTTTTAGCATAGCTTAGCATAATCCATCCAAACCAGTTTTAAATAGGAAAAATATCAAAACTCTTTGGTTATTTTTTAGCGCGATGCTAATGGTCTAATCAGATTCAATGGATTATGCTAAGCTATGCTAAAAGTGGTACCGCCAGACCCGGAGATTTGCCATTATTTTACGCGAAGTCAGTGAAAATCGAGCGAGACCAAAACATTTTACAGCTGATGTATGTCAAAAACGTTTAGTGACGACATCCTAAGGATGACGGCAGCTATGCCAGTGTTCTTAATATGACAAAGTGTTTTGATTACTGCCATTAATGTTTAATCAGTGTATACCACTAGTCAACTAAATGAATATAACATGGCAAAGATGAATGCACATTTATATAATGGATTTATAGCATTTTGATAAAAAATAGATTTATTGCAAAAAATAATCAGTTTTTTATAATAAATCTTTGAATATTGATTTTAATTTTTAATTTTATTATAACCTAAAGATGCTATGTGAAAGTTTGTAACAGAAAATAGTGGTTTTCATCTTGTCACTTTGTATAGAAAACAAATTTTTATCGAAATTAGTCAAAATGGATTTATTGCGTTTTGGAACCAAACTCTTCTTTTGCAAACTGGCTTTGCAATAAGATTTAGATTTTTTTTCTTCATGTCATTTTAAATATTTGACTGCGTTTCCTCCCACAGGATGAACTGGAGGAAAACGCTGTGACTTTGGCAGTTGACCCGGGTGATGAGCAGGTCGAGGGGTGCACGAAGCAAATGCCAAGCTGCAGTATATCCGGGTAACATTATAATCTGAGAAACTATCGAGTTCAAACAGCGGACGAGTGTTTTTGTTTGCATTCAGGTAAGGCTACAATTTCCGGATTTCCTTCGGTTTGTTCCGCATGAACCCTTGTGACACAGTAAACCGATGAACTCCATGAATTTGGTATTCCTTCGACCTCAATAATGTCAGCCAAGTGATATGTGTGGACCTAACATAATGTATGAGGAAATGTAGAAGTGTAATTTCTGTCATAGTTCAAGCCAATTAATAGAATCTGTCAAAGTCTTTTCTTTCTTTGACCAAGAAAGTGTTCTCAAAGCGGACCAGAAACCTCCAGGGGCGAGACTGACCTTAGCAAGCCCAGAGCAACCCTTGCGCTGATCAGAGTGTCACGACACCCAGGCATTCTCTGACTGCCATGTGTTTAAATTACCTCCCACTGGCATTCAAATTACAGCCCCTATCTCATCTGTGGAGATCTGGCATTACAGCGAGTCCATCTCCCCGCCACACGCACACACACACGCACGCCACCCAAGCACATAATGAGCCAAAGTCATCTCCATTCGAATCCCCACTGGGTGTACCTGAGAAGTGCAAGGCCCAGATGTGCTATTTTCGAAGCGCCTTTTTTAATTTATTTCCATGATTTGGTGATAATAATAATAATTGTGCTGAAGGTGCTGTATTGAAATTAGCTGACAGTTCCTCGGGCGTTATCGCCCAGCCATCGCATCCAAAAGTGCCTCTTCCTCTCCTCGCGTGCCTTTACTTCTCCTCAGCGCTGACACAAAGGCTGTTGAAGCAGTTTCTCCCTTCATTTCCCTTTGCTTTTTTCAGCTTATTCAAATCAGGTGTTTGAAAACTAACCTTGTTTGAATTGTAACGGCGCGACGGAGGGTTTACAATTTACTGATACAGCGGCATAATAGGAAGCAGAGCGGGCCTGAATTTAAAATGAATTAAATTTCTGCTTGTCTGTATTCTAATCACAATGTTACATGATAGCTTACAAGAGACGGTCTTTCTAACTAAATAAATTTGATTTTGTAAGGGTGTGTTTGGCAGATTGGCTCCTGCATATTGCCAGGTGCTGTCATGGATAAAGTGGGTAGTTTATTGTACATAATAGGATGCAAGGATTGAAAAACATACATGGATTCTATTTGACAGAGAAATGCAATATCACAAAGACTCCCGCCCGCCCGGAGATGTCATTTACCCAGCATTCACATGGTTCATGACACTGGGCAGAGATTAATCAGTATGCTAAAGAGGAAACTAACATGTGCATGTGACACATTTTACCATTCTTTTTGGCTGAATAACAGAGAAGGCACAAGCTAAATACACCACATTATTAAAAAAAATTGTTTAGCAGTAAGGAACACAGAGTTTATTAAAGTCTACAGATGTCTGTTTTGTTCAGCGGTTACGTGTTTAAACATAACTCCTGATGATCATCTCAGATCAGGTCTTCAGGTTTCCAAGCTGAAACTTACTTTGCAGAGAAACTTCCTCTGTCTTGCCACAGCTGCTATCACTATGTGGTTGTTTTTCAGGCCAGCTGAGCTCATAATTATCTGATGGAGCTCATTATGATCTATAATAAGAGAGCTTCAGCAAAGGCGACTGTATCCTCTGAGAGAGAAAGAGCAATAAAATAAGCAGAAAACTGTGAAGCCCTGGGCCCTTTTCTCCCCATTCCTGACTTCTTCTCTGAATATGTGCAATGCAAATGATTTTCACATAATGTTAGCATGGACACCCTGATCAATGACCAATTAATGACCTGAGAACAGTCATGTGACTTCTGACCACGGTAGTATGCATGTGACAGGTTTGCTGATGCACACTTGGTGTCATGGTTACAGAGAATCATAGGTTCAATTTAATACAAATTAACAAAGAATGAATAATTGCTGTTGTGACCTTGAGTATGAGAGCCACTCCAAAATGGGTATGGGTATTTTTTATTTATTTTTTATTATTTATAAAGATCAGTGTGTATGTGCTTATTTATTATTGTTGTTGTTTGAAGAGTTCAGATGTGTCTGACATGTTTTCTTATAAATCAGACTTTTATGTTTCACTGCAAAACCCTCTAAGTGCATGCTTTTTTTGGCACTTCTTTGGGCAAGATGTAGTGAATAATTGCAAATCACCAAAGATCCAACAAGGAACATTGCAAATGATGAAAGTCCGAAATCAAAATGTAAAAATAAAGAAATTGAACCACACATTAGGGGGCGCTGTGATGCATTTGCCGTTTAACGGATTCTGCAATAAACTGGTATTTCTGAATGGCAAACTGTTCTTTATCTGTTTCTGAAGCTTTGATTGTGTTTACAGTGTGCAATATAACATGTGTTCATGTTTCACTTGTAAAAAAGGCAGTATTTTTCACACAATTTACTTATCTGTATAGCGCTGTTTTCACTGTCCTCAAAACGGGCTGATGTCTTCCTTGTTCTATGAAGTCCCTCTTTCAGAAATATGTATAGAGTTCTGATTGTGTAGTTTGTTTAGTGTGCTGTGATTCGATAGCATCTTAGCTTGCTGTTAGCTTAGCTGGGGACTGCCATATTCCTGTGGGCGGAGTTTAGCTAAAAAACTGTCCTACTGACGTCATTAAAGCAGGAAGTAGAGGACTGTAGTCCAAACCGGCCGTTCGCTGTAGGCTTTGAAAGGCAAATTCTGTTAAAGAAAATATATCGCCTGGCAATGAACTTTAAGCTTTAACATTTTACAGGTATTATTTATGCTCTAACAGCAACATTACACACTAACTAGGGTTTAAAAAATGGGATCAGAAAGAATGTGACCTTTAAGCGAATTTGAAGCTAAAGTATTTGATGAACATATAATACGTGCTGAGAGCATTTGGTCAATATCATTATCTAATTTTTGACAGAGCTGGTGGCGTTTAGCAGCTTTTGCATCTGAGCTCTTCAGTTCTTTTTTATACCTAATCCCAAATGGCATAAATATTTATAGGCACTTATTCTTTTCTTTAAGTCCCAACTGAGCACCAGTTACCAAGTCCCTATCAAAATGATCAAAGAAAGCAAAAAGTGAATATAAAACAACACTCTAAGGCCTAGCCGGCATTGTTTTCCATCCCATCACACATGTTGAAAACATCAACCCCTTCACCCCCCTTCCCATAAAAGCGTGACGGCATCACAACTGGGACCGTTCCACTGTCCCTTTAAGATAAAATATTCTATCTTCTACATCATAATTATCTCCTTAAGGTAGAAATATTAGCATATCTTCCAATCTTATTATCTGAGAAATTGCCTCATTAAGTCGCCTGCCTCCCCTTGTGCCCACCTTGCACACCATTGTCCATATTTCATCAGTGGTCCCATAGAGCTCCAGGCTGCTCTGATTGGCAAGAGGCATATGCCTTATACCAAGTCTCTATGGGGAACGAGAGTGGGCCGAAATACGCCGGCACGGCTCTTTTTTCTGACAGCAGGACGATCATTGTTAATTTCATGTGCTTCTGCTTCTTTGTAGACAACCTACAAATGAGTGGCTTCCGTTTCTCTCTGCCATCGCCTCTCCTCCCTGTCCTTCACTTCTGAAGAGGGGATGATGCCAGTCATGAGAAAAACTTGCTCTGTTGCAAACGAGAGTCACGCACGGTGGGAGATTGAGTTCTGGGGTGAATAGCTGTCTGAATGTATGAGGAGGTAATCAGATATTTGCCTGCAGCTTTTCATGTAGATGTGTGAATGTGAATATACAGTGTGCTCAGACTTGTTTGGATGAGTGTTATATTTAGCGATGGATCACCTTGCAGGCCTCTTCATGGTTAACCCTCAAAGGGACACTCCACTTTTTTTTTTGAAAATAGGCTTATTTTCCAGCTCCCCTAGAGTTAAAAAATTTAGTTTTACCGTTTTGGAATCCATTCAGCTGATCTCCGGGTCTGGCGGTACCACTTTTAGCATAGCTTAGCATAATTCATTGAACCTGATTAGACCATTAGCATCGCGCTCAAAAATAACCAGAGTTTAAATTTGTTTCTATTTTAAACTTTACTCTTCTGTAGTTACATCGTGTACATCAAAAATAGTCCCCAGCTATTGAAAGTTACCATAGGGACTATTTTCGGGCACTGCGTAATATCATTGCACCTGCCTGTCCTTGTTTATTACGCCAGAATGAGAGTATAGTTCCTAGCCATATCTGCCTAGAAAATCGCAACTTTTAATTTTTCGTTGGTCTTAGTACACAATGTAACTACAGAAGAGTCAAGTTTTAAATAGGAAAAATATTGAAACTCTTTGGTTATTTTTGAGCATGATGCTAATGGTCTAATTAGATTCAATGAATTATGCTAAGCTATGCTAAAAGTGGTACCGCCAGACCTGGAGATCAGCTGAATAAATTCCAAAATGGTGGAATCAAATGTTTGGCTCTTGTGACGGTGGAAAATAAGCCTATTTTTTTTTTTAAAGTGGAGTGTCCCTTTAAAACACATTTTTTATGGGTGGGCTCTAATATTAGAAAACAACTTTAATAGTTAATATCTGCTCAGAAGTGGATTTTCATCTTTTCTAGCTATGTCACAAAGTTAAATAATAAAAATAAATAACTATTAATAAATAAATATACATAGTAAAAGTGTACAATGTACATTTCAACTTACTATTTTAAATCTCGACTAGAGTTATTAACTTTTTATTAAATAATGTGAAAATGTATGCTGCCATGACTTGCTGATCACAATTTTTAAATAGGTTTTTAATTAAAAAAAAAAATTAAATAGAAAGAATAAAGCAAAGACTAAATAAATGCTAGCCACTGATCTATATAAATGACTGGATTGCGCATGACGTAACAACTGTGAAGCCACCGCGCCGCCATGTTGGTATACCCAAACATTGTATTAAATCAATGGACGCAATCAGATTTTAATGATAAAACATCACTTTACTAGTCTTCGTTTTTATATCTGAAGTTACCCTGTACATTATTACAACATAAAATGTCCTAAGCATGTACATAGTTATTTACTGAAAGTTGTACATTTTTGTTTTTAATCAGTTATTATACATTCATCTTTATTACAGTATCAGATCAGCAGACAGACCGCAGCATATTTAGTATTAATGACAAACGTGCTCATTCTGAAATGTAAATAAATCATCATACTTTGTACCGTATGTGCATGCAATAATTTGCTGGTTTTATGTTATCTAAACTTACAAGTTACCTAAACTTATTTAGAGAAATAAAGCTGACCGTGTAGCTGAATGTCAAAAAAAACTTTATTTATACCCGTGTCATTAACAGAACGCAACAGACACACTCACCTTAACGTTTTTATAAATCCATTTTCCTGCCTGATTAAAACATAAAATTGCAAATAACACCAGAATTAACAGTTAATTTATGCACACATATCCTAAAAATAATCTTGCGTGACTGATACGCTGTAAAGCGGGTAAACTTAAAACATGATTTTGAATGGAAGTCAATGACGCCCTCTGCCGGTTGGGTATACCAGGATGGCGTCTCGAACTCTGCGCTGGCTTCACATCACGCTGTTACGTTAAGCGTTCTATGCGCAGTCCAGTCATTTATATGGATCAGTGATGCTAGCACTATTTAAGACCCTGGTAAGTTTAGGATGGCAGTAAGGCTCAATGATCATATTACCGGACCCTAGGATAATGTTTCCGGTTCAGCCCCTTTTCTACACACCGACTCGCCTATGACCCTAGTTTTTTATCTGTCTGAGAAATAACCGAGGACAAATCCCTGTTTGCAATTATAAGTTAATTGTCAAACAGAAAGAAGCCCCACAGTGTTTAAGCCTGAAGTCCACTGCTGCATACATTCACAGAAATTATTTAAATGATCACCAGCACAAATTACACATAACCACTTTCAGATATTAATGAGATGCGCTGGAATATCTCAGGCAGCTTAATCTTCACATTTTTAGGCATGAAATGAAATCCGACACCCGTTGATTCATAATGTCTTTATCCTAGATAGTGACCGAGCTGGTAAGATTTGAAAGATCACATTTGGAAAAATGCAGCTGTTGACAAGTTGTGTGGATGCGAATGATTCGATTTAAGTGCATAACCATGACCTGTCTTCATTCTGCTTTGATGAGAAGAGAATGAAGATGAAATCTAATTGTGGTCTGACTGATACTGGCATTCTCTCACATGGATCGGTGGACTTGAGCCTCAGACGTTAATTGAATCTATTGCTCAGTTAAATGATTTTAATGCTGTGTTATAAATAGGTAGCCTCCAGCTTGGGTAATGTTCTGCTCCACAGCGTGTTGGTAAAAGAGCGCTCATTTAAATCTAGATTGATTTGCATAATCATAATTTTGCATTCTCGCATAATGAAACCTTTTTCCTTGAATTACTCAACGTAACAACATCTACAGCATTAAATTATCTGCCTTTATCTAAATTTCATTTATACAGGTGAACGTGAAGCATCGCATTGACTTATGAACAATGATTCATTTCATATCAGAGTGCATTATTCATGGAAATTTAATGATAAAAGCCAGAAAATAAATACAACGAATCAGTAAAGCTCTTAATTATTGGATTCTAATTGTTTTTAACCTCTTTGTTTCTGAAAGAAATGATTTGTTGGAGAATTTTGTCAAATGATTATTATTATGTTTATCCAAACTCATTTACTGTTATTTTTCTGTTGATTACAAAGTTAGACATTTAAGAAAAATGGTACACTTAAAAAAAGAATGATTGAATTTAATAAATTTTTTTAAGGTAAGTGGTTGCAATCAATTTATTTAAGCTACATTTAAACAAAAGTTTTATTTTACGTTACTAATCTTTTTTGTTTAAATGTAGCTTAAATAAATTGATTGCAACCACTTACCTTAAAAAAAATTGATTAAATTCAATGAATCATTTTTTTCAGTGTATCAACTATGCTACCCAGTCTCACGAAATTATGTACCTATAGTTTTGATTCTTTTTCGTGATACTGTCACAAATTTCTGCTTTTTTCATGATCATATCATGAATTTCAGTTTGTGTGTCATTGGGGCGGTTTCCCGGACAGGGATTAGACTAGTCCCAGACTAAAATAAATGTAAGAGCTGTCCAAACTGAAAACAACTTGCACGGACATATCTTAAAATACATCAGTGCTCTTTATTTTGCCTCAAAATGCACGCCAGTAATGTTTTTAGTTAGTCATGTTTGTTAAAAATAGTTATATTTCCTAATTAAACTAAGGCATAGTCCTGGCTTAAGCTAATCCCTGTCCAGGAAACCACCCCATTGTCACGCATTGGTTACTCAACCGGTTTGTCCTATTTTCTTACCATTGTCGCTTCTGTTTAGGGTTAGATTTGGTGTTTGCGTTAGGATGTCACTTTAAGTATTGGTACTATTTTTTCTGATTTATTTTTTTAATATTTTCTGATTTTTAAACCATTGTCGCCTGGCTTTAGGGTTAGAGTTGGGTTTGGGTAAGGATGTTATTTCATGTAAGTCTAACCCTATACCGAAGCGAAAATGGTAAAAAAAAAGAAAAAAACAGTTGAGTAACCAATACCTGACAATGACACATAAACCGAAAATTGTGATATGTTTTAATTGTGAAAACGCGGAAACTTAGTGTTGTAAAAATAGTGGTAGTTCAGTAGCAGCGGACAGCAGCTGAAAGAACGCATCAGGGATCGAGTAGGGATCACACCCTAACCAAGATATTTTTTTACAGTCAAGGTGCGAAATGTTGTCTTTCGTAGCCATTTACTGCATCCATACGAATCATAGACAGTAAAAGATAAGAAATCCGTAAATCGTACCAAGCTAGCTAATGCTTGTCAGTAGCCTACTGATACTCGGTAGGTACTCAAAATGGCGGAAAAAGAGCAGATGATGTAAAAGGTCACATGACTGATATTCATGAATAGGTACGTAATTTCGTGAGACTGGGCTGCAACTATTACACAAAATAAATGTATACAATGTTAGCTATAGGTCCTTGAATTCTTGTCTGGCTGCCAAATTTCTACTCAGAGTTGTGATCCATGCTTGTCGTCTCCTCTTGTATTTAACAAACAATTTTTTTGCTTCAGAGATCAGTTTAGCCACTAGCCAGAGCGATAAATAAAGAAATAATTACCGACCGGAATTTTGCTTTGGCTCCGGTGCGTAACTGCGACAACACGCGCGTGTCCGATGAAACTATAGCTTTACTGAGAATCAATGCTTGGGAACATGTTATGGCTCCTAATAAACTGGGAATACCATGATGCTGTTTTGTTTAGATGATATTAAAGCAAGTTGCACACAGAGTATAACTTCACGAGTGCTTGTGTGGGCGAGCGAGGGGGCGGGCAAGGGTGTATGTTGTGTTCATTCTGGAGCATGTGTGGGGCAGGTTGGTCGAGTCCTGATATGCTTAACAGCCAATTTACAAAGGTCAGGTCCTATGGATTAAACCGTTCAGTAAATTGCACCTTCAAACTCATAAATGAGAAACAATCATCTTGCTAAAGGTCACAGCGCTAGCACTGTGGATTACAATAATAAAGTAAGCCACCCTGCTCTTTCACTAATTTACTCTCAAGGAACTAAAGAACATCTCCTTTGTTTCTTTTCTCACCTTCTCCATCGCTCTCTCTCTCTTACTCTTTGTCTCTATCCGTGACCCAAGTCACAGTTTGAATGGAAGGAAACTCTCCTTCAAGAGTGTTCATTAATTTTCACAACCAAAAAAGGTGATTATTTTGAGAGTTACACTGTACACAAACACACACCAGTACCACACACATACAAAACTGAAACACTGACATCTAGATAGTGATCTTCATAGCATGAATTTCAACTAACATGTCCGGTTCTTGATAACTAGTTTGCAGTAATTCAATGTATACTATCACACTCAGTGACCTCACTCACTTAAAGTTTTGAAATATGAGATATGATAGTAGTAAAAAGTTTGAATCTTTTAATGTGAGTTTTAATGAAATCATTCAGTTTGTTCATTTTAGGTATATTGCGCCAAGTTCACGAGAGCAGACATTTACCGCTGGACTCTGCCAAGTGTCAGATTACTTTTGACACCTTATTAGCAAAGCATCTATAAAGACCGACCATGACATCACCCCATCACTCAACTACTGCACATTCATTCACAGGTCTGAGTTTGGTGTTGAACTAAATGAACTTACCCTTGCTCTCTTTAAAGTTAATATATGTTGTCATGTGTTAAAGCTGCGAAAAGAAATCTTACATTATGAATCGTTCTGAATGTGGCCTCTTGGGTATCAAAACCCACATGTTCATGCTTCCCCTACCCAAGCTCTTTAACTGGGGATGGGTGAGAATAAGGACAATCTGGGGAAAGACTGGCAGCCTAATTAAGCCCGGGGAAAGATGCCTGGGGTCAGCCAATTACAGCCTCATCTACATGCATCTGTTAGAATGAGATCTCTAGGGAGACTGGGGATGGGAGTATGGTGACATCGAACGGACAGTAACCGAATCCAAAGCCCCAAAACGTTAGAATGTCCATTTGTTTTACTTCTGGGGGATTTTTCTTTAAACTGATGAGAAGCCATTTATTTTAGAAGACTTAAAGGGACACTCCACTTTTTTTGAAAATATGCTAATTTACCAGCTCCCCTAGAGTTAAACATTTGATTTTTACCGTTTTGGAATCCATTCAGCTGATCTCCGGGTCTGGGAGCATAGCTTAGCACAATCAATTGAATCTGATTAGACCATTAGCATCGCGCCTACAATGATATTACGCACAGCCTGAAAATAGTCCCCTTAGTAACTTTCAATGGCATGGGACTATTTTCGGGCAGTGCATAATATCATTGCGCCTCCTGCAGTCATGTTACATCAGTAAAGTCCTTGATTATTACACCAAAATGAGAGTATAGTTCCTAGCCAAATCTGCCTAGAAAATCGCAACTTTTAATTTTCCGTCGGTCTTAGTACACGATGTAACTACAGAAGAGTCAAGTTTTAAATAGGAAAAATATCAAAACTCTTGGTTATTTTTTTAAAGCGCAATGCTAATGGTCTAATCAGATTCAATGGATTGTGCTTAGCTATGCTAAAAGTGCTACCACCAGACCCAGAGATCAGCTGAATGGATTCCAAAACAGTAAAAATCAAATGTTTAACTCTAGGGGAGCTGGAAAATTTGCATATTTTCAAAAAAGTGGAGTGTCCCTTTAAGTTGTCATATGGGCCATTTTGAATAACATTTGCTTGGACAAGAGCAACCAGAACACTGTCAAAAAAAGTCAAAAAATGATCCCTAGATATCACCGTTGTGGCACCCTTTCATAAAGTACACATTTGCACCTAAAGATTTTATAGCGGTTAGAGGTCTTCTCAGGTTTAAAGAAATGTACCCGACCCAAATCACTTTTTACCCAAACCTGACATGCATATGTCTTTTTTTTAAAGAAAGACCCAACCCGAGAGAAACCCAAAAAATTGGTCCTGAATCCGAACCCAGTGACAATTTTTTTAACCCGAATGTAAACGGAAACGATATGTGTGCCAAAAGTCAGAATGAAAGAAACCCAATGGCCTCGCAACCAGTTTGGCCCGCTGCTCCATTTATTTTATTTGTTATCTGATGACAACACCAAGGTATAACCTCTAAAAGTTGCATCCAAAATTGACTGACAGGTCTGGCTCGACCATGAGCCACACAATGTCGCAAGCACTCTTGGCAAACAGAGGAGGCGTTGGATAATGACTTGATGCACCCACAAGACAGTTCGGGTCTTCTCGGGTCCATTTGGCAAAAATACGTTCATTTTCATTTACTCGAGACCTGATGTCGCTAATATTATACCCGACCTGTGTCCGAGGCACACGTGAAACTTTTAGACCCAAACCTGCTTGGGTTTTGAGTCGGACCGTGGGTTTTCAGATTTAAGTTGACCTTTAATAGAGATACATATCGGCATAGATGGCTAGATGTCTTTCGGCGGAGTCTCTAACGTCATCGCCTGGCGGCCATCTTACCAAAGACAGCTCGCTCACTAGTAGCATTGAGTTTAATGGTGCAGGTGCTTTTGGATGACCGTGACTTGCTCGATTTTCTGCCGATTTTCAAACGGTTTGGTTTTTACAAACGTTATTGACGTGGCTATGGCCTAGTCCACACGGACATGGGTATTTTTATAACCGTGAGTTTTTTTCACGCAGTTCGGCCGTTCGTCCACACGAAACCGCAGTATCAGGGCACTGAAACCGAGCATATTTGAAAACCCCGGCCAAGGTGAGCTTTTTAAGAAACGTGTAGAGAGTAAAACCAGGGGTTTTGCCTTGCAACGTCAGAGTGTACATCTAGCCTTTATACATATCTATGCATATCGGTACCAATAAGTCCAGAGTTAATGCATACTGGTACCAGAGAGTGCATATTAGTACCATAAAGATACATATTGGTACCAAATGTATACATATCTGTACCTAAATAGTACATTTTATGTTTTAAAGAAAAAGAAAGTCATTCAGGTTTAGAATGAGACGAGGAAGAAGTCAGGACAAGGACAGAAACTGATAGATGTAAATTTTCGGGTGAACTTTCCCTTTAAGATCGGTGTAGAGATGCGTACATTCCTAGTTCACTGATAAAGGATAATGTACATGATGCAAATCTCAGCGAGTGGCGTTTTACTCCTCCGAGTCAAAGCTAATGGGTCCGTCGATGAGACACTAATGACAGATTGGACTAATCACAGCTTCCTTCCGTATGACTGAAGTCTTCTGAAGCGCTGTTTTAGCAACACTCATTTCTCGGCCGATACTTTTCACTCTCTTTCTCCCCATTGTCCTTTTAAGCGGACGCAAAATGATTCTGTTAGTGTATCCCCCAGCATTCACTATTCACCTGTCAAATGACACAAAATACCAAATTGCTCTGTCTTTCACTGCCTCTGGAAGCTATTTGTACAAATGCTGCGAGAGAAAAGAGACGATTGCTTACAGTGTGCAGTCATCAGGGGGTGACACGCAGACAATAGGTTTTGCTGTGAGGTAATTGCAGCCCGTTGTGGTGTCAGTCTGCCCAACAGAGGCCTGCTTGCACGCTACAGGCGTGCCGTGCCACCGTCGATGCACAAATGAGACTCGGTGTCCCTGGATAATGGAGCTTCGTGCAGACAACAGGGGGCAGTATTGAGTCAAATTTCTCCTGTTGCAGGAGCTGCTTCATTTTGTGCGGACAGACTCTATTGCATCCAATCCAGAAGATGCTGGCAGGGGTCCAGGATGTGGACGGAGGCAGATTAATTACACTTTTTCAATTAATGCTGTAATGACGAACTGTTGTGTATTCGGCCGATAAGCATGTGTAATCTACGTGTCGAGGGGGATGATAGAGACAGAGAGAAAAAATATTTCATACCTGACTGAAGCAAATACAGCCAGAACAGACATGTACATCATTAATATGTTTTGTTTATTTCAAATACTAAGTTTAAGATTTTTTTAAGTCATAAATTGTTTTTGGGGGGCACGCAGGAATGCACAAGGGGGAAGTTTGAGAACAACTGCACTATATGAATTTGTCAGACGTTGAATAATCGTTCAAGTGCATGTGATTTGGGGCCGGTGGGCACATTGGTAATAATGATCCAAAATGCTGAATTTCAAGTCATTTATTGGTTAGATGGCCAATTTGACCTAGTGAAGGTCTTTAGTTTAACACCATTTAGTTTAATGATAAATGGAGATGTTATAACAGACTAACAGTGATGGACTGTTCACTAAGGTCAAACTGCATTATGTACTGGGAGCTATGGTAGTGATTTAAGCAAGTAAAAAAACAACATTTTGCCATTTTCAATTGATACAACCGAATTAAAAATAACAAAAGCTTTCATTATTACACTAAAAAAAATGATGTTTTGGATTTACTTAAAATATATATGCACCATTTTTGCATCACACTTTTTAAGTAATCCCAACTTGAAATAATTTTACTTAAAATTAACAAGAAAAAATGTGTTATACAGTATGAACTTAAATATTTGAAGTAATGTAACATTCTTTACTTAAAAATTTAAGTACATAAAACACAGGTTTTCTTGTTAATTTTAGGTAAAATTATCCAAGTTGGGATTACTTAAAAAGTGTGACGCAAAAATGGTGCATATATATTTTAAGTAAATCTAACACATAATTTTTTAGAGTGTACGTCCAGTCAACAAAATAATATTTGTTAGCAGGATGATTATGCTTATTTCATTCAGTAAACACAAAATAATGAATTGAAGTTACTTAATTATCTTTGTTGAAGAACATTTTGAAGTTTGAAGGATTTTTTTACAGTGCATGTGCTTCACAAAATGGCTAGAACAGATGTCAGAATTTTTGGCTGGAAAGGGATCATGGGAAATTTGCATATCAGGTGTCTTTATAGTTACTTAAAATGTTATGCTAGATTTACTTAATTTTGACACAATTGTTATAGTAGTTGGCTTTTTTTCCATTTTATTTTTGCATACATTTAAGTTCACCTGGTAACTTAAATTTTTGTGTTACACATACTAAATATGTTAAGTAGAGGTTGAAAAGTTGTAAATACTACTAAGTTTTTTGTGTTTAATCTGATTACATTAATAAGTAATAGTTGTTCAGCCAACAAATCATTTTTAGAGTGAATGCTACAGATCTTGTAAAGAGTAAGTATACTAACTACTTATTTTAACCACAATATGAATTGTTTATAGTTTGAAAGTAAATCATTAGAATAAATGTTATTTAGCATTATCATTAATATAATTAACATAGCATTTTATAAAATCAATTGTATATGAAAAGGAACATTGCTGTTTTGTATCTAAACTTTTCTAAACATGAAAAAGCGTGTTTGGTTTGGTCTCTATTTAATTTCAATTAATGTTTAATTCCTGTTCAAGTTCTGGCCATGTAACACGACAATATCATATCAATTACAATATTCTTCTGAAACAGCATACGGTAGTTCAAATTTTGGAGATTGCTTTAAAAACATTAGCTGTTAAACTCAGCCTGTCCTCATCTACCGAGAGAGGGAAAATAATCAGTTTTTAATTCCACAGACACTTAACATGAGTCTTATTCTCACTTTAGCTAATCAGGGCAAATTATTTCATTACACATAGTTTTTAAGATAATAGGAACTCAAAGTGTGTTAAATTAAAACACGTCGTCCGTCTATGTGCTGTGCAACATTACTGAAGGAGTATAAAATATTGGGACCAAGGGCTAGTCTTCTGTCCATTATATCATCTCTGTCCAATTCATAAGAGAGAGAGAGAGAGAGAATAAAAGATAGAGAGATAGCTCCCTTACTGCCTTCTGACTATTCAACTTCCCATTAAAGCGTTAAAAAATTTAAATAATAAAAAGGAAAGAAAAAACCCTAACGCACTTTTTAATTAAAAAGGATCCTAATAATCCACATCATATTATACACCGTAGATTCATCGGTCAATTTAATAACATGAAGTCTTTTGGATCTTAATATCTTTGGAAACAGGTTTCCTTCATAACTGAGGGGCTTTGTTAATTACACACAGGGCCTAATGATTGTGAATATTCAGTGGCTCTCGATGTTTTGATAAATGGGCTTCCACTAAGATTTATTCCTAATTATCTCATTTGTCTTTCTCCATTACTTTTTATAGCTTAAATTTATGAAGTCATTAAGACGTTAGTGGCCCTGATAATGATTAGGAGAAAGAATTGTATGAAAGTGAATTATATGAAAATGATTATGGCTAAAGAAGTCTTAAAAATGAAGCCGGTGAGGAAGTTGTGTGGGCTTTGTTTAAAGGTGCAGGGAGCGTTTCAATCACGCAACCCCTGGCACGCTCTTCATTCGCCTGGGCGCAGGCGGAAATAACGGTGATTAAAATGTCTTTTTGTCACCGTTCGGCCCTTTCTCTTCCTCTCTTCTGTTCTTTCTTCCACTGATTCATCTTCTAATGTCGGCGAGTGCTGACGGTAGCAATATTCGCAGTGGGACCCGAGATGAGATGGCTCTCCGAGAAAGGGTCTATTTTTAAAATGGCCCATTTTATACTCGCACGTTTGTTTAATTTCAGCCCGTCTTTGAAGATAAAATGAAACACATAAATACAGGCCATTACATCCGCATTTGGGCGCCTTTATTATTATTACATTTTTACTGGGTTTGCAGCTTCCAGACCGACAACCGGGCAGAAACATTTACTTTATTGCTTTTCCCCTCTCTCATTCAAAACGGATTTCCTCTTTTTCTTACCTAATTAAACAAAAAGGTATTTAATATACCATGTGTCGTCTCTTCACGTTGTCATCGTCTCTTATGCGGAAACATCTGGTGATTCAAACACTGGTCATGCGCTGATTTTTATTTTAAGGCAATATGAATGATGTTGGCATTTTAATAGTAAACAGTTCGGTATCGCTTACACGCTGTCTGATCTTTAAAGCTGGCATATCTAGAATGATAATAATTGCTTTCAAATAGATTTCTTGAACATCCCTGTCTGCCATTGGTCGATCAAACAGGTGGGTACCCTTCCAAATACAAATTTAATTCTTGCTTATAGATGTGTCTTCCTATTATGATAGGAAAAGTATTTTCAAGTTCAAGTGAGTTTTATTGCCATTCCACTATATGTTGGAAACATACAAAAAGAATGAAATCTAACTTAACATATCTTACATAAATTCCATACCAATACTTTAAACTAACAGTATAAAAACTAAATTTAACTATACATACTTTACTTATCAAATAGGATATAATGCAACTATTTACCCACTACTCTCTTTTTATATATATAAGTCACACTATAAGCTGTAATGATTATATTGTATTTGTGTTTGGCCTTGGATAGGTCCAGTTTTTAAAAAAATGTCCCTAAAAATCAACAAGTGATCCTCACTAGTTAAAAAGTCATGCAAACCAACCAAAAAATCACATGTTTAACTTTAAATCTGATATTAACCAGATTCTGTGAGAGTTAAAGGAATAGTCTAGTCATTTTCAATATTCAAATATGTTATTACCTTAACTAAGAATTGTTGATACATCCCTCTATCATCTGTGTGCGTGCACGTAAGCGCTGGAGCGCGCTGCGACGCTTCGATAGCATTAAGCTTAGCCCCATTCATTCAATTGTACCATTTAGAGATAAAGTTAGAAGTGACCAAACACATCAACGTTTTTCCTATTTAAGACGAGTAGTTATACGAGCAAGTTTGGTGGTACAAAATAAAACTTAGCGTTTTTCTAAGCGGATTTAAAAGAGGAACTATATTGTATGGCGTAATAGCACTTATGGGAGTACTTCGACTCGGCGCAGTAACACCCTCCCTCTCCCATTATGAGAGTGAGAAGGGATGCGGACTTTTCAGGCGAGTCAAAGCACTCCCAAAAGTGCCATTACGCCACAAAATATATAGTTCCTCTTCTAAATCCGCTTAGAAAAGCGCTACATTTTATTTTGTACCACCAAACTTGCTCGTATGGCTACTCGTCTTAAATAGGAAAAACGTTGATGTGTTTGGTCACTTCTAACTTTATCTCTAAATGGTACCATTGAATGAATGGGGCTAAGCTAAATGCCATCGAAGCGCCACAGCGCGCCCCAGCGCCCACGCGCACGCACACAGACGACAGAGGGATGTATCAACAATTCTTAGTTAAGGTAATAACATATTTTAATCTCTTTTCTTTTTTTGTTGAATCAACTCAGATTTACAAATCATTTTAACTTCCTATTATTTATCTTGACTAGATATGAGTTGTTATAACTCATGTTATAAAATATAGTTAAAAGAGGTCAACTTCATTTTATAAGTTGTAGCAACTCATCTCTTGCCAAGATAAATAATAGTAAGTTGACATGACTTGTAAATCTGAGTTGATTCAACAAAAAAAGAAAAGAAAATTAAGATAGTAAAAAATAGTTTACAGTGTGTAAGCAATCAAGCTATACTTATGATCGTATGAAATTAATACAAGTCCAAATGAATTAATATAAAATAAAACGTGTGTGAGGATGAGAAGAAGAATATCTCGATTTGCCATCCAGATGGAAGTGAAATCGCATCTGTGCTTTTTACTCGCTCTCTCTTGTTCCTCTCTACAGAGCAAGACAGATCTGAAGAGGTGGTGTAAGCCCTCTGGTTAATTCATTATTTAATTATCTAATCAAGCAGATGAAGAGCATCTCCCTACACCAGTGTTAATTATGAAACAGCTGGGGCAAGTGTGCTGAAGGAATATTGAAACAGGGTTTGGCAGCCTTTAGTTTTGTCTCATTCACTCTCTGGCTCTCTCCCATCTCCGCAAGCGTTGTTTCCTCCAGCAGGGGGAGCAGGATCTCTGCCGGAGAGGAGAGTTGCTTTGGTTGGAAACTTCCTCAGAATATTCAGAGTTTTTTTTACTAGGTGAGAGTTTATGGCTCAGACTTCGCATAGATTCCTATGAAGTGCATTTATGTTTACAAAGTGTGTGTATCACATATATTAAAGGTTATTTTTGTTTTGATTGGCTACTTTTTATTGCACAGATACTGAACTATTTGGGGGACATAGTTTTTTCTGCAAATTACGTGAAATAGTCACAAAATATTTAACTAATTTTTTTCGTGTCATTGTCACGTATTTCTGCCATTTTACGTGTCCGTGCCACTACTTTCTTTTCGTGTCAGTTTCACGTATTGGTTACTCAAATGTTTTTCTTATTTTTAAACCATTGTCGCTTCGGTTTGGGGTTACATTTGGTGTTTCCGCTAGAATGTCACTTTAAGTATTGGTTTATAATATTTTTTCATATGCTTTTTAAACCATTGTTGCCTGATGTTAGGGTTAGAGTTGGGTTTGGTAAGGATGTCATTTTATGTAACATTTTATGTAACCCCAAACCGAAGCGACAATGGTAAGGAAATAGGAAAAACAATTGAGTAACCAATACGTAAAACGTATTCACGAAAAGAAAGTTGTGGCACGGACACGTAAAATTGCGGAAATATGTGACAATGACACGGAAAAATTAGCAATTTCACGTAATTTGTGAGATCAGGTTGTTTTTTTTATTTAGATGTTGCTTATATTTGTGCACTCTGTTTAAAGGAGTAAAATAGGACCCTGTCTGTGAAAAAAAAAAAATTCTGTGAAAATATAATATTGATATCTTTAATTTTGACTGTGTAAGATCACGACAAGAATTAAAATGAAAGTGAAATCAAACTTTGATCTTAAAATTTTATTATGAGACTTTAGTCTGGATTTCACAGACAGGGTCACAATTATGTCAAACTATAACCATTGGCGGCTTAGGTTAAGATGGTACATTTATATAATTTACCAGCAGGGCAGCTTGACTATTCCAACCATCCAAACTTGTATGTGAACAAATATTTAAGCATTGTCTGAGATATGTGCTATTGAATGCTTTAATCTGATTGGCTGATAAATGTTCCAGAGGTGTTGATTAATTTTTAACACCTAACCTGTCAAATGTCTTAAAAATAGGCACCATAGCAATGTTTTGGTAATCCTGGTATAAGAGGAATAATTGACTCCTCTGAATTATTTGAAAATAATGAACACCCGCTTTGCGTTGTGCCGCATTACAGCCCAGTCTCACGAAATTTTGTTATATAGTCACATAATTTTTTAGATTTTTTTTCGTGATATTATCACGAATTTCTGCATTTTTTTCATGATCGTATAACGAATTTCTGTTTTCGTGTGATTATCACGTATTGGTTACTAAACTGTTTTGTCCTACTTTCTTACCATTGTCGCTTTGGTTTAGGGTTAGATTTACATAAAATGAGATCCCTACTCAAACTCAACTCTAACCCTAACGCCAGGCGACATATAAAAAAAGAAATCAGAAAATATAGTATAAACCAATATATATAGTGACATTCTAATGCAAGCACCAAATCTAACCCAAAACCGAAGCGACAGTGGTTTAAAAAATAGGAAAAAGCAGTTGAGTAACCAATACGTGATAATCACACAAAAACAGCAATTCGTTATACAATCACAAAAAAAACGCGGAAATTCATGATAATATCATGAAAAAAGAATAAAAAAATTACGTGACTATATCACGAAACCTCGTGAGACTGGGTAGCACATTACCACCTTGAGTGTGCATTATTTTCTTATAATTCAACGGCCCGTTGTCATTTACTCCTTACATAGACCACTGAGTGAATATACCCAGTACCTGGCAGAGCGAAGAGGATCAAAAAGTTTTAAGGCAAAGAAAAGTGGCAATAAAAATCACACAGGGACATGCATTGCATTCGAACCTGTATTTCCCACATGAGCACCACAGCTCAACGTGTCGGCAGCACACGCTCTTAATTGCAATACCACCAGCATTCCTCTGCACCGAATTATCTCTCTCCTTCATATTGCCTAATTAAAGCATTTGAATAAGGATGTCAAAAATAGGCCGTCACACCGTTCAATGATTAAGACCACCCCGAGCTTCTCCCCCGTCTCCTTTCTCAACAGCAGATCCACCTAACAGAAGCCGAGCAGTGGAATTGCCTTTAATTGCAATCATCTAGACAGGCCCTCGGTGTCCGCCTGGTAGTGAGACACAGTTTCACAGGCTCCATACGTTGCATAAAATTAACGGCAGAGTGGGGACTGGATAATTGGCTTGAGTCTCCTGCTCTCCTCAGTCACGCTAAAGGGCCGGTGTGTGCATTTCTCCGACACGCATGTTCCACGGTCACTTCCGCTGGCAGGCCAGCACTCAGCAGGCCAAGATTAATGAGAGCTGGCTTGCCTCGTTCAGCTATATGTGCTCTTTGGGTTAGGACACCCAATGTGGGGTCTGACGAACTAATTGTGCTCAATTTAGCAATGAGTGCCGAGTTCCCGCTGAAAGGTCTGTAGCTGTGGCAAAGTATGTTTGTGTTTGTAATGGAAGCGGTTTTACAGCTGGACAATAGCATGCAATAACAAATACTTGGGTTTCCCATAAAAGTGATGTCACAGTTCCATTGCCACCATTCATTACTGTCCTCTTAAAACGGCAAATCTTTTACTTGTAATGTGTATTCCAGTGTCCTTCAGTGCATTTCATTGGTGGAAATTCACTGGTGGAGTGACTGAAAGTGATTCGTTTACTTCTTGCTTAGTCTTAAAAATAAAAGCAGGGGACATTGGTACAGTACACGGTCAGAAAAAATATTTAAAAAATTGTCCCTAGCTGTCACTAGGGCAGTACACTTTCAAAAAGTACACATTAGCGCCTATGAAGAGTTCACAGTAGTACCAAATGTATACACATCTATACCTAAATGGTTTATATTAGGACCTTTTTAAAGGGTACTGCTCCAGTGACAGCTATAGGGATCTATTTTGACCATTTTTTTCTGACAGTGCACCACTGTCCCCTGCTTTTATTTTCGACACTTCCCAGCCTTGACATCCATATTTCACAGTTTTCGTCTATCTGTGATTTTTAACAAAAAAAAAAACTGATTTAACACACAAGCATTTGTTTGTGTGCAAACACACATTTGGGACAAACTGAATCTGTATGGCTGTGATGCAACATTTAATTTTTTAAGTTTTTATCCCTATATGATGCGTTTAGCAACACTTCCCTATGGTGTGATTGTGTCTCATTTAAAGCAAATGAAATGGATCGCTGTGTTTGCTCGCTTGTGAGTTCCTGTCAATGTATAGACTGTTATCTCTTTCTTCATTCACATATTAGTTTTCTATATTGTCGCTTAGGGACTGTTGAGTGAGTTTATTTGGGAGAATTTGGCAGAACTGAGAAAGCCGAGCCACTTTAGATGAAGTAACAGGAGAGATTACAAGGATCATATTCATCGAAATCAGCATTGGACGTATCTGGCAACTGGAAAATTCAAGCTAATAGTATTTGATTTTCCATAACTGTTTGGCACTGCTTTATCCGGTGTGCAATTTCCTTCTCAAATTGTACATGGGATAAAGGTTTGGATGGTTAGTTAGACAGTTATCTCCTGCTGGCAGATCCTGTAAGCAAAAGCCAGCTGGATGAAGCATAACTGATGAGTTATTTTAATTTGTAGTTTAGTTTTATTCATATTTTGAATATATATATATATATATATATATATATATATATATATATATATATATATATATATATATATATATATATATTAGTTTGCAATACGATTTTAAATTAAAAAAATATTAATTTGTTTGTCTTCATGGCACAAAATTCAGCTTTTTTCAATGCCTTAAAGGTGCAGTGTGTAAATTTTAGCGCCATCTAGTGGTAAGGTTGCGAATTGCAAACAACGGCTTAGTCCACTGCTCACACCTCGCTTTTGAAACTCATAGAGAAGCTATGGTAGTCGCCACCAGAAAAACATGTCATCTTCGGAGACAACTTAGTAAAAACGTTTGTCCGTTAAGGGCTTCTATGGTGGCACAAAATGGTGGCTTCCATGTAAGGAGACCCTCGATGTATGCAGATTAAAACGTCTTATTCTCAGGTAATAAAAACATAACGGTTCATTATAAAAAGGTCTTTACACACCCCTGAAAATATAGTTTTGTATATTATTTTGCATTTCTGTCAAGAGGTCTTTCTAAAATTTACACACTGCACCTTTAAGCACGAATGTCTTTGTCGTGTCACTCGCACAAATTTCTATAAATAGTTTATTGTGTCGGTGGCACGACTTTCTTTTCGTGACATTTTATGTATTGTTTTCTCTTTTTTCCCCTATATTTAAATCATTGTCACTTGGGGTTATTTGGTGTTTGGGTTAGGATGTACTTTTATGTATTGGTTTCTACATGTTTTTCATCTGCTTTTAAAATTATTCTCGCCTAGAGTTGGGGTTTGGATGTCTAAAAATTTGATTCTAAACAGAAAGTGATTCTAAACCCAACCCCAAGTTACAATGGTAAGAAAATTGAAAAAAACAATGAGGAAAAAAATACATAAAATCACACGGGAAAAAAGTCATGCCATGGACACATTTTTTTCTAGAAATTCGTGCGAGTGACACGACAAAGACATTCGTGCTCAAGGCACGAAAAAAGGCAGAATTTTGTGCCATGGACACAAACAAATTAATAAAATTGTTTGTGACTATAACACGACTTTCCATGAGATCAGTCTAATGCTGCGTTCCAACATGATCTCACAAAGTTCCGTGGGATAGTCACAGAATTTTGTGCTCATTTTCACGGATCTCCGCATTTTTCCGTGGCCCTGCTACGGACTGTCTTTTTCGTGGCATTCTCACGGATTGGTTACTCAACTGCTTTTTCCTATTTTCAAACCATTTTCGCTTCGGTTTAGGGTTAATTAATTAAACATTAAGTCTATTCAACTTAAAATTGTTGTTAGAACAACTTATATGGTTTAAGTAAACTTCACTTAAAGTTTTTTTTGGGCAACGAGTTACCATTTTTTTAAAGTAAACTCAACTTATCCGGGCTTACAGCAACATTTCTAATTATTGTCTGCTTTAAGTTTTTTAAAATAACATTTAGATCTACGTTTTATTTTATTTCAATTAACATGCATGTTTTAAATAGTTTTATTACATGGCTTGTTGGAATGCATATATGACATAACATATATGACATTATATTTACAAATGATCAAACTGAATATCTGAAAGTCTTGTCTTATCTTAAAACCAAAAGTAAATGGGTTTTAATTAAAAATGGGCAAATAAAATATTTCAAATCAATATTTAATGTCCCTTACCTTACTTATGAGGTAAACAGCCATGTAATAAGCATGATAAAGAACAGCAGCAGGTTGTTGTTGTGAAATATGTCCCTTTCAATGTGATGCACAATACCCTCCACTTCGGGTCTTATTTTTGCGATAACAACCGGCTGCCTACATTATCCCATTTTAGTCACAATAATAACCCTGAAAATATCATTTTTTTTCAAGTAGTGCAAGTATTTAATAATATAATTAATATAGTACATATTATAGTAAATATTTTTAAGTTGGTAATAGACCTTTTAAATGACAATGTTAAAAGATTTCTCCAGCTACTGACATCACTGTACAGACATTGCTTCAAGCAATAAATGCACCATAAACATACAGTAGCACTTCCAATAACCACTGCCATTGTCCAGCAGAACTGCACAACACCCAAAGAGATGTCCCCGGCAAACCAAAGGTGAGCTTTCATCAGTGCTGTTTTTCTTCTGTCCCCTGAAAAGGTTAACAGAGAGGATTTGGTGGAGCACTCACTGCATGGCACAAGTGATTGCTGTATTAATTGCCCCTCTCATTCCTCCACAAGGTCACCTCTGTCCACTGGAAGATAAGACAAAGTAATTCTTCTGTACTACACTGGAGCAAAGCATATCACAAAATTATTCAGCCTGAACCAACGAGTCCAGGGTTGAGCTGGGGTGGAGGGGGTGGACGAGGTGCCGTACCTTTCAAGAAGCTTGACATCCACAACAATACAGACCTCATTAAAAGGTAGGGATGTGCCCTTACTGGCCAATTTAAAAACCTCTGGTCACCCGTGCTGTGACTAATTTGCTATCAGCGTCAATAACGCATAGCACAAACAACTAAATTATGCTGGTGATGTTCAACAGATTAACAGGGGATTCTGCTGAAACTCGCACGTAGATGTCAGATTTCTATTTTTAAATGCAGCATATTAGACTAATTATTGAATTTTTAAAAAATAAATTAGTAAACAGTTTTTCAGATATTTAGACATGTGTATAAATATAAATGTGTGACCCTGTCTGTAAAATCCAGGTTAAAGTCTCATAATCTAATTGTGAGATTTGGAGGATCACCTTTGACATGGCCTTACTCAGTCAATATTAAAGATAGCAGGATTAAATTTCCTTTACATTATGTAGGATGATTTCATGTAGCTGAGTTTTCACAGGCAGAGTTAAATATATTTATCTATCAAAACCTCTCATAAGGTATAATCATATGTCAGGGCTTCTGCTGGTAAGGTATCCAAATGATCTCGCTCTCCTCCTTTTGCTCTCTGAAGCTTTTTTTCCACAAGGTGAAAAAAGTTTAATTCTCACCTGACAACGGGGCATATTGAACATGTGCCTGCCCTGCCCCAGATAGACCTCAATACCATAGAGTCATTTCTAATGTGAGCTTGGACAATGGCAGTCATTACTGATTTCTCCTTGAAACATCCTTGAAAGACTGTTGCAGAGTTTTGAAACGGGGGATTGTGCCCAGCACATCTTTATGCTGATTATAACATAATACTATGAATTTTAATATAATTTAATCTCGGCTGATTTAAAGAAATTATGCCAGGACTCATCACATTTCTTACACATTTACATCACAAATTCAAGATTTTTGAAAAAAATGTCTGATTTTATACATTCGGAGCTTACATTCGGATTTTTTTTGCCCACTGTTGCCCATTTGTGATTCTATATAGTAGTATATAGGGTTATACAGACTCACTGTAAAAAAGATTTATTGGTTGGTTCAACTTGCATTAAATGTTGAGTTAATTAAACTGAGTCAACCAATATTTTTAAGTTAAATTAACTCTTAAATTAATTTTAAGGCAGCAAGAACACTCACTTTTTTAAGTTGAACCGAATCCTTTTTACAGCAAAAATGGTTTTTGTAAGTTCCTGTATTTTCTGGATGTATTCTTTTAAAGAGACTGAGAAATAATTATATATCACTATGATCACTATAACATTGCAAAAACAATAAGTCTAATTCTGGCATGGTGGCCTAAGACTTTTGCACAGTAATGTACATACAGATTTGCAGTGTGTGTGTACGATATACCTGTATATACAGTATATATGCATGACATGGTTTTATAAAGCAAACACTGTAAGGTCTGATCCTTAACTATTCTTAAAAGGCAGGGAAAGTTCACAGGAAACACGTTATTTTGCTGATGTGACACCTCGTCCTGTAAAATCCCAGGGGGTTACTTGATGCTCAGGGTCCTATTGTGCTCATGTCCCTGATGTAGACACACCTGCTGTTAGTCACAAGACCCAACGCTCAGCAGGCACAGTCTCGGCACACTGGCCTTACAGATGCTGCTGATCTGTTACATATACTCTCTCCAAGCTGTGCAAATACTCGCTTAATCCCAGACCGTTTAGGGACATCAAAACGCAAAGAAATAAACTTGTGCTCACGCTTCCAGAATCAATACCCAATGCTTCGGTCAACACGCTGGCTCATGCTCAAAACTAGCCAGATGGATGCTAATTTGATGCACCTGGTACAGTTAGTTTACCATTCTGGAAGCTTCCGACCATTTTGCACAGTGAAATATTTCAAATCGAGCTTTTGTAAATATTAGACAAGACAAAAATCTCCAAGCGTTCAAGATGAGCTAAAGTTCACGATGAAATCGGAGTGCCAGTTAGCCCCGAAAAATGTTTACATGTGGCAAGCCTCCATGAAGGGCTGCTGCGTCCTACAAGGCCACGGTCTGTGCTCCTTGTTTGCGCAAGCTGCGCTGAGTCAGTGTGGGTTAAACAGAGGTCTGTTTTTCATGGCTTACCAAGCACCCCTTTGACATTTAGCTATGATACATAAAATGCTATGTGTTCTTTTGGGCTCAGGCTCTTACAAAGCACACTTTTGAGGAAACTATTTAAGATTGCGGACTTGTTCATCTCAAGTATTAACCCATCGGCAGTCCTGCATTATTTTGATAATCACACAAATTGGGAAAAACTCTAAAAAGGGTAATTGTGACCCTGAAATCCAGGCTAAAGTCTAATAATCTCATTCTGAGATAGGAGCATCAAAGAAAATAAACATGCATAGATACCGGTCATCGGAAGGTGCTTGAAACTATTTTATGCAATACGTTTTCTGGGAAAAAATCCATATTATTCCCTGTGTAGTGTAGGATAATATCATAAAAATTCTAGTTTGTGTGCTAAACTGTTCGCTTTAAATGCTTTTATCTTCTGTATGCGAATGTTGATTCATACCAAAATGCTTTTTTGCATAGTTGTGTTTGACACATGAAAACGTCTCGAGTTATGTATGTAACTGCTGTTCCATGAGAAGGGAACGAGACGCTGCGTCTCCCTTGCCATACTTCCTGCGTCCCTGTAACCCATCTTTGCAAATATTGCAGATAGCGATATACTTCCTGGCTCCCGCGTCTCCTGTGTCTTTGTCGTTAAGCCTCACCATTGGTTGAATTTGATATACACATTCAGACACACAGAAGCGTCCCCAAAGTGTCACCGCAATGACGCAGCGCGAGTTCCCTCGTAAGGTAACTTAAACAATGTATCTTTAAAGGTAACACGATGTAACCTTGCTCTCACTTGAAATGTGTCCCCACATTTAGTTCTTGAATTTGAGGGTATAGGACCTGGAAAGTCCTTGAAGGGTCCTTGAATTTGAGGTTAACTAAGGTGTGGGAACCCTGTATATTAAAAAAAAAAAATAAACAGTATTAATATAGTATTTGAATATTTTATTTTTTTTAAATAATACAAAGTGCCATTCTGTAGAATAAATCTGATACCCATGCGAAATTCACATTTATATTTAACCTGTCCAGTTGAATTTTGCCTTCTGTAGACCACATCCGACAGCTACCCACTCTCATGTCACTTCACATTTTGCTTGGTTTATTAAAAATCTTAGTTAGTTAAATTTGAACCAAGGTCCCCTTTTAGGAAATCCTGTAGACTTACTTACATTTTTAAAGAACTGCTATTCTATTGTTTTTGGTATGGTCACGTCTTACCTTACCTGGACTGTCAATAGTGCAATAAAAAATAGCAGCATACTAAACTGCAAATAGGTAAGCAATGCATATTTGGCACTTTCAGGATACAGTCTGATGCTGGCCGTAGACCAGCGGTTGCATAACAGCATAGCCATAAAACAGCGGGGTGCATATTATCCAGTTTTAGTTGTCACATTCAACTCCACATTGGCTAAGGACAGAAAAACCGAAGCGGCACGCCAGGAGGAAGTATGCACAGCAGACGCGCAGACAATTTTACGCCCCGTCTTACATCACAGCACGCCCACCCACCAAGATCAAAATCACCGTCCTGCTGTTCTGTCTGTTTTTGCACCGCAGTCTCTTTTTCGTAATCCACGTTGAGCAATACAGTATAAATACACAAGACTTCATTTTTTAAATGGCATGAACTGCAAGCTTTTTGGACATAAAAACTTTCTGAGTTACATAAAACTGTTTTATTTTCTAATGGCTACAAATCAAAATGAGTTTCTTTTTTATTAAATTGAATGCATTAAGAGGGAACCGCTGAATGTTGCCATAAAACAAATAAGTTGAATACCTAAAGTATAAAAAAAATATATATATTTATTTAACATTCGGTCAGCTTTGAAGAGGTATCTTTATATAACTTTTAAATGTGTTATGATGAGCTCCATTAGCTCGTGTGCATCAGTCTTTAACGCTCCAATCATTGTTGCATTATCTCTTATATTCACTGTATGTATGGCAGGTTCATTATAAAAGCCACTTACAATAATCTCATCCATCTTTTAATTTTACCCCCCTCTTAATTTTTTTCACTTCTCTCCCTCTCTCTCCTAGACTGGTTGTTGATTAAATAAAAAGCCAAAGGGAAGGATATGGCTGTTAATTGCATGGGGCTGATGCAAGAGCTGAATCAACACAGAAGAGAGGTCATTAAACCCAGCCGGTCCCCTTCGCCGCGTTTGTCTGGCTGCCCCCCGCCCAACTGTTGTGCAAATTCTGCCTTTAATTTAACTTTGCAGTGTTGGGTTGCTGCAGTCCACCGGAAATAATCTTCCCCCATCATCTTCAAACCGCTGTTATCCCCCCTGCTCGTATTGTGCGGTCACGTACCCCCTTTGTTCAACTACCAAACTTCAATTAAAAAAGGAGGAATATCTGGGCATTCATCAACTGATTCATTATTTCGCAATCCGGCACCATCGTGGTTATTTGGATAGGTTGATTAATCTCTCTGTCATGCATCTATAAAGACATATGAAGATTACATATCAAATAACGACAGAAAAAATAATGAAATAAAACCATCATCAAGACATCGGCCATCACAAAGATAGGTGTGTTGAAAAGTCACTTTAGAAGAAACGTACACCCAAATGAGACCCAAAAGATATCTGAATTGATCATCTTTGATCAGATCTGAATGTTTGGGTTGTATACGTCAGAATTATGAAGAAAAGTATGTTGGATCGACATTATAAGCCCTTATGCGGAATATGGGAGGTCTTGAAGATCATCTAATCTACGTTCTGGGAGCGAGAACTTGCACATTATTTATGCTGACTGTGAATTCTCAGCTGCACAAGCCTCATTGTTTGCCGAGTCTAAAGGAAAGCATTGTGCTCAACATGTGTTTCTCATGAAGACATCAGTGTGCTGTACCGCAAAACTTGAAAAACAAAGTGAGGCTGAGGGAAAGTGAGAGAAAAAGAGATGTGCTGCAGAAGTTTGCGAATTACTTTCATGGTGTTTTGCTTTTAGTCTGACATTGCAGGACGGCTCATCTCATCCTAAACAAGAACATATCTTGTTCCCTCTGATAAAATCATTAGATCTATGATATATACATATTTAATAAAGTCATTTGGTGTTCATGTATACAGTAGCTGGACTTGGAGCTAGCAAAGTTATGTAAATACATAAACAGATCAAAGATTCAACTTTGTTTAAAAGGAAATGAGGTCTTTTTTAAGCCTATGTGTCCACTTATTTTAACTGTAGCTAGTTTACCTGCTATTAAGATCTGGCTTTAAAAAAAGAAAAAAGTCCATAAGGAATCGTTTCAGTCCTACATGTTATTCAAGCTTCACTCTGCAAGTTAAACATATCCAGACTGAATCAAATCCATCACTGGCTGCTCTATTCTGAAGGAGCCATGATATAATGCAGATTTTTCTCTTATTTTCTTTTCTTCTGTATATCCTGTAATAAATATTGTGCATATAGTAATCCTAAGCACATTTGTGTTATGGGGCATGGTAAACGTGCACATTATTCTTGCTGCAGCCTTTCATTGGAGATGTTTACTATGTAGCACATTTTTTACAGTAAAATTTATCATTTGTAAAATAACAGGTTTAAATGCTTATGGTTTAAACTAGGGGTGTAACGGTTCTCGGTAAAGAATCCCACGGTTCGGGACACACGTGCACCACGGTGCACGGTGTTTGATTCGACCACGCATTTCTAATATAGTTTGGTGAAAAAAACAACGCATAAAACTGCTAATGTATGGTTCTGAATAAGCTCTGCGTGTGTTTACGTGGGAGTACCTGTCCAATCAACTCATAATATGCTATGCAAATCTGTTGCCGACCTCACAGTTCCCCCTCACATGTTGGTGTGTTCGTTTGTGTGTGCGTGAGGCGCGGACCGTTTAGCGCAGCAAGCGAAGGAGAAAAGACGCTAATAGAGGCACCGCCAGCTTCATTTAAGTCTACTGCAGCAGCGATGCTCAAGAAAAGGTGGACAAAACTTTAAAATTTGTGAGTGCCGTATGCTCAAGGCAATACATGACGAGTCGCTTATTACGCCATCATCAGGGTTTTGTTGATAGCACGCGATCACAGGTGAGACAGAAACGGCTCACATTGCCTTCGTGTTTAAATGTCAACAAACAGATCTTCTTGTGAAAAAACTTGAAGATAGTGGCATAAAATATAAAAAGTGACCCTGTGTTGTAAGCTATTTTATGTGCATTTTGAAGTTACTGTAGGGTGACCATACGTGACATTCTTCCCGGACGCGTCCTGGCCAGGATTTCGGTGTGTCTTCCGGAAGTCGTATTTGTTGACAGCATACGCCATTCAGTTAAAAACATAAGACATACAATCGTAGTTTCATTCTTACCTTAAAATGTAATGGTTGCTTTTCGGTAATAATAATAATAATAATCATCTATGACGTATGCGGTCGAAAATTACGACTTCCGGAAGGCGAACCCGAAATCCTGGCCAGGACGCGTCCGGGAATAATGGCACGTATGGTCACCCTAGTTACTGTAAATTTCTACATGTAGTATAATAATACAAGTGCTCTTACATGAAAATTTTGATTTTGGCAGAGGTTAAAAACGGCTTACGTTTTTATTTTTGTAAAGAAGCCTGTTGTGACCAAGGTGTAACGAAAACGCACCGAACCGTGACCCTTAAACCATGATACGAACCGTGACCCTTAAACCATGATACGAACCGTGAGTAATTTGAACCGTTACACCCCTAGTTTAAACCCTACACTGGTTTATGAAAAATGGTTAAACATGTAAACATGATATGATTTTAAATGTTCTTTGTCAGGCTGCATTCATTAAAGAGCAACTATGGTCCGATTCACAATTTTACATATTAGTTCATGTTAACGATATGCAAAAGGTACAAACCCCAACACTGAAAAAAAATGATTCATTCAATAAGTGGTTGCAATACATTTTTTTAAGCTACATTTAAACAAAAGTTTTTTATTTTATATTTTTGTTTTGTTTAAATGTAGCTTAAATAAATTGCAACCACTTACTGCTGAGTTATCATTTTCAACGTAAATCTCTTTTCTTGGTCTACAACAAACACACGGATTAGGCAACAGTTTACTTCCTGACAAGACCGACATTATCATAATTCCTCCCGCTTGGACTCACAGCCTGTAAGTTAATTCCTGTTAGCATTGCATTGTGAGCGAATCTTTCAAACATGAAAAGGAGCATCACATTTCCGGCTGACGTCAGAGATATTCAGGCCAATCACAACGTACAGAGTAGCTGGCCAATCAGCAACACAGTGCTTTTCAGACCGATGAGTTTTGTACAAAATCAGTGCATTCGAGGAAGACACGCAAACATATTGTATTATACCAAATACACAAAATAATTTTTTTTAGCAAGGAAATAGGTGCACTTTAATATAGTTTAGTTTAATTAAATATATGGTTAAGATGTAAATGACAAAACTTTGCAGAAATATATAGTTTAAAAAACTGACACCATAAAACCCCTTATTTTTTTACTTTTAAAGTTGCCATGAAAATTAAGTAATGATTTGTCTTATGTGGCTTAGTACTGTAATGGCTTCTAAAATCAAAAATGAAGGGCTGGATTTAAACTTGTAAACTAATACCACAATATTTCCAAAAAATTTAAGTTTTTCACTTTAATTTTATTGTGACTTAACTGGAAAGATATTCAAATTTTCTCTGTTTTTTTTAGTTCTTCAAACTTTAAAAAGTTATTTAAAAAAAAAGTGGTTCTTTTAAGAACCTTTGACTCCTCTGGGGAACCAGAAAGAGTTTTTACATTACCGCTGCTTGTACTGTAGTGGGAGCTCTCTTGAAATGCCTATGCATAATAAGATAATGAGGAAACGTGAGGAATCAAGACCAACTAATTATAAAGATTAAATGTGGGAAAATGTAACAAACATATGGTGATTTTGAAACTGCTGTCCCTCTGAAGGATCTCGGCGAAAGAAACAAACGGCCGCAGGTTATTTATTAGAAGTACAACATGCACTATTGCCCCAGTCCATTTGTTTGCCATTAAGTGCACTTAATACTGTGTGTGTGTGTTCATAAAAAACAATGACGGCTTGAAGACCAGCCTCAAAGTGAACAAAATGTATAAGCCAGCTTTTCTTTTTAATGTGGGAGTACAAGATGCTTCACTGTAGAGCAACTGGCTTCAGTCCTGCATATCTGGTGACTCACCAAGCCTCTTCAGCACTGATCCCTCTACTGTGTGTATGGGTGGGTGGATTAGTGATGTCTGTGACTGTGGTTGGGCATGTACACTACATATGCACAGATCCCACAAAATAATCATAAAAACCACTGCCTGTGCTTAACCTTTGGTATTAGTAAAATACAAACAGGAGACATGTGTTCCATTGGGTTCAGCCTTCATTAACATAAACCAAAAGAAACATTCATTTCACCGATATATTACATTACTCTCTCCAAAAGCCTCTCTCTCTCTCTCTCCATGTAACTGTGGTCTCTCAGACACAGATTTAAGTATATTTACATGTACATTTAAGCATTGGCAGACGCTTTTATACAAATCAACTTGCATCCATACTGAAGTGCGGTTCAACTTAAAAAATATAACTTTTTTAATTACTTTTATTTAAATAAATAAATAAAACTTTAATATATATATATATATATTTAATTTAATTTGAAATAAAATTTAATTTTAGATAAAATTTATTCATTTATTTATCTATCAAAGTTGAATTAACTCAACTAGATAACTTACTTTTTTTAACCAACTTTTCATTTTTTACATTGATGAACTCACAAACTTTTTTGCTGCTAACGCAACGCTACCATTAAGCTACAAGCACACTTTGGTTAGTTTGATTAGTGATCCACTAAACAAAGTAATATTTTCTTAAATCATCCAATCCAGTTTGGTATGGGATGAGTTCTGTGAGCAATAAGGAAACATTGACTGAAAGGCGATACTGTTCAAAGCGCTCCAACTGGAATCATTGAAACACTTCACAACAACTCCGAAATCCTTTGAAAAAATTCGCAAAAGCGTGCCAGCTATCATTTCATCACGTCTTTTGTACTTCAGATCTTTTGAAGGTCACAGAGGAGCGTTCTCTTCTGAAACAGTCAAACTAGCAGCTCGAACCGGATTACTTGAAAAACAAAGGGAATATGGTTGTCATTGCTCTTTTGTGACCCTTGCATTAATAAAACAGACACTATGTCTTCTGTTTGGCTTCTTTTTGAGTTCTGGAAGAAGACAGAAGTGGAATTTCTCAGAGCTTAAGACCAAATGGCGTTTTCATGTCGGGGTTATTAATCTATGATTTTCATCACAGCTGGTGACCTCTTCACCTCTATTATAATGCCGTCTTTGTAATTTCATGGTTAATGTTCAATAGCCTCTTGTCCCCGAAGTGTGAGAATATGTGAGTATCAGGAGGGGATTGTGCGAGTACAAATATGCTTGTGAGAAAGCGAAACTACTAATGCATTGTGTATCAAGACGCTGAAGTCGTCAAACAGATGCAGATGTTGAAGAATGTGTTTAACCTTTCCCCTGGAGGAGTGCCTGCTGCCTGTGCGCCTTACCACCAGCTTATATCTGTGAACTCTATCTTTAGATGCTTCGGTGTGGTTAACAACCAGGGAGAGTCTGCCAACCAACTATAACCATATTTATAGGACACTAATTTATATTTTTTAAAGCAACGAGTTGGTGAAAAACAAACAAAGCGAGGGAGAGAGAATGTAACAAAAGGAAGGCTTTATCACATATTGCACTCTTGCCTTGAACAGACATTCCTCTTTAACAATTTTGGCAGCTCTTGAGAAACTATTAAAGTGCTGTGTTTTCTGTTGCCTAACAGAGATTTCTTGGGTAACAGAATGAGGTTGGAGGCAAAAACCTTTCCATACAGCAGTCTTTATCACAAACTCCACACTGCTAAGTGCAAGACTAAAAATAGATACATACATTTACAAAAGTGCATTTGTTATTTTTATCTTTATTAATCAGCATGTTCTTTGGTGCTCCTGTATCCACCTTTTTCTCGAACGTGGACGTAAGTGATGTGACGTATTTCCGTTCCTGTGCAAGACTTCCGGTTCAATAGCCAGCCGGTAGAAAACAGTGTAGTGGGAGCACGCATAAAACATGATTTAAACAGTTCATATTTAATACACCTGCCATGTATAAACCAGTGTGAGGATGAAATTATGAAGTGGCTTGATATATGAAGATTTATTCAATCATTTTGTGTTGATGATCGGAGGTGACAGGTCACACAGAGACATACCAGCATCTTTACAACACTCAAAAAAATTAAGTTTCACTTTTGCCAATTTTACTTAATTATTTCATGTTGTGATAAAAAAAAACAATTTAACAATGTGAACTTAATCTAGTTCATTCAACAACAAAAAAATGTGTCTTGTCAGCTTTACTTAAAAATGATTTGTTCAGCCAACATAACATTGTTGCATAAAAGTAACAGATTAATAAAACCAATACAGACTTGCATCTCATTGGCTGAGGATTTTGCAGTGTATTATGGGTAATTGTTGTTCTGGCAGAATTGTTGTACCCTCTTGCAAAAGTGTAGCACCATTAAATAGGTACGTGAGTAATAAATGACCATGTATAAGTAAATGAACTATGATATATTTTAGAACAAAACAAACAAATGAACAAATGTAGCATTGCATTTCAAATAAGTTTGTGATATGATTGATAAACTGTAATTAAAAAAGGTCTATATGATGAGTTGTATTGAGTAGCTGCACTCTGATTGATTGATTTACTGTTAGGGACTTATTAAATCCAAATTAAAGGGGGTGGAGTTTATTAAATGTCTTTATTCAAATATTTTGTCATTATTAATGAAAATGTTCATGTTCAATTAACTTAATTGTTGTGTGTTGGCTATACCAAGGTTTGTTAAGTTTACTTAAACTTCTTTTGTTAAATGAACTAAATTATTGTTTGTTGAGATTACTTAAAACAAATTGTGTGGAACCTGTTGATATAATATTTTTAATTAAACCCAACATTTCATTTTTTTGAGAGAATGGGAAAGTAATTTGAGTGTTTGTACATGGAATTTACCAAGACTTCGTGATTTAAACTTTTCAGGGGCTGGTTTAAAATGTCACAACTGTCCCTTTGGTGTGAGGTTTTTTTAAACAGCAATTTTTTTGTTTATTGTGACACGTCGAGCTTCACGCGGTCTGACACAGTCAGTAGTATCATTCAACACATTGTAAGTTATTTGAACAAACCATAATAAACATGTTAAACTACTCCATGTATTTAGTATTGTTTTCGTTTTATGAAAATATTATTACAGCGCTTCTTACGCACTAGGTGGCTTATGAAATTATTTGTTAGTTTTTAAAGTATTTGCTTTTTCATTTAAAACATAACAAAACTATGCGCAAACACATTACTATTATAAACATTAACTAAGCAGATTATGTTGTATAGATTCTGTACTGTAATCACATTTTTGTAATAATATAGTTGTAATAATAGTAGCAGAATATATAAATCAGCTAAATCAGCATATTTTTATCAGCATAACATTAGTTGTTTTTAAACAATTATTGTATTTATTGTTTACTGGTAGTTTCTATGAAAGGTTTTACTGGATGGATTTGTAAGTACAGATCATGAGTGCATATACACATTCAGTTCTTGTGCGTGTATTATGGTTAAAAGAAATGTTTTGTAGAGATTTACTGCGTTTGTATTAGCTATTATTGCAATCCCTAGCTGCACAAATTATGTCGGTCTTCCTAGATTTCATAATAAAAATTAAACAGCCAGTCAAAACAGCACACTTGTGTCTTTCGCATTAGACTACCATTAGCTTTAGTAGCTCACCGGCAGAAGTCATAAACAAGAAAGCTCAAAGATACTGGCGCCCACATTTACGTCAAGAAACAGGTGGATAAATCAGTGGTAGTGCAATGCGTTAGCAGCACAAAAGATCATGGGTTCGATCCCAGGGAACACACATACTGCACTGTAAAAAAAATATTAAATCAACATACAGTATATCAAATCTTATCACAAGTCAAACTTGTTAAAAATAGTAGGTTGTATTGACTTGCAAAACTGAATTGAGTTGCTTTAACTTCATGCTGCATTTTTACAGTGTGATAAAAACATGTCTACCTTCAATGTAAAAAAATCACTTTTTGTCAAATCAACATAACATATTAATAACTTAAAAAATTAAGTTAAACAATTTTAACTTATTTTTCCTAAGTTATGTCAACTTATCACAGGCCAAAACCTAAAATATGTAGTTAAATTAACTTGCAAAACCGAGTTGTTTTAAAGAGCACCTATTGTCCAATTCACGTTTTTAAATTTCCTTTGGTGTGTGTGTAGTATATGTTAACTATATGCAAAAGGTACAAACCCCGAAGTAAACGATGACGCGAGTTATCATCTGCAACGTAGATCTCTTTTTTTGGACTACAACAAACACACGTTGTAGGCAGGTTTACTTCCTGGGATTGGTGATGTAGACAAGACCCACATTATCATAATTCCTACCGCTTCAGACTCACAGCCTTTACAGTTTAAACCTCACAGTTTACTCCTGTTAGCAACCGAATCTTTCAAACATGGTAAGGAGCGTCACATTTCCTGTTGAAGTCAGAGGTATTTAGGCCAATCACAGCGTACAGATTAGCTGGCCAATCAGGGACACAGAGCTTTTCAAATCCTTGCATTCAGGAAGAGAGTGTAGAATCTGAAACTACAAAAATGTACGGTATGTGGAAAATAACGTGTTTTTTACCATAAACCACGCGAACACATTGTATTATAACAAATACACAAAATAACATTGTTTTTCGCGATAAAATAGGTGCTTTTTAACTTCATGCTGCATTTTTTTTACAGTGTTGTAATGCACTGGCGGGGTGCATGATCTCTGAAAGCCAATGTTGATATTTAAAATCACCTAAACAAACACACTACAAGTGTGCTTGGTACTCGGCCTGACTCCCTTTTCCAAAGTGTTTTTCAAAAATCATGCACCCCGCCTTTAAAGCATCTGCCAAATGCATAAATGTAAATGATCTTTGGGAATTGAACCCATGACCTTGGGGTTGCTTTGTTATACTAGTTGAGCTACATTAATCCAAGCAAAAAGTCAATACAGATGATGTACAGTAGTTTAAAGGTGGCAAACTGATTTATTTCCCTAATGAAATAGGACTTAAAATACATCTCTGGCAAGGTTTGTATTCTGATAACAGACAATACCCAAAATAATAACACAGAGAGAACACAATATGTAACAGTGATTGATTTCTTTTTATTGCATTAGCATGGGGTTGGTGTTTTGCACTCTACTTTTGTCCAGTTAAGAAAACTTTTGTACTCCAGTTTTAAGGCAAGCGAGAATACAGAAACGCCTGTAAACAATTCGAAACAATACACCGTTTTCACCATTTGATCTTCCTGTGAGATGATTATATAATATAGTGGGAAGTACTTTGGATGTGTTTTGATTCTGACAATAATGTAGTGTGCTTTATAATATGCTGTAATAGACCACTTGGGAGAAGTGTTGTTTCTTTTAGGGTAGAAGAAAATGTAACAATAATGTAATTTACTACATGAATAAAACAATAGGTAGATACGTAAACCAACATTTAGAGTCACACAAGATTCATGTAAATGTAAAGTTAGGGATTTACAAGAAAATCATTTCACATTGAATAAGAATACAGAAGCAATTCACAACGGCTTACAGTATAATATTTCAGAATGGAAATTTAAAAAAGCTAAAGAGTGATGAGGTGAAAATGATGGAAAGAGTGTTGAAGAGAGAGAGAGAGACAGCTTTTAAAGCCCTTAACATCAGTTTCTTTGTCAATCTAATTTAAGTATATTATATTGCACTAATTTTGTTTTTGCACTGCTTTTTGTATATTCGTATGTAAATGCTTACAAAATGGCAATACGAAAGCAACATTTGTCATAAGGCACACTTAAATTTAGAGAGAAAGACAATAAAAATATAGGTAAAATGATCTGTCACAGGACCTCACACACAAGTACAATCTATTATACAGCTGTAGTAAGGCACCATATATTAAATACACACATCTTTCTCCCACACTCACAGTTTATGGCTTCTGTAATCCTCAGCACTGTGGCCGGTGGCTGAAGGACTACACCAGTGTACTACTGAAAGTGTGTATATTGAGAGCGTATATTGGGAATTAATGATTAAGACGATGGGTGCAGTTTCAGTAGGTATAGTGATGAATAAAAATATTTCAGTTGTTGGAATGGATTTTAAAGATGGAAATGTTTTGTGCAACACACGTAACCCAAGCACTTTTAGTGTGGATTCTTATCCAAGTGATAAAACCTGGCAATATATACGCAATATATAATAAACATTGACATTTACGCATGAAACTCAAGCACTCGTATCTAGTTTCTGGATCAGGAGTGATGATCTCAAAAGTTTTGTGGATTTGCATTCATCATCTTGCCAAGCCAGACTCAACACACATTTTAAGTAGATTCTAGAAACCATTCAAGTCCAGAAAAGACCAAGGTTGCTGGATGAGCCCATCTTCATATGTACAAAAAAGATTTCCTGTATAACACCATTAGTGAACAACTAAGCCAAGTCAGTCTAGAAGAAAGCAACTGGAATGTAATGAGAGCGACCGTGCTCTTTAACGTGCAATGTCTGCTCATCTGATCCAGTTTGTGCCCATTCCAGATTCCCATTCTTCCCTTGTTTCTCAGTTTCTGAATCGACGAAAGAGGCAGCGCCTCCTACAGGAGTCTCAGGACGAAAAGCACAGCCCACAGCATTCCATGCAGATCTCAAGACAGTCTGCAGACTCGCAGCATGCGTCAATGATGCCGCAGTCCATGTCGCAGGGGAGGTCGCAGTCGCCGCATTCTTCGGATGCGCAGCAGCAACAGAAGCACGAGTCGTCCGATGCGCAGGAGCCGCATGTTGCGCAGTCCAGCATAATGTTACAAAGCGTGAGAAACTCGCAGAACAGGCAGGCCAGGATGCAGTGGACACAGCAATCTGAGTGTAGGTCACAAAACGAATCTTAATGGCTTTACAAACTATAGGTGGTATATTTAAACAAGGATGAACAAGACTTTTTAAAGATGTTTGATAAATCTTTGGTGTCCCCAGAGTACTTATGTGAAGTTTTAGCTTAAAATATCATATAGATAATTTATTATAACATGTTAAAATGTCCACTTTGTAGGTGTGAGCAAAAATGTGCCGTTTTTGGGTGTGTCCTTTAAAATGCAAATGAGCTGATCTCTGCATTAAATGGCAGTGCTGTGGTTGGATAGTGCAGATTAAGGGCCGGTATGGTCCCATTCTGACATCACAAGGGGAGCCAACTTTCAATGAACTATTTGTTCACATGCATGAAGAAAATGGTTTACCAAAACTAAGTCACTGGGTTGATCTTTTTAACTTATTCTATGTTGATAGAAGCACTGGGGACCCAATTATAGCACTTAAACATGATATGTCCCCTTTGAACAAAGACGTAACTGACTATGTTACTGCTTAACCTGCCCACAAACAAATATTATAGCAACTCCTCACTAGACAAGAAAGTTGAAATTAATTGTCATTTTTAAATTGATTAAACTTAAAAATTTAAGTTCAACAAGCATTTTTTACAGTTTGAGTCTTATGACTGTTAAAAATAATTGTATATTATAATGATCTGATTTAGCATTCCCAAGTAAGCACAGGTGCCGTGGACCAGGACATTAAGTAAATGTGTTAATAAATGTGTGTCAAAATACATTTGTGTCAAATCTAGTTGTCTTTTTTGTGGTAAAAACAGATCAGGCACCTGCACTGGCACCCTCTTTCTTTCTGGTCCATGCTTTAGATCTGACTCACCGTTTTGGGCATCTGTGGGGATCTGCGAGCTGTTGGATTTTGAGCTGCCTTTGCTTCTCTTGCTACTCTGGCTGTTGATGGATGGGTTGGACTGCAGCTTCTTGGGGTTTTTCTGAGCTGAGGACGAAGATGAAGATGAGGATGCAGCTCGTGAAAAGGTTCCGTTTCTAACCCCGTTGCTATGAGGCTTGCTAACGTTCCTCAGCAGCGACGCTGATCCGGATGAGCTAGCTAGAGTGGGGTGTATGGGCGTAGACCGTGCTTGAGGTTGATCTGGAGAACGAGAAAGAAAAACAAAAGGTGAACAGGGTTATAGCTGGCTTTTATGTCAGGTTTTTTACTGCTGTGTTATTATTCTCTTTATACAGCCTGAGGACGTGCACAAAGAAAACAGCAGCTGCATATTTGGCTGGTAAACTTAGTAAGCATCTTGTTTCTTTTAATGGAATCAGCCTTTTTCTCGCGCGGTCCAATCATCTTTCCAAAAAAAAAAAAAAAAAAAAAGATAGGCTTCAGGCAGATTCTTGTGTAATGTCTAAAAACAGTTCCCACTGTACAGAGAGGGAGGGGTAAACTACTATGGTTTTGTGTAAGTAGACCTTAATCCTGGATCTTCTATATACCATGTCCTAAGACCCAAAAAATGTCTTGAGAAACCTTAATGTAACATTGCCAACAAAAGCAGACGGCACATATATTGTATATTTACTATCCTATATCAACCCTAGTCTTGATATTTCAATCCCAGCAGGACAGAAAACATTTTTGGGTTCAGTTCTGGAAAAGTGCCTTCATTCAGTAAGGACAAAGTTCCTGAAAGGAAGTGTGCATGTGTTTACAATATCCGCTTGATGCTGGTCTGCAGAAAGCATGCGTTTGTGTCTAGACTTGATTTAGCTAGAAAAATGATATGAAATTCACTTTATTAGTTTATAATTTTATTTGCCTCTTCCATAGTTTGTTTACTCAGATTCCCCCAACCAGCTTTAAAGGATCATGAAGAAACAGCCAAAAACAGACAGGCGAACGAGTAAATGTACTGTAACTGAGATCAAACACCCAGAATGGATTAGCATATGATCACTTTAGAGTTGAGGAAGTGTACACAAAGGAAGTAGGAACAAATAAACAAACATGAGATTAACATAATCCTTCATTTTCCCACAGAGATCCACTGACTATATACAAATCAAGCAACAGAACAAAAGTTGCAGGAAACATTTGTGTGCCTAGAAAATGAAAGAATAAATAAAGTCTCGAGGTCAGCATGGAAATTATTTCTGAAAACAGGACATTTCCAATAACAGGAGTCAATTCCTGTACAGAAAAAATGGTCAAAATGTTCCCTAGCTGTTACTGGGGCAGTACCCTTGCAAAAGGCCTTAATACAGCAGGGAAAATAAGTATTTGACACATCAGCATTGTTATCAGTTAAGGGGATTTCTAAGTGGGGTATTGACACAATATTTTCACCAGATGTAGCCATCAAGCCAAATATTGAATTCATACAAAGAAATCAGAGCATTTAAGTATACAAGTTGAGTCATAACAAATAAAGTGAAATGACACAGGGAATAAGTATTGAACACATGAAGAGAACAATCTGCAAAATGGCATAGAAAGCCAGGGGATCACCTGAAATCTGTCAGTATTGAGAGAAAAACCCTGACCCCTATCAGTACTAATTGATATCAGCTGTTTTAGTCCTAATTGATGGCCAATAAAGGTTTCTCATTACCCAGGAGGCACACAGGAAAGACTTTGTGATGGGTAAAAGCAAAGAACTCTCTCAAGATCTTCGTAATCGTTGAAAAGCATTTTGATGGGAATGGTTATAGGCGCATTTCCAGAATGCTGAATGTTCCTGTGAACACTGTGGGGGCCATTATCCGGAAATGGAAAGAGCATCACTTCACCATAAACCGGCCACGATCAGGTGCGCCACGTAAGATTCCTGTCTGAGGAGTCCAAAGAATATTCAGGTGAGTTCGCCAAGAGCCAAGAACCACTCGGGCAGAACTTTAGGAAGACCTTCCATCAGCAGGTACTGTTGTTTCAAAGAAAGTATAAGCAATGCATTGAACCGCCATGACATCCATGCACGCTTACTACTAAGGGTGTCACGATTTCGATTTTAAATCGAAATCGATCGAAATTAAGTCACAGCTCCGAACTTCGAAATAAAAAATGGGATCGTCGATGCTGCCACGCCCCCATTTCACGTCTGGTCGGCTTGGCAAGCGAGGAAAAAAAACTCTCAGAGATGCCTTTAAAAACATCTGTCCGGCAGAAAGCGATCATATTTTAAACACGAGGGATGTAAGTTATTGCTACAACTCCTTGAAATGCATATCTTAAACAGGATTACGTGATCTGACTTTGGACAGAGCGCAGCTCTCTGCACGTGCGCGATAGTGAGGGAGGCGCAAAGATGCAGCGGGTTATATTTTAAACAAAAGGATAGTTTGCCTCAGCTTGCATGAAACGCATAAAACTGATCAAATACATAAGGATTACTACTTTAGTTTATGTTCAGACTTCGGACAGATGCGAGAGCGCATGCACACGTGAGACAGAGAGAAGTGCAGCTGCTTATGATGCTGGATTTATTTCAGATGCTATGAGTCCAACATGCGCATTAAGTCCATGTGCATTAAGTCCATGTTAGAGATGCGCGGATGGACTATTATTTCATCCGCAACCGCATAACAAAACTCATCATCCGTCCACCATCCATGCGCACCACCGTTTCTGACTATGTTTCTGACCAGTTTTCAAAACCGCAACCGCCCGCCATCCGCTGACTGGGCGATGCAAGACGCTGCTGATGACAGCCGCGAGACTAGAAAGGTCTAGAATATCAGCAGTGAACTCCGTCTCCGATCGGTGCACATGGGACAAAAACAAATAAATAAATAGCCTAAATTAAACGCACAAATTACATAGCCTGCACTGGTGTCATCCTGATTTACCACTTTGTAAAACTTATTCCAGGCAACCCTTTTCTGACATTCTATTTCCTTTGTTTTTAATTCTCATTTTTTGAGTTTGCCACGTTCCTCCTTCGCTGGCGTTGATAAGAGCTGTGTCAAAATGCATCCTCAACGAATGGATCCTTAACAGCCGAGGATATCCCAAACAATTAAAAGCTTTATTAAATAAAAGTGTGTATTTATTAGAAAACTTTTTCTTGTCACTGTTTTAGTATTATAAGTTACGTTTTGTGTTAATATTATTCTGTTTATGTTGCGTATATTTCTAGGTTGATTATTTGATATGCTGTTGAATAGATTAATCTACATCAATGTGTCATATGTTCTAAAATAAATTAATATTTTTCTGATTACATATTTATTTTAATAAGTCAGAAATATCTCCGCTGTTTTCTGCTGACAGGCGCGGTGGGCGCTACTGGGGGCGTGTGCAGCAGGTGACGCAAATTGTGGGTCCTCAGAAGGCTAGACCGTCTCATTTCAGTTCTCTTCTTGAACTTCTGTGGCTGCCACTATGAAAGGCAGAGAGGTCGCATGCTTAGAAGGACACAGCTAATAACAAGCAGTCGACCGAATTTAATTAAAAAAAAAAAATAATTGTCACGTCATCCGCCCGATTTATGTGTGCAAGAAGCAATCCTCTCTCTACAAGCTCTCGCTTTAAGTGAAGCCCACAAACCCCCATGCGAGTTGTGCAATGTGCATGTTAATGTTAAAGTATTATAATAATAATAATAATAATAAATAATGGCATATAATTTTTGTCTAAATTATATGCCATATAAAAAATATGTAAAAATCGAGAATCGGATCGAATCGTGTCCTTAGAATCGAAAATGTAATCGAATCGAGGATTTGGAGAATCGTGACACCCCTACTTACTACCCAAGACCCCATTGCTGAACAAAAAGCATGTTGAGGCTCGGTTTAAGTTTGCGAAATAGCATTTGGAGAAGCCTGTGGATTATTGGGAGACTATAGTATGGTCAGATGAAAGCAGTCATTCTACACACCATGTTTGGAGAAGAAATGGCACTGCCCACCACCCCAAGAACACCCTACCAACAGTTAAGTTTGGGGGTGGAAGCATCATGGTTTGCTGCTTTTCAGCAAGGGGTACTGGGAGACTTCATATTACTGAATGCAGGATGAATGGAGAAATGTACCAGGCCATTCTGGATAAAAATCTGCTGCCATCTACCAGAAAGCTGAAAATGAAAAGAGGGTGGACAAACACAAGGCCAAGGAAACAATGAAGTGGTTTCAAAGAAAGAAAATCAAGTTGCTTGAATGTCCCAGTCAATCATCTGACCTTAATCCCACAGAAAATCTATGAAGAGAACTGAAGATCAAAGTTCATAAAAGAGGCCCAAAAAACCTTCAATGTTTAAAGACCATTTGTGTAGAATAATGGGCCAGAATCACTCCTGAGCAATGTAGATGACTGATCTCTCCATACAAGAGGCGTCTAGAAGCTGTAATCACCAACAAAGGCTTTTCTACAAAGTATTAAATAAAGTGTGTTCAATACGTATTCCCTGTGTCATTTCACTTTATTTATTATGACTCAACTTGTATACTTAAATGTTCTGATTTCTTTGTAGTATGAATTCAATATTTGGCTTGATGGCTACATCTGGGGGAAATTTTGTGTCAATAGCCCACATAGAAATCCCCTTATTGATAAAAATGCTGATGTGTCAAATACTTATTTTCCCCGCTGTATGTACCGTTTAGGTACAAATATGTATACATTTGATATCAATGAGGTACTAATATAAACACTTTAGGGTACCGCCCCAGTGACAGCTTGGGAATACTTTTTCTGACAGTGTAACTCCGTCTGAACCCCGTGGTGAAATCTCAGCAATATATTAGCCACTCATTGTAAGATCTCATAATATTCAGTAACATTAAGGTTTAATTATAAAGTGTGTTGCAGGCAAGAAGCGCTGATTAAACAAATGCTCAATTAAATTCCTGAATCTGGGCAAGGAACAGTGGACAAGTGTTTGAAATGGACCGCGTTTCAAGCAGCCTGCCATTGAAAACAAAAAACGCGTACAGTGATACGCCACGAGCAGCCAGATCAGGGTAATGAAAACAGAGAAAGGCGTATCAGCAAAGTTATGACTGAAGCGTCAGTCCTTTTTGAGCCGGGTGTGAGGATGAGGCCAAACCTTTCAGCCAGTGCTTGTGTTCTGAAGTTCAGACACAGTCTCCCTGTGAGTTTACAGCCTACAAATGTTCTAGTGTTCCTCCACAAACTGCCCGTTGAGTTGACTTTGGCAAGCTGTCCACAGCACTTCGTATATTTTACTTTAAAAGACTAATTATTCTGAAAGAAAGAAAAACTATGTGAAATGCAGACCTTTGGAGCCAAAGGAAATAAACCCCCCAAACATAGAGAGGCTAAATGGACTTTTTGCCTGAAATGTTTTGTTATATTTTTTGTGGATGATGATAGTATTTAATCCCATCCTTTTGCTGCACTAAACACTCTTTTTGGCCTTAACTCACACATTTCAGGTCATATGAGAAACGACTGGATGGAATATTATATTATATTAAAGGAGAGGCACAGAGGTCATACTGTAGGAAGAGGTCTGGTGCCCATACAGAGGCATGTGGAGTCCAGGAAAAACATAAACTAACACACCTTATTCTATTCAGAGTCTAACGCTTGAAGATTAAGCTGAGACAGAAATGGCAATCAATGTTTAAATTAGATAATAGCTGAAGAGACACATGCCCATAGCGTCCTGTGTTGAAGCCTGGCAAGGGTTGTATAAGCAAAGCAAACCACTTGATTGGTTATTTTGCCATTTCAAACCTCACTCCAGATGTTCAGATTGTTAGGAGAAAATAAAGAAAAATAACTATGAAATGTAATAAATGACAGAGTCTATGAAAATATTAAGTGCCAGCATCATTGCTTTGGAAAGGAAAGCAATTTCTCCTTTCAAAAGAGTAAACATTACCACTGGCCCGTATGCGCAGCGTAAGATTGACTGGGTTTATAATAAACTACCGCCCTCATTGTTTGCTTGGCTTTATTGTGCATGATCTCGAGTTCGCCAGGATCTAGTTTTAGGATCTGCATTAAAGAAACAGTTCCAGTTCACACTGGATTTACATCTGACATTTGAAGCTGTGATGTGGGGAGATTTTTGTGTGAGTCTGTCACAGTTCAGAGACAAAGAGAGAAATCTTGAAACACTTCATTAACCAAATTACCACCAGCTGCTCCAGAGTTTTATTAGTACAGAACTTACATTATGAATATGATCTTATGTCCACAAAAACCTATTGTGTATTCTTACAAATACAATGTCTTCAAAACACAGGATTCCATTGATTTCAGTGCTTTTGTTGATTGTTAGTCTACACTGTCAGAAAAAAGGTACAAAACTGTACTTTTTCTGTCACTCGGGGGGTATCCTAAAGCTCCACTTTGTAACTTTACAGGTATACTAAACATAATACGAGGTTAAGTGTTTTGTATTTAACTGGTACAAAATTGTTCCTTAAGGTACATAATAGGTTCTAGAGGTATAATATTGTACCCCAAAATATACAACATTTAAATTTGTTGTATACCCCTAAAGGTACAAAAATGAGGGTACATCTCCAGCGAAAATTGTAAATGCTTAATTCTGTACACAGAGTTACATAATTTACATGAATGACAACCACATTCCACAACCAACTGCTTAAAATTTTTAGTTTTCACCAACTTTACATTAAATCTGTGTATTGTGTAGAGCCCGACCGATATGCATTTTTTGGGGCCGATGCCGATACAGATATTAGAGAGTAAAAAAAGACCGATAACGATATATCGGCCGATATTCATTATGTGCATATTATAGTACAGTACACATATACTACAGTATATTATACTACAGTACTGTACATAGAATACACTATATACATTAACAGAATATACTATATATAAATACTTTTTGCAATGATCACTCTATGATCACACCACAAATGTGGTGATCAAACACTTAAAATGACGTGACAAAGATATGTAATATGAGCAGGTGTGTTTTACAAGTTAACAATAAACTTTATTATCCAAAATTATTCTGATATAAGTGCACAAAACAGTAAACTTGACTTATTATAAATAACTTTAAAACACAAACAAAACAAAATACATATAACTTAAATCATTGTCAGTTTTGACAAGAATAATGTTATATTGGGCTTATTTTAAAAAATGAAAACTTATAAAGTCATTGTTTATTAGCTTTAGAGTAAGTTATGGACTTCACAAATTAATTAAAAACTTACCGTTAAGACGACAATACTTGAATTACTGACAACATACTGATGTAGGCTAATGTTTAATGTACTGCACAACTTTTTTATAACACGAACCCACAGTGTTCTGCCGGGACTTTAAACTTTTATAAAACTAAAGCGTCTGCTCTCCGCCTCTTTTATTTAAGAAAGGGTGTAAAGTTGCGCGAGCTTATTTAATCAATTGCTTTGAAATGAGCATGTAACAGCACAAGCAGATGTACTCCCACAGACTGCGCGTCAGTTTAAGCGCGTCCTTTCTCCGCCTTGCGTCATTTCTTCCGCTTGCGTTTGAAACAACTCGCAAGTGGACAAAAAAGACTGATTAAAACCACCAAATGTAAACAGAAATGTGTCTCTCTCGTCCACTTATAATCCAATCGACCAAAGCGCGTCTTATTACAAGGTGTAAAATGTTTTGAAGAAACCGCGTGACTGCCGCGGCCGCCACCTGAACTGAGAGACTGACTGAAGTGAAGGGGGTGGGGGATTGGCTGATGTCACTACAGTGAGTGACCTGAGTCGCCATTAGCAACCAAAAGGGCGCACTCTGCTGGACAAACAAGTACTTACATCTTTCAAAAGCATTTAATGTGTTCTGTAAGGAACGTTCATATCGGCTTCATATCTGCGGCTTATACGCCGATACAGATATATCTGCGACATGCTCATATCGGCCGATAAAATCGGCAAAACGATAAATCGGTCGGGCTCTAGTATTGTGTACTACCCAGAACAGAGTATGCTACTCAATAAAGGGTATGCACGTGACATCATCTTCGGCCAAAGTGACTGCGGCTGCGCCCACTGAGTGGCAAAAAGTCTGAGCGACAGCATTAGCATAGTGTGAAAACGTGTCTAAAATGGGAAAAGTAGTTGTGTGATCGACTGTGCAAACAGATTCAAAAAAATTTGGAGCGTTCTTTTTCCAGACTGCAAAAAAATTCAAAGTATAAATAAATCAGTAAAAGTAGCCATATGTCAGGTATGTAAAATGTTGGTATAAAAAATCCTGTAAATATACACCAATGAATACTCTTATTTTGTGTAATTGCAAAGTTTTGTCAGTGAGCCTTCATTAAAAAAACATCCATTATGATGAGCCTTGTGTTCTACAAAGGTGGGATGGTTTAATAGTGTTAAGCAACCCTACTGAAAAATCCAGCTAAGACCAGCATAAGCTGGTGAGCTGGTTTTAGCTGGTCCCCAGCTTGGTTTTAGCTGGTTTTGGTGTAGGAAGCTGGTTTTGCTGGTGTAGCAAGCTGGTCCAGCTGTGTTTTGGTCACATTTTAAGCTGGTCTAGCTGGACTTAGCTGGTCATGCTGGAATACCAGCTGGCCCACCAGCATGACCAGCTTTGTCAGCTAAAACCAGCTACCAGCTTATGCTGGTTTTAGCTGGATTTTTCAGTAGGGAAGACAAACATATATGTCAGGAAAAGCAATGTCTGGCCATATGCCAACATCCACAGACTACTGGTTGTTTGGCAAGTTGTTAGGGTCACTGTTAAGACCAACTAAATTCAATGTACGCTGATAATAGTCAGTTTTACTGGTGTTTTCGCAGCAGCCGCTATGAAAAACAGCCATTTTGTTGAATGTTTGCCACTCAACAGGGCGAGCTCCGGCATGGTCACGTGGAAAAGTGACGTCGTTGCATACTCTCTAATGAAACAGGAGATACTTAACTCGTTTTCTTGTCGTCAGTTAAAAGAAAACATTTCCCTGCCAATGACATAAGTTTTACGGTAATATTTAATTCCGCTATTATCCACTAGATGGCGCTCTTACCCAATTTATAAAAAAACTGAAGCAAAAACTACTTTTTTACATTTTAAACTCTGTGTATGTTTTGATAACCGTTCTAAATCTGAACTCTATCAAAATTCCTTTACAAAAATGCAATTATTTCAGCTTTTTGCTCAAAATTAATGGTATTTTTGAAGAAGCCTACCCAAATTTAAGAGGTTATAAAAAGAACAAATAAAGATAGGATAAGTTTTTTGTTTGTTTGTTTGAAAGCAAATGGTCTGTTCTTTCATTTGAAATATTTGTATTTTTATATATCTATATAGCCATTGTTGTTTACAATGCGTGGAATGGTGAGCTGTGATTTGTGGAGCGGATTTATTGCATCCTGCAGAGAAGGAGGACTGGCGTTTATCGCTTTTTGGGAAAAAAGGGAGAAAAGATAACATAATAACACTTTTGCGTAAAATTAAGCATTTACTTTTTGATACTGAACTGATACAATACTGATTTTGGTGGTAACTCATTTTTTTAAATAGCGTTTATCGCGTTTTGGAACCAAACTCTTCATATATTCTGATGTATAATTTCTTAAATGCCCACACGCTCAGAAATAAATGGTCAAAAATGAGTCCACTGTTACAAGGACCCTTTAAATAGGTACTAAAATGTACCATTTAGGAACAGATATGTATACATTAGGTACAAATTGTTTGCCCCCAGTGACAGGTAGGGACCCCTTTTTGACTATTATTTTCAGACAGTGCAGAATCCTCACCTTTATGATTTTTTTTACATAGATACATATACAAAAACAGATTTTGTGTTGGAACATGAAGCACCTTTTAAAAACTACATTTTCAAAAACAAAACAAAACAATAAAGAATAAAATGTGTCATCAAAATTGATTTAGAAAGAAAATGTAATGTTCTACTGTGACTCATCTTAACCCCACACACACACTACACATGCCACTTTCCAACCTATACACAGGTTTTTTCTAACATTACATTAGATGTCTATTTTAGGGTTGAAGAGATGGATTAGTGCCTCTCAGAACAGCACTGTATTGTATACTAGTTTAGTTACACCCACAGCATTTCGTACTGTTTTGTGACCCAAATTAAAGTCTGTACGTGGTTAAAGGGTGTAAACATATTCAAAAGGCCACTGGGCATTTTTTTTTGGAAAGCTGGTGGTCAGGAATTGAATCCACAATAACATAGGGCATATTTGTGTTATTCTGCAGTTTTTGGACTGAAGGATGTTACTTTGTTAGTGCACAAGTGTTTAGGCAGTAAACATACAGCGTCAGTCGGTCTCCTGGTCTTCTGCCAGAAATTGACTACTGTGTAGTCGGAACTTTCCCTGCTAACAACCAAAGGGCAAACTGTGATACGCTAAGCACATGTCTTGCGTATCAGCATCCAAGACAGAGTTCATAAACATGTACACACACCAACGTATTTTCCTCACTAACACGGTAAAAGCTTCAATACATAAACATTCACATACTGTATACAAACACAAACCACCACAGCCACAAAATAACACAGTCTGTAGATGGAGAATACAGTCATTGTTAGTCTGTGGCTAAATCAATATTAAAACAGACATGATGTCCTACCATCAATTTCCTATAATCAAGTATGCATCCAGAAGCCACAGAATATCAAAGAGCAAGCAAGATAAAAGAAATAGAGATGGACAGAGAATACAAGCGAGGGACTCATATTGTACTGATGAAAAATGACAGGAAATAAATCAAATCTGTTTTTAGGAGTGGTGGGTCAGCCTCTCACCCTTACAGGAACAGTACACCCAAATAAAAAATCTCCCAAAAGTTACACTGATATTTGTTTCAAACAATATGACTCAGAATGTCTCCTTTTATGTGCCACAGAAGAATGAATAGTGATGCTGCTCTTCTTCATATCAAAGCAAAGTTAATACGATTGAGGACGATTGGATGCAAATTTGGAGCGTATCGAAGGGGGTTGTGAAAAGTATGCATGTAAACACATGCATCGTAGTATTTTCTCAATCGGATGCAAAAATACATTGTGCACATGCGCAGAACATTTGTGCTCAAGTTCACGTCTTATATTAACCTCTTATATCACATGATTCTCGTCACAGAAACATGCAACAACAAGGTAACGCATCACCCATTAAGGTAACGTTAATGGGGTCACGCGCTGTACAAGCGACGTTCTGCCACGCTTATGTGTACTTTTAAAATATTAGGCTACTTAAAGCAATAAAACACTTTTGAAAGTGTGTTTTATTTCGTTTTATTTCAAAACTTCTTAAGAACAACTTTCTTCCACACCGCTTTGACTTTAATCCAGAGATAAGCTTGAACTCGACAAGAGTTTGGTGGCGTTGCCAAGTCCTGTGCTTTTTTCGAGTTTAGATTTGGGTTACCGTTTAAATTGTCTCCACCAGTTGTTTTTTCTGCAGGTTAAAGATGTAATGATTTCGTTCATTAGTTATTGGTATTTGGGCTGTAAACAGTCATTGGGATGCTTTTGGGTTAGTTTGAATGTCCATTTGGGATGGTTCTGATACGCGAATCTGGCAACCCTGGCTGTGCGCTTGCGCAGATGTTCGGTTCGGATTCTATAGAACGTATATGTAAACGAACATTTTATTCGGATTGCAATGTTTAGGGTGCATGTAAACTGTATCGACAAAGTTTTCTGCATGTAAACATAGCCATTGTGTTTTGTGTTTAAAAGTTGTACAGGTTCCTTGGTCTGTCTGTCTGTTTTTATTTAAAAAATTGTGTCTTGTCAAAAAAGAAAAAAATGAAGTTAAAAAAAGTTGTACAGGTTTAGAACATGAGTTTATTTAAATGACAATGTTGTGGATAAACAACAACTATAGTGTGTTAATGCATTACATCACAGTATAAAATCATTTGTGAATTTGAACACTCAGACAACGAGTGAATCAGCATTAGGTTGCAGGTAACGAGTGGCCCAATACAGACAGTTTCTGGAGGAACAAACTAGGACGGGAGTGCAAACTGAGAAATATGTGTACAAAAATGTTACGCAGGTCCATCAGGCATCTATTGCCCTTGGCGAAATTGAGTGGAGCAAATCCAAGTGTGATAACTTTTCTAAAACAACGAACTCACTTAAAACCATCCATCTATATACAAAGTCTCTTTAAGACACGTCAATCAAATGCAGCCATACTGGGAACACCCCCAGGCAGTTATTTCCAGTCCTGCAAGTATAGCTCCGATCTACTTTAATAGAAAACATCTCTAAAACTGTTTCTTAAAGAAACACTCCACTTTTTTGAAAATATGCTCATTTTCCAGCTCCCCTAGAGTTAAACATTTGATTTTTACCATTTTGGAATCCATTCAGCTGATCTCCGGGTCTGGCGCTACCACTTTTAGCATAGCTTAGCATAATCCATTGAATTAGCATTGCGCTAAAATAACCAAAGAGTTTCGATATTTTTCCTATTTAAAACTTGACTCTTCTGTAGTTACATCATGTACTTAAACCGACAGAAAATTAAAAGTTGCAATTTTCTAGGCAGATGGGTGATTCTCACGAAACCATTGAAACACCACGGCACTAATGATTTTAGCTTTAAAATGTGTAATATAGTAACATTAAAAAGCATCAGAATTAACACAATACTGTGTTCTACCTTGCACAATGTGTGATTTCAACATAAGAATTTATAATTGTAAATTTTATCTCATTTTCTGCTGAAATTCTCATTACCGCAATGTGTCCGGCTGTGTTTGAACATGCGTTATGTTGTAATTTAATCAAATTAACACAAAAATATTAAGAAAAAAAATAAATGGATGTTTTGCTAGACTACTTTAGATGACAGAAAAAATATTTACTGAATATTCATGTATAATAATAATGAAGAAAAATTAGGAAAATGATGTGTCCATGCCTGATGTTCTCATCCTCCGCAACACTTTTTGAGAACAGCACACATACAGAATTTTAATAAAGTTTGATTTTGAGTGACCAAGCACATGGACCAGTTACTTCAAGATGGCTACCAGGTAAGATCATTTTTTACAGTTAGTTTGAAATATTGTCTTGTCAGAATGCTTACACGACATTTTGATTATCATTACCGCAACAGATGCTTATTAAATGTTAATTTAATGAATAGAAGCATAATACTTTGATTTTAAATGCATGTGCAGAATCTCCAAATTATGTTATTTCGGGTTTGTCATGTCATTTTGAAAATATGTCAGTGTTGATGTTTTCTGACTGTTGCGGTAATGAGATTTTTTAGGATTAATTTTTTAAATTATGTTACAAAAAGTGTTAAATGATAAGTAAAAGTTTTTAAATTAATGTTCCCATTTACTCCAGACTTTGTTTTTCAATGTCTGGTGGGAAAAAAAGTATATGTAAGCAATTTTTACATTTTCATGCTTGACATGTTTAAAACCAAGTTTTCGTGAGAATCACCCAGATATGCTAGGAACTAAACTCTCAAACTGGCGTAATAATCAATGACTTTGCTGCTGTAACATGACTGCAGCAGGCACAATGATATTACACACTGCCCGGAAATAGTCCTCTGCTATTGAAAGTTACCAAGGGGACTATTTTCAGGCGCTGTGTAATATAATTGTCCTTTGGTTATTTTTGAGTGCAATGCTAATGGTCTAATCAGATTCAATGGATTATGCTAAGCTATGCTAAAAGTGGTACCACCAGACAGGAGATCAGCTGAATGGATCCCAAAACGGTAAAAATCTAATGTTTAACTCTAGGGGAGCTGGAAAATGAGCATATTTTTTTGTGGAGTGTCCCTTTAAGATTACATTCACACCTCAAACTCAGGAATAAAGTCTAAAATCAGCTACTTTGACTTTAACTCCTACAGTAATTATATGTATTAAGTGTTATATTTTCTTCCTTTCATGGCAGGTCCCCATTTGTGCGATATAGCTGTTGCTACAGTATATACAGTACAACATACAGCAACAACTTTCAGTATCTCACAATGTTTCACTAAAACTCAGTTTAGCCCTAAAATAACACGTGTAATCTGTTTCTCTAGCTTTCTACAGTCACTCAGGAACCCTATATCATCTGACCATACAGTAAGTTTCTCTGGACCCCTGAGACCCCAAGATGTCAGTTGCATTATCTCATCTTAAATTCCCCTCTTAGGGCCCCAGGCTTCCCGAAACACCTCATTTAAAGACCCCTGCTGCCCGAAACAGCCATGAGTAACACTACCTTCTGTTTTACACCCACAGGACCAAAGAAGTCTGTTAGTCAGCACATTGTTATTTATTTAAAAAAAAACATGAAAAATCCTGAAGGCAGTCAACAAATATTTGTCTGCATGGTTTCTCTTTATTGCAGATGGTCCAAATAAAAACATAGCATCTTCGTCGGCATGCGATTAGATGGAAATCCCCTTTCTAAACAAGGATGCGTCTCATTGGCAACTATCATAATGTGGCAAAGGCTAAATGATAAGGCTCTATAAAAATCACAGCCAGATTAAACAGGGTGGTCTTGAAAACTGCACAGAGTAGTCTTTAATCCCGCTCTGCCTCAGCTCATTTCAATGACAATCTCTTGCGATGAAGACTCTAATCAGAAAAATTTTAAAGCTGTAATTTAAGATAGCGTTTTTTCTCACTTCCTTTGAGAAGTTTATTTCCCCTGATGGAGGCCCCACTGACGATTGATAATGGATGAGTGAAAAACAGGAATTGAGCTTAAGGTTGTGCTAAAGTGAATTAATTCGGTATAAAAAGTACGAACGGGACTGAAAGATGGGATTCCATTCCTTAACATGATATGCAATGAGACTATTCTCCATTCAAATTAATTTCTTATCTAGCCTTCTTTACAAAAGCAAAATTTTTATACAGTATAAATTATACAGTAGTTATTTTTTTCAAGCTGGGGTTCTGACAGAAAACCTATTGCTAATATACAGTAGCATCCTGAAATGCACATAATATGTAATACGTGAATAAGCAAGCATATTAAAGATCTGTGTGCTCGTACAGAAGATGACAGATAGAGTAAAACCACTGATGAGGTAAGCATAATTGTTTTAAATACTGTATGATAACCTATGAGCTCTCTAAGCTAAACACACCCAGAAAAACAAAAAGGTCTAGACTGAAATTACTGATTCATATGGTGAGCTCTAAACCAGACTGGCAAAAAGACACAATTTTTTAATATAAAAACAACTTAGGAGCCTCTAAACATCACCTCCATCATAAATGAGATAATGATATTAACAAAATGCTAGTTTCAGCATGTATAATATGTTCATCAAATACTTTTGCTTTGAATGCACTTAATCCTGGTCTCAGGCCATTTAGAAATACCGGTTTGTTGGCAGAATACATCAAGAGTCTGATTGAAAATGCTCATCTTTCAGATGCACTTAGAGGGTTTTGCATATGAGTTCTTCGATTATAATACGCATGGGAACTTAGATGTCACACTAGAGACAACATCTATTACACACAGTCTGCTGGAGGACCTGAAGCTGAACCCATGTTCTCACTCTCTTTTCTCATTTTTCACGTAGTTCCAGAGAAAAAAAAAATTCGGCACTTTAAAAGAGCCTGTCGACAGCAGTCAGTCTAGACGTGCACGCTACATCAATGACATCATTGCCCTGACATCATCACCCTGAGCCAGAGCATCTGGATCTGACAGATTAATACTTCTGTTTTTAGGTTGCTTGTTTCTGTATCGCAGTACAAAATGAGACTCGCTTCATCATTATTAAGGAATGAAATTTTTCAAGATAAGCAAAATTTCAATTACGGAAAAAGAAAAGATAAGCAGGCATCTGCTTCAAAAAAAACAACTGCATCCACAAAATACTGCACACACCTATTAAAGTTGATGATGCAACATTCTTCAACGTTTTATGAGTCACAAACAGGCACATCTGAAAAGAAAACCTAATTGTGACAAGGGAGAGTTCGGCAGAGCTGTACAGTACATTTTGTCTGCTCGGTTATGCAATTGCAGTACTGCCATTTTTATGGGCATGCTTGCTTAAAAAATGAGCAGGGATAAAAAATGTGCAATGTTTTCTTCTAAGCAACGTGGAACACTTGGTCTTTGTGGGGTCCTAAACTCTCCAATTCTCTGGCCCCAATGTTTACACAAATCAGTCTTTAGAGAGTCTTCATTGCACCCTGGCCAGCACATTACTGGGAACTGTAAGGTAACGTCATACCTCCTCACCAATCCGCACATTATAACGACATTGAGGTGTGACAGATTTGTGGTAACTAGCTAATACTAACATGTGGTGTGCTTTCAGCATAGCTGTTATGCGAGCAGTGACTCCCACCACCCGGAAAGCCTTCCAGGTTATTTTGGCTGGCGTCTGGGCATGATCGCATTCCAGACGCCTCTCACTAAACTATACCACACTGCCTATTAAATACATGCCTTAAAGACCATTTAACATGAACATAGTTCTTTTTAAATCAACTGCTGCTGGACTGTGAAGCTCTCGCAGAAAGTGAGATCATGTTACAAGCCTTGCAGCTCCCCAAAAATTCCAGTCATGGTACTTGCAACCGCTGAAAACTATTTTCTTTTAAGGTGGTGCCTTGGTTTTCCTGTGAGATAAAGTCTGGATAGTTGTGTACGCAGATGTGCTACATGGGTCTCCAGAAGGAGGTAAATGTGAAATAGCAAACAGTTTCTTAACACATAGCTGGTCTGTGGACACCCCAGCAGAATTATCCCTGTAAACAAGCAGCAGTAGGTGTCTGGAAGGTGTCAGCACACAGACTGTGACTGGACAACCGTCCAGGGTATAACCTCACTATTAAACAAACACACAATCAGTGACTGTCCTAACTACTTGACCTGGCCATAAGTGTGCCTGAAACACAACAAGCTGTGACTGCCTAGTAGAGGACATACATGGCACAAAAAAGACAAAACGCTAAAACTGTTTTTTGGTCACGCATGTGAATGAGAGGCTTATCTGACCAGCTCTGGTTCAGCCACAAACAAACAAAAAACAAATAAATTAAAGGACCAGTGTGTACATTTTAGCAGCATCTTGTGGTGAGACTGTGAATTGCAACCAACGGCTCAGTCCACAGCTCACCCCTCCCTTTTGAAACGCATAGTGAAGCTACGGTAGACATATGGCTTGGAGGTATGAGAGTATATTTCGTTACCGTGAAAAAACAGACGTAACAGATTTTTGTAATGTAAATAAGTGGGCATGGCTAATTCTGTACTACCACATGTTAGACTGAGCATGGAAAAGCATTTAAAATAATCCACTCATTCCAAATAAAATAGTAATTTCTGTGATTTCATAATAAGCACCAGTGAATTCAATGCGGGTCTTTATCTCTCGCTCGCTCTCTTTGTGCTCATTCAGCAGCAGGTCTCTTGCATGCCGAGGTCTCTCGAGGCGCGCGCAAGGTGCTGCAGCACCAAATAAAGATCGCACATAATGCTAATAATTGTAAAGTTTTAGGAACTTTTAGCAAGCTAAGACAAAACGTACAATTATATCAGTGACACGTGTGTTACTGGAGCGATGCAGTGTAATGCGTATTTGCTCATGATACAAACATCTTTGATCAGAAAGACAAGAAAGACACACAACTGTTAAGGTCTAACTGTGCATTCACACCAGCAATTAACTCAAAATGTTCAAGCGTCCAACTATGCGCGAATAGCGTGTTTTTGACGAATAGCGGTAGAGGCGGCAAAAACCCACTTTTCGCGCATAGTTGGACGCTTGAACATTTTGAGTTACTCGCTTCATTCGCGTGTAAAAGCCGTGCGTGAAATTCTAATCATTCGAGACATTCCCACCAAAATACGCGTCATGGGAGGGGCTTTTGTGACTCAGCTCGCTCCCTTTAATTACATCACTACTAGAGCAAACTCCTGATTGGTTAACGCAGCGCAAATATCTGCAAACGTTCAGATTTTTCAACTCGCGTGTTTACCGCGGCAACGCACAATTCGTGCGGAACGCACCATCCACGCAGCATGTTCTGCACCATTCGCCATTCACGCGTACTGTGCCACAGGATGTTTATTTACGTTTTTGCATTGACTTAACATGTAAATCACTCACGCTTGCCGCCTCGTCTGTGTCTGGTGTGAATGCCACATAACAGAAAGTAAAGAGCGTCAAGACCTTCAAATAGACTCCATGGACTTCATAGCACCTGTAATATTTATAAAATCCATATTAGGGTTGCCGTGGTGACAGAATTTTCCCACCGGGCAAGTGATATAACCGGTGAGAGGCTGAAGCACCGGTAATCACTGTTTCACCGACTATTGCGGCAAGCCTAATCCATATCTAGAGATCTGTCTCTCATATACAGGTATTTATCCTGCCTTTAGATTTGTGCATATATATTAATTATTTTTTTACATATTGCCTATTTTTAATGTACTGTATGCCTAAATACAATGCATACTATAGTTTCAATAGTGAAATGGATTTTTGGTCATACTGTCCACCCCTAGAAGCCGCCACAGGACAAACACGTCATTGTCTGAGACAACGTAGTACCAGAACACGCTCTGTGGCAAAATGGCGACTTCCATGTAAGGGGACCCGCGGTGTACTGTATGTAAATAAATAATACGACTCAATGTAATGTAATAAAAACAAAACAGTTCATTTTGTAAGCTCTTTATACACAACTGATAAAAGAGTTATGTACAGTATATTATATTGCATTTTTGTCAATAGATCCTTCTTAAAGTTACACATTGCACCTTTAAATAAAAACAATAATCCACACTACATAATAACTACTCAATCCACCAACCTGCATACTGCACCTCCTCCTCCAAAAACTTTACACCAGACGCGAGTTTAACGATTTGCGCGAGTAGATTACATACAAAGTCAATGCAAAGACGCAATCAGATGCGTCCTCGCGCGGGACGACGCAAATTGGGAGGCGCGATTGCCACAAAAACGCGCCTTTGTGCAAGTTGAAAACATTAAACTGAAGCGAAAAATTTGCCTGACACAAAATTAAATCCCGCGAGTAATCTAGAGCGAGCAACCCAATGCTACGCGTTTGGTGTGTATGTAGCATGATCCATGAGGTCTATGAGGCAGCAGAGTACTTAAAGGAATATTCAATTTTCTTAAAAGAAAAATCCAGATAATTTACTCACCACCATGTCATCCAAAATGTTGATGTCTTTCTTTGTTCAGTCAAGAAGAAATTATGTTTTTTAAGGAAAACATTGCAGGATTTTTCTCATTTTAATGGACTTTAATAGACACCAACAATTAATACTTAACTCAACCCTTAACAGTTTTTTTCAATGGAGTTTCAAAGGACTATAAACAATCCCAAACGAGGCATAAGGGTCTTATCTAGCAAAACGATTGGCATTTTTGACAATAAAAATAACAAATATGCTCTTTTAAACCACAACTTTTCGTCTAGGTCCGGTCCAGCTCGACCTAACGTAAATGCGTAGTGACGTAGGGATGTCACGTGTTACATATATAAAACGCACATTTGGGGACCATTTTAAACAATAAACTGACACAAAGACATTAATTAGTATCAGTTGACATACAACAACGTCAGAACGGTCCTCTTTCCAACACTTGTAAACACTGGGGCGGAGTTTCGCGTTCGTCCTCTGTGACCTCTTGACATCATGACGTATTGGTGGGGTCACGCTGGCGCATCACGACCGGATCTAGACGAGAAGTTGTGCTCCAAAAGTGTATATTTGTCACTTTTATCGTCAAAAATGACAATCGTTTTGTTAGATAAGACCCTTATGCCTCGTTTGGGATTGTTTATAGTCCTTTGAAACTCCATGAAAAAAACTGTTAATTGTTGAGTCAAGTATGAAATGTTGGGCTCCACCAAAGTCCATCAAAATGAGAAAAATCCTGCAATGTTTTCCTCAAAAAACACAAATTCTTCTCGACTGAACAAAGAAAGACATCAACATCCCGGATGACATGGTGGTGAGTAAATTATCTGGATTTTTCTTTTAAGAAAATTGACTAATCCTTTAAGGACACACCCACATTGCTCCAAACCAATAAAAAAGTATCTTTAGTAAAATATCTGATATATGCACATCTGTGACTGCTACCAAATTTAATACGCAAAATTGCTAAATATTTTGGTAACCATAAATAACAGTGTCATCTCCTCTACTGCTGCATAATAAATACAATCACACATATCATACAAATGATGACATATATAAAGCCCCATGTTCGATATGAAGTACAAGAAAAGTTGAAACTATGAAAAAACAATGAAACACTATCCCTAATTTATGCTCTGGAAAGCTTTAAGAAAGTTGGTGTTGAGTGCCAAAAGCGCAGCGCTATAACTCACCTGGCACTGTTGTCAAGGCAATAACACAACAATGGCTGTTACCACCAAAAACATCAAATCTCACTTATTAAATACGGCAGGTGCTCCATTTGCCTATTTCATGCAGACATTTTTTAAACATCTCTTAAAAATCATACTGCTGAGGTGTAAGGAGACCCAACGCCGTTGTTCTGTCAAATTAAGTCACAGTCAAGTTTCAATAAACCCTCTTAAGCATGCACTTTTCCTTCATTGTTATATGTATATCTTTAATAATTTAATACATACATACAAACAGCTAAACCTGATTTGGCAGTGTGCTACAATAATTGTGTGTGTGTGGCTATTTTAAGATATGTGTGTGTGTGTGTGTGTGTTGTCCCAGAGAAAACTGGTGCTGATGTGACTCAGTAACAGAACATATTCACAATCAGCCTGTTAGTCAGATGACTTAGTCACAGTTTAATGCAGACTATTACCCACCCAGTCTCTATCCACAACACACACCCATAAGACTTCTTACGGCAGGTACACAATCATTTCCTCAAACTAAAATACAACAACATACAGTATATACACAACCTGAGTAATAACCTGAACATTCCTCAAGATTTTATCAATTGACAATTGTCAGACTCGCTCTGACATACAGTGTCACGTGGTATAGCATAAGAAGCACAAAAGGATATGGGTTTGATTCCCAGAGAACACACTTATTGTTACATGTATGCTTAAATGCACTATACTGTAAGTCGTTTTGGATAAACGTGTCTAGATTTAATTGTAGTGTTAATACAGTCCTAAGATATGACTTCAAATTTATCTCTTGAAATGTGCAGATCCTATTTCCCCAAAAAGTCCTGTGCTCTATTAAAAACTGAATTTTTGTTAAACTCACAAACCCAAATCCACTGGGTTCTTACATAACAGAGATCTGTCTTAACATCAACTAACAGTTTTGGGAGACCGCAGAATCCAGGCTGGATTTATTTGCTTTTATTAACTCCAAACTTACTCTGAAGGGGGTCATACACTGGACGAGAAGCACTCTGCTGCACCATTTCTTTAAAGAGCACCTATTTCATTGCTAAAAACAAACAACGCTATTTGTGTATTTGGTATAATATTTGGTAATAAAAACAGTTTTTTCCCCACGTACCGTACATTTTTGTAGCTCTAGATTTCCCTCTCTTCCTGAAACGCACAGATTTGAAAAGTACGTTGTTATTGGCCTGAATCGGTCTTTACTACATCACCTATCCCAGGAAATAAACTGTTGCCTACAATCCATGTGTTTGATGTAGTCCAAGAAAAGAGATTTACGTTGGAGACGATAACTTGTGTCATCATTTACTTTTGGGTTTGTACCTATTGCATATCATTAACATAATATAATGTGATTTCAGTTTCCCATTCATTTATTTTATCATTGAGGATTTCTTAAAAAATATAAAAAATCTCGTCTCGTCTCGTGAACCCATTCTCCTGTCTCGTCTCGTAGATTAAGTGTCTCGTCACACCCCTAGCGTTAAATTAAATATTTTTTCAAAATCATTTTTAATGTACATATACTCACTTCACCCTGCAAGAAACGTTGATCTGTTTGGAAGCAACGGAAAAAACAAGGCATTAATGCAGATAAAGTGGGCTGTAAAGAAAAAAAAAACGTTGCCAGTTATGTATCAAATGTGGATTTTAGATAGGCATTAACTGTTGGGCTAGCTAACTTTAGCTAAAAAAGTACAACATGGCACATCTTGAATTAGTAGTAGACTTTGAACCTGTGATTTGTTCTAGACACGATGTTTGCAATGCGCTACTCGTCCAGTGTTTGTGACCGCTATAAGATTGTTCATCTAGCTATATGCAACAGGCCTCAGGCAGACCAAGTACAAACAAACTGTAAAGAGCTGCTGGGTAATATAGTACCATTGTTCTGGGTGCTTACATGTTATGCTCTTGCCATGAGGACTGGTGAGGTCTGGCTGGGATAAACTGTTGTTGTTGTTTCCATTCTCCAATTCTTCTGTCTTCTCCATGAGTGCGGTGGTCTGTGTTATTTGATCACTGGATTCGTCTTTTTCTAGGGCCAAAAAATGGAAAGAAAAAATTAAATGACTTTGAGATAACAGATAGTATCTGATATTTGACCGTTTCTGAACTTTTTGACCTCGTGTGGCTGCAAAGTCCTTAAGCCAACACAGCACTGTTTGGAAGGATGTTTATATTCACGCTAGCTATTCTGCTAGCTCGTCTCTTTACATGTGGAACAGTTTATATGTGCTTTCATACGTGCGGTAACGCGCATGCGTTTAAGACTGCGCTGTGCTCACGTATCCGTGAAGGAGCATTTATGCGGTCAGGAGCATGTGTTTGTGTGTGCGTGTTTTATAAGTTAGCACTGGAGCCAAGTGGTCTTATTATGCGGCCTGGTAATTATACAGGGCTGTCTGAGGAGGTTAGAGCAGCCTGACATCAAAGCGGGTCAAGACTGGGTCTGAGAGAGAAGCGCTGTGTTTAGCTGAGCTGGGTACAACTGAGTTCTCCCTTCATATTGGCCTCTGACCCATACCTACCCAAATGGAAGCCAGCTGGGCTTTACTGGCTGTCTGATAAACACACGGCATCTCTTGTAACATCACTTCACTGTTCTCTGTTTATTTGGCTTAGTGACTCTCTGCCTTTCTGCCCTGGTTTCCTTTTCTGACTCTTGGCAAACTCTAGTTGTACTTTATACCGTCTTTTGTGCGAGCCGAGCACGTTGGGGAATATGGACCTTTCGTTCTTCACCTTGTACTTTTGTGAGGTGGACAGGAAAAGAGTGATTTTTAAAGAAATTAGAGCAGCACACAGAGAGAAAATGGGTCAAGAGACATACAAAAAACAAAGGGAGAGGATTGAGTCTGAGCGACAGGGATCTTCACCTACCAACATCAGACAGATCTAGCTGATGACTCCATGCACTTATTTATTTTCTCAACAAGACTCCTTCACCTCTGAGCAGACAAACATAACTTGTAACTGAGATGACTCATGGGGGCTTCCGCCTCATTTCCTCAACCAAAACGCCAACAACAGACGAATTGTCCGAGCTGTAGCTCATGACTCACAGAAAACTGTCTTTCTATCTCAGCCCGGGTGAGAAATAAAGGCACAACTTGTTTGCAACACCTCTTCATGCCACCAGTAGAAATAAGCCCTGACGCTTCGCCTGCTGAGGTTTGAAAGTATCCTGTGGTTCTGTGCAGACCCTGGGGCTATATAGTCTGCATGTGCCTGTGAAGTAATGAAGGGCTAAGACCACATCTGGAAGCAGCTGCTGACGGAGCAGAAAAAAATCACAATAACAGCAGCAAAAGTCACAATAATCAACCTCTAACCATAGCAGAGAACGTGTGGGCATTTCCTGAAACAATTTCTATCTGACTTTCTTTCTACTATTTGGTGACTGACTTTAAAACAACTTAATATAAATAATCTATTCTATATGATATAATATATATATATATATACAGTACAATCTACAGTATATCATATCAAAACTACAGTACAGTCATTTGGTCAGTATTAGTTCATAGAGTAATACCAGACATAAAACTAGCACTAGCTGCGTTTTCATTAAAGATTTGCGCAAAACTTTAGCGTTACTTTCTAAATGTCAACAAAAAACTATTGCGAAATTGCAACATCTCCATTAACCAATGTTTTGTGACTAAATGTTAATTTTGTTGTCTCGCAATAAGTAATTCCAAAAACTTTGTGACGGGTATGTTCGACTTTATACTGCGCTGTGCTGAGTCCGACATGCGGTTGACATCAAAATACCACGAAAGCGACTCGAAAGCATTCAGAGCAGTCGACTCCATAATCACTCTAGCTGTATTTTGATGCCATGCCCTTGTTGTTTCTTGTAACGCCACATGAAGTCAAACACACCTCTGTCTTGTCCTCCAACCAAACATACATCGTCATTTTAAAAGTGACATAGAATGATTGATAGGGGTATTTATCCTTGTTCTGTGATGTGACATGTAGACAAAATTTTGATTGGGTCTGTAATGCCTTAAAAGCTTCCTAAAAACCTCTCTTAGAAAGCTATATTAGGGTGGGGGATTTTAAAAGCGTGGTTTTGCATCTATTTGGCATCCCTTCGGGCTTAACTGGCAACCTCATTATGAAATGCAAGCTCTTGACACTGATTGGCCGCCTTTGCTGCCACTCAAAAGAATGTAAACTTCCGAACACACCCTTTAGAACGCGACTCACTATTTCGCCTTGACCTTCGCGAACACTACTGCAATTTACTTCCCATTGGAGGCGAGAGGCCGGATGTATGCAAATAATTTTGAAGGGGAGGGAATTGAATGAGAGTGGGGGGGGAGTAAGATGCATTTAACGTAACATGTATCCGTTGTTCAGATTGGAGGAATTTCTATGAAACGGAGATGTTCAGAATGTCTAGTACTTTTCATATGTTCGTGAATGCGGGTAGACTACCGTTATTTAACTAATACAAGGTAAAAACATATTTTCATTCTCTGTCCCCTTTAAAGGAATTATCATGCGACTTTACGCAAATCAGGTGACCTTTTTGGAGACCACCTCGCTCGAGCATAATTTTTTTGCGATATATGGAATAAGATTTTCCATTGGGTGCATTTTTAATTCCCTATTTCAATTTGCACAATTTGAATGGAAACACAGCTACTGATATGAAGGAATTTGACTGTTAATAATGGTCTTTATACAAAATATAGGACCAAATTAATCCTGCCATCAGATACTAAAAATACACATTGTAAGCAAGCAACATGAAGGCAAGAAAAACAAAATGAAGAGAGTACAACTGCAAGGTTCAGAGAGTTTTTGTACGTTTGTGGGTGAGTGTGTAAGCAGGGAAGAGCAGATCTTGAGCTGTGGACAGACAGGGATCAGGTTTATGAAGCATTTTAGCTTCAAAATGCAGACTGACGAAGCCCGTCTGTGTAATGCTGCAGAACAAAAGTCTCTCTTTATACCGCTGTGGCACTGAAGCATGCGTCAGCTCCTTCTGTTCTCTCATTGCTGCGGATCATCAAGCATTAGCAACTGGAACCCAGCGTTTATCAAAGACAGGACTTTAATTCCTCATCATAATCAAGCCGTACAATAGGCAAGAGAGATTTGTTGTTCAGGCATCGCAGTTTCAGCTCAGCCTTCCATATTATATGTTATTTGGTTGAAGCAATGAGGATTTCAAGAACCTTAGCAATTGCGCCATATTTGCAACACTTTTCAGAATTAGATATCTTGGTTAATGATCTAGTTCTTCAGACATGCTGTTTAAAACCTGGCCAAATGCGTTAAAAATAAACTACTGTAGAAGCACAATGCCGTACTATGATGTGTAAATGTTGTACAGTAGGATTGTACTTGCATGACTTATGCAAACAATGTGTGTGAATCCCTGAGGCAGAGAAATTGTGCAAATTTCTCTTGACTTGTAAACAGGACATTTCCTAGTAAAAAACACAATAACATAAAAATAAAAATATAGTATGTGGGTAATGGTCATAAAGAGTTTATGGCATTAAAGGCATTTTACTTATATAATGCAGGGAAATAAAGGTCCACCTACATTTTATAGTACTTTTCCCACGATAACAAAAATGTAGCTTGGAACATTGTACACAAGCATATTTCCAGTTGACTGAAATCCAGTGAAGGTTTACGAGATATTACACTAAGATAAAGACCTGGTAACGTGTGCAATATCGTTGTCACTGGTGTCATTAATTAGGGCTGGGCGATACGACCAAAATCTTTGATCACAATAGGATTCATTTTATATCATGATAACGATATGTATCACGGAAGAGTTTTTATATGTTTTAATAAAGTTTTTCTGTTATTTAAATCTTTAATACCATAGAAATGTTCATAATTCTCACAAAAACCTTATACAAGCATAAAAAGAAGATAAAAACAAACAAAACTCAAGCTCTCTGAAGATAAACAGTCAATGATAAAGAAATGAATATAAATAATTATGTATGTATGTGTATATATATTATTTATTTAAGGTAGAAAAGTGATTTAGTCAAGAGCAGAGAAAGATTTCTCTTAATGCTGTTTCATAAACATGAGTGACAGACAGGAGCAAAATTAGGTAACTTCCCCTTTAAGACCAAAGTCCGGACCATATGTTACACATGCATTTTCTCTTTTAGCTATTCACTTTCTCTTAAGCCCTAAATGGTCGTGTTTATGAGGATACTTGCAAAGTAACCTCGAAAGAGACGGTAGCCCAAAATCTCTACCGTTCGACAAATTTCTATCGGTTAATCATGTGCACCGGTTTATTGCCCACCCCTAAATGAAATTGCAAAAAATTTCTACCGTATTTTCCGGACTATAAGTCGCTCTGGAGTATAAGTCGCATCAGTCCAAAATGCGTTTTGAAGAGGAAAATATATAAATAAGTCGCACTGGACTTTATGTTGCGTTTATTTAGAAAATGAATTCACAAAATCCAAGCCGAAGATCAGACATTTAATCTGGAAAGGCAAATTATTAAACTAAACCAGGGATGGGCGGCTTCGGTCCTGGAGTGCCAGTGTCCTGCAGAGTTTAGCTCCAACTTGCCTCAGCACACCTGCCTAAAAGTTTCTAGTATGCCTAGTAAGACCTTAATTGGCTGCTTCAGCTGTGTTTAATTATGGTTGGAGCTGAACTCTGCAGGACACCGGCAATCCAGGACCGAAGTTGCCCATCCCTGAACTAAACAATAACACAGAACAGCAGGCTGAATAGGTGTCCGTACATGTTAAAGTAACATAAACCGTTATTTACCACGATACACAATAGCATACAGGACATACCTGGGAGGCTGAATAGGCTAAATTAACACAACAAGCTAAATCAAGTTCAAAAAGGTCCCGAAGTCATTTCACATCAATGAATGCATTGAATTACATAAATACAGGAGCAGCATAGAATGGACTTTCACAGCTGTAGACGGTAATAGTTTCTCTTGGTTCATATAAAATAATTTTGACGTATAAGTCACACCTGACTTCAAGTTTCAGGACCCGCCAAACTATAAAAAAAAAGTATGACTTATAGTCCAGGAAATACTGTATTTTCAGACATGTTTCTCGAACAGTTCCCTTGAGTCAAACAAACCAAAAGTCCTAGCCCAGATTTGCACAGTTGGTTCAGCCATCCACCAAGGCTGCTCAGGCTTCTCAAAAAACAACAACAACAAAACAGACCAATATTTTGATAGTGCCACATAGCCACAGGAGCTTTTCAAATAAATCAACCTATAAACGGCTTATTTACAGTCGTCTATGCATATTAAACTGAGTTATACACTTCAGCTTCAAAAAGAAAGGAGTATTTTTCTGATCGTGTGCATAACATCTGCCTGTTACTTGGCCAAGATACTCATACTCTGCTGATTCTGAGTTACCCTCCCTGTTGAATCTCCCCATCTGTCTTTCTTTCTTGCCATCTTTTTCTCTCTCTTTCCCCATCTTGCGATCTCACTTTCATTACATTTCTTTCCTTTCTATGGTATTGCCTTATTTACTCTTGAGGTCTGGAAGAGCACAGTGAGACTTTCTATAATCTTCGAGCAGTCAGGTATGAGGCACGGTATTAGATGCTGAGCAGCCTTGTGGCTTTACAGGGACACTTTGAAATTCTCTCAACCCTCAAGCCCCTGCCTTTCTTTATTGTTGCTCTATCCTTAACAACCCCAACTAATGCTCTTTTAGAAGTTGCTATCCAGAGTAAGAGACCCCAAAAAACCGAGACACTGACAAGAGACTTTAAGAGATATTTTGCTCCCGCTCTATCTCAGTGGAATAGCTAAAATGAAGATTCTGGCGATAGAGACAAGCTAGTTGAAAACTTTCTCCAACTCTGACATACAGAACTTCTCTTTTAACTCAATGAGACCTTCCCTTACATGACATTACAACCATAATGGTGAATTTAGCTTTTAACATAATGCAAGAGATTGAAAAGACTTTTCCTTGTGCGGCAGCCAAATAACACTCCCTTCAATCTAGAGATAATTTCTGTGTGAAAGTGTAAAATTGACTCCTTTTACCATTAAACAGAAATCTACTGGGCGTGAGTGACAAAGAAAACTGTTAAGTATCAGCCAATCTCAGAGGCCTAGAGAAGCAGTGCATCGTCCACTTGTGTTGTGAGGTAATTACTTGTCATTACCCTGACTAATTAAAATCATCACTCTTTAAAAATCCACTGAGGGTCATATAATTCTAACACAGTGAACGAACTGGGGAAAAATAGAGGGCGAGGAAAAATAAGAAAATAAATGGGAGCATAAAATTGAGGTTGATTTTATGCAGCTGTAAGCTAATATTCATCATCGTGTTCAGGTTTGCTGCTCTGCAGGCATCTGGAACAATGTGGCAGCCACTGGGCACAGGGAACAGAGAGGGTGTTAAATGGATGCAGAATCAAACTAAGCTGCAGGCTGGGTTTCTCAAATTCACGGGCACAACCGGTGCAATTTGAGATCACTTGAAGAGCAAAGATGGTGCCTTAGATCTTTCTTTATGTTAAAGGGATAGTTCACCAAAAAATGAAAATAATGCCATTAATGACTCATCCTCATGTTGTTACAAACTGGCAAGACCTCCGTTCATCTTGGGAACACAGTTTAAGATGTTTTAGATTTAGTCCGAGAGCTTGTTGACCCTTCATTGAAAGTCTACGTACGGTATACTGTCCATGTCCAGAAAGGTAATAAAAACATCATCAAAGTAGTCCATGTGACATCAGTGGGTCAGTTAGAATGTGTTGAAGCATAAAAATTTTGGTCCAAACATAACAAAAATTACGACTTTATTCAGCATTGTCTTCTCTTCCGCGTCTGTTACTGCAGTGACGCGAATGACGTACGACACGGCCAACGTGTTATCTGGTGCGCCCCAGCTGTTAAAAAAAAAACTTCGCAAACATGTCTGAGGATAGCACATCATCTGCGTCTCTGCAGTCACGTGACTTTAGTCTCACGCATTCGCTTCACATCAAACGCGGAAGAGAAGACAATGCTGAATAAAGTCGTAATTTTTGTTATTTTTGGACCAAAATGTATTTTCGATGCTTCAGCACATTCTAACTGACCCACTGATGTCACATGGACTACTTTGATGATGTTTTTATTACCTTTCTGGACATGGACAGTAAACCTTACGTAATTTTCACTGAAGGGTCAACATGCTCTCAAACCAAATCTAAAACATCTTAAACTGTGTTTCCAAAGACGAACGGAGGTCTTGCGAGTTTAGAACGACATGAGGGTGAGTCCTTAATAACATTATTTTAATTTTTGGGTGAACTATCCCTTTAAACTGCGAAGATAGAGGGCAAATACATCTCTCATCAAGAATAGATTTTAAATGTGTTGTATCATGCCTGCAATCTCATGAGTGAGATTTTAAACGCATCAATTTCATGTTATGCAACCTGAAATTTAAAACATGCCAGTTGTTTGGGAGTGTCTGAGCTGACTTTGGTTATGTAAGGTTAAAGTTTTGCTAACTATTTAAAAGCATCAAAATGTGTTTTTTTGTTTGTCAGAAATGCACTGCCCTGGATGTGAGCCAGTGAGATCAACTTGTATCTGTCTTGCTCTGCATTCCTTCTTTCATTTTGCTGTTCAACTGTCCAGAAATGTGCACCATGCATTTCATATTCCATCCATATGGTTCGCAAGGCCCGTGAGTCAATTATCTTCTGCTATCATCTCTTCCAGAAACAATAAGTCAAACATACAGACTTTCTACAACTGCTGCATATTTATTCTCATTCATCTGTACCTTTTTTAATGACTGCAATGAGTCGAAACAGGTGGTGTCATTTAGTGAAGCATCTCAGACGGATTAAAACAAAGCGCCTCATTTAAAACCCCCCTTCATCCACTTCTGTTACACGTTTGTGAGCCCATCATGACTTTGACACAATTATTTTGGCGATGACCCCTAAGGGATGTAATTAGGGGAGCCAAAAGAAAATAATTAAGCAAATGGCTGATCCTCCGAAGAGACATTTTGATAACTACTGTATGTTAACATCTTTACTAAGCTTGGCTCTGAAACAATGGAGTCTAATCTGGGCTTGTAAACTGGCCAAAAGTAAAAGCGCACACGCTTGGGAAGAAAAGCTTCAAAGAACTGTTTTGGAATTTATCCAAAATCACAGATTATTTAGCAAGTACAATAGAGGAGGGGAAAAACTATAAGCTCATTAAAATAGAAAATGGCTGGTATTTAACAAGCTTTAAGGAGGGTTTAAGAGCGTAAATCTTGTTTATGAAAATTTAGTATGGGTATATAACCGTGTGAATAATGTGGGGGGTCTGTATCGCTGTTTGAGGGCTTGGCATCTTCACGGGTGCCGCAGTATGGTTCTCTTTTACATAAACACATTTACTTTTGCACAGTCACGCACCTCTGCTGGCTCAAAAAGCAACAGGAAGTTTCAAACACGCTGGTGAGTGGCCAACAACTGCCTCATAGGTCAGCATTGATTTGTGCTTGCCATTTTTCTCTCCCTTTCACTCACTTTCTTATTTAATCCTTCTTGTTCAAAAATATTCACAAGTTACGAGAGCTTAAGAACAGTGAATGTTTTCAAACAGCCACTGCTACTTTATCATTTTAATGCATAATCTTTGACAGAAGTAAAAGCTGGAGTGACTTTCCTCATACGAAAACCACAACAGCGATCTAAACCCGTCAGGTCAGGGATTAAAGACAGACCCCACAACGCTCCACCATGATGAAACCTCTTCAATCTTTCCCATACAAAGGAGACAGGCAAGTCATATCTGCTCATGATGCCAAAATATACATCTTGAAAAACCAGCTGTGCATTTGCAACTAATTATGTGGTGAGAATATCAAGCCATTTAGAACCGGAGGGCTCAAGTTTGACTGAATAGATGTCATTAAAACTTACACTAAAGTGTTTGTTTATAGAACTGTCATCAGTTTTACTAATCAAATCTATCTAAATCTATTTTTATCTATACTTTTTGAGTATGCATCAACCACTGCAAGTGTCTGAATAGATGATTTCTCCACAAATTTTTTTTGCTAAATAGCACTAAATGCTCGTAATCATAGGGGAACCATTTTAGTTCTATATATAGCACCTATAAAGCACCTATGAAGAACCATCCAGGGGCGATATAGCACCAGCAGGGTTCCCACACCTACGGTAGTCTCAGCCTTAGACGTCACGCCCACAGACTGTTGGCTGAACGTCTGATGTTTTTCGTACACTTTTCTGGAAACCCTGTGAGAATGTCTAAAGTCGTCTTTTGATTGGTTGAAATAAACCGGATTTCCAGGAGACGCGAGTGTCGCAATTAGTTTCGGTCCCAAGCTCCGACGTTCCATTGAAAAAGAGAATCAGTCGTGTTCACGTGGATAATAATGACCATCATGATCAGCTAAACATTGGATTCTCAAAAATATGCAAAGTTCGCGGCATAGACTCTCTAAAAGACGTCCAAGAGTTTTGCTTGAGGCAGTTAGTGGAGTCAAAAAGTTCGGTTCTCCTGAATTGCTTGTTAAAAAGTGGAGAGATATGCTTCAAACAGATGTTTAACAGGAGTGTCTCATTTGTGTGGCTGTTGATGACGTGCACAACGTTTTTCTATGGTGAGTAATGTTGTTTATTTAGATGCTATTCGGTTGCGGCTGGTTATTTCAAAAACTGACTTGTTGACAGCCGGCTCGTTATTTTGGGGAGTCCAAAACGTGACGCTAGACGAAACAAACTGTGATTGGTTGTTTGACATGTCGGTCAAACAGCTCGTGGGCGTGCTTTGTCAAGAAAAAGCAGCGAAAAACACCAGGTCTGGCTACGCGAGACTACACCTTCGGTAATTTCAAAATCAAGGACCCCTCAAGACTTTCCAGGTCCTATACCCTCAAATTCAAGGAGTAAATGTGGGGACAAATTTCAAGTGAGAGCAAGGTTACATTGTGTTACCTTTTAAGATACAGTGTTACAGTTCCTTTTTGAGGGAACTCGCGCTGTGTCACTGCAGTGACACTTTGTGGACGTTTCCAGGGGTAAGTGCGTCTGAATGTGTATATCAAATTCAACCAATGGTGAGGCTTAATGACAAAGACAGGGTAACGCGGGAGTCAGGAAGTATATCTCTATCTGAAATATTGCCAAAGACGCTGTTACAGGGATGCAGGAAGTATGGCAAGGGAGACGCAGTGTCTCGTTCCTTTCTCAGGGAAGAACAGTTACATAAGTAACCTGAGACGTTTTCATGTGTCAAACACAACTATGCAAAAAAGCATTTTGGTATGAATCAACATTCACATACAGAAGATATAAGCATTTAAAGCGAACAGTTTAGCATGTGTGCTTAAAAAGTCTAGAATTTTTATTTTGTTATCCTGCACTACACAGGAAAAAATATGGATTTTTTTTTCCAGAAAACTTCTCGCACAAAATAGATTCAAGCACTTTCAATGACCTGTATATTTTCAAAAACTTCCCAGGGTCTTGAATTTTTTTCCCAGATTAACAAATTTTTAAGGATTCCAAGGACCCGTGGGAACCCTGACCAGATATGGTTCTATATAAGCACAATATAGTTCTACACAGGTGCTACACAGGTACTATATAGGTGCTATATGGTACTCAAAATGGTTCCCCTATGACTACGAGCCAGTGAACCACTTTTAGTGCTACTTAGCACCGTTTGTTTTTAGGGTGCATGGACTTACCACCGAACGAGGAAACAAAGGGACGAATAGAATTGACAAAGCTTAATTTTTAGAAATGAGAAGATTGTTGTCACAAATTAATTTTTACTGTGTCATACACTGTATAAAAAACGTATTATTATATATCTTATTATAATAACACATTTTAGATTCATACAAACAAATTTGTCATCCAAATATAGGCTGGCTTCCACATCTATAATAATGTGTTTAAGTAACATTGCGCAAAAACACTTACAGGATCTGTATACACACTTACAAATCTAAAAAAACTTACAAAGCACTCTGTCATTGCTCTTAGATCATAACTCCAGCATAGTAACTCTAGCAATTCAAGCATAGCATATCCAGAGATGTTTGACAGTATTTGTCTTAAAGTTTCAAAACGCCTTTCTAAATTTAAGTAAAATTGAAATGGCGAAAACAGCTTTACTCTGGAGAGCAGAGTGGGTTTAAGGGAGTTAGTGTGGACAGATCATCTCCCAATATGAGTCAGGCCTGTACACAGTACTGTGGCACTGGACTGAAAAATCCAGTCAATGCATGCAGTGTCTGGCCCATGCGGGTGCCATATCCATAATCAAACAACCTCATGCAAGCGTGTGTGTTCATGAACTATGAGTCCAGATCTGAGATCATATTATTATTGTTGGGCTAAATTTAACAAAAAGAAAAATAACCAAACTGACTTGAAGACAGTTCTTATATGCTGTAATGCTGATCGTGAAAGCAACTGTGCTGTGAACCTTCTGAAGCAGGACGGACTGCACGCAACAAAATGATAATTTATAACGTCAATGTTTAGATTTAAATGTTGCATAGTAAATGCAAATACCAGGATGGCCAACTCAAGCACAATGTCTAAATGCAGCAAGGTGAGAATTCCTTGCAGTCTAAACAAGTGTGCTTCATGTCGAGGCAAAACCTCAGATGTTTAGGAACAATTCAGAGCTAAATGTAATTAGCGGTTATTGGGCGGATCTCATATATGCCCGGTGGCCTAATTTTGACTGTGGCTGCCTCACCATGGTGCATTGGCTGTGGCAGTCACACAGGAATCAACACGCAGCACTGTTGTGCAAACGAAGGATTGAGACAGAACTTGCCCTCTCCCACAGTAAATACGCCTGTGGATCTGATTTCTTTGGAGGGGACTGTGGCACTTTGCAGAGGTGGTGCGCTCAAAAGCCACTTGTTGTTTGCACACATGCATGTCCAAAGACACACTGCATGTTCGTAGGCCCCCACTCCAAAGACGAACAACTTTGACGCCACATATGCATATTCTGCAGTGCCCATTGTAAAGAGCACCATGACTAATCTGGAACTTTCACCCATATCTAACAGGACAGAAGGATCTTAAAGGGACACTCCACATTTTTTTTGAAAATATGTTCATTTTACAGCTCCCCTAGAGTTAAACATTTGATTTTTACAGTTTTGGAATTCATTCAGCTGATCTCAGGGTCTGGGGGTACCACTTTTAGCATAGCTTAGCATAATTCATTGAATCTGATTAGACCATTTAGCATCGCGCTCAAAAATAGGCGCAATGATATTACGCGGTGCCCGAAAATAGTCCTATTGAAAGTTACCAAGGGGACTATTTTCAGGCACAGTTTTATATCATTGCGCCTCCTGCAGCCATGTTACGGCAGCAAGTCCTTGATTATTACCCGAGAATGAGAGTATAGTTCCTAGCCACATCAGCCTAAAAAATCACAACTTTTAATTTTCAGTCAGTCTTAATACACGATGTAACTACAGAAGAGTCAAGTTTTAAATAGGAAAAATATAGAAACTCTTTGGTCATTTTTGAGTGCGATGCTAATGGTCTAATCAGATTCAATGGATTATGCTATGCTAAGCTATGCTAAAATTGGTATCACCAGACCCGGAGATCAGCTGAATGGATTCTAAAACAGTAAAAAATCAAATGTTTAACTCTAGGGGAGCTGGAAAATAAACATATTTTCAAAAAAGTGGAGTGTCCCTTTAAGGGAAGTCACGAGTGGTCCATTCCCAACTGAAATTCAGAGACCCTCTACTGTAAATGCCATAATGATTCCCTAAAAAGAGTCCGTTCTGTTCTTAAAGTATTGCATGAATGAGCAAACCAAACTTTCTGTAAGATGCATGCACGAGTCCAAAGCTAAGCTACCAAGCATATAGTCTTAAAACCACAGAACGGCTCACTAAAACTGTAAGCCCTGTTATGAAGACTTCCACAAGCGCAAAGAACGTCTGCTCATATGTCTTATATGTCATTTAAAGAAAAAAGTTTAATTCTAGAAACCTATTACAGTCATTGATCTTAATGTGTTTGTAATTTACGTTTCAGTCTGCAGACGAACCATCATCTGATCTCAGATAAACTCTCACACGTTGCTGAAAATTTTCTCCATCACTTCACAGAAATCAGCACAGCATGCACCCAACCACAACAAAAAGATCCTAGTACTGCACCCTAACTAAAAATGACCGTGGAATACTGAAAACAAAAGACAGTATTGTATTTTTTAAAAGAAATAAAAATTCACGTGTTTTAGTCAGTCCTACTGGGTCAATGCAAATCACACTTCTGTCATTGACCTCGCTTCATGCATGTACTGTATTATAAGCTTTATCTTGTGGTCAAGTTATCTTTTTCATACAGTACAACAATATGCATGGTGATCACTAGCTATCAAGTGTATACTGAATTTGGGCTGTTTCATTTAAAAGAATTCTTCACCAGATGCTGGCTGTGCCTAATATACCTGGGCATGGGGTGGTGGAGGCTTCCAGCGGCCGACTGTCCAGTTGTGCTCCATCTGGAGGTTTGGGTGGATTGTGACTGTGCTCCTCCTCAGACATTTGTTCTGCAGCCAGGTGCCAGGTGACTAAAAATTACCCTACAACAGAAACACACAGCAAGCTTCAAGCCTGTGAACATACGTCTGTCCCTGTTCCCGCTATCACTTTTCCCTGCTATTGTTCAACTGATGTCAGTGGGCCAAAGCATGTAAAAACTAGCCGCTTGGGAAATAATGCTTGGCAAAAGAAGAAACTAGAATGGCATGAAACAGAGAAATCAGGCCAAAAACAAATGCAAAGATGATGCATCAAGCTACGAAACTTATGAGTTGTCCAAATACAAATTTAATCATGAGTATTTAAAACACATGACCTACACAAACAAACAACCAAACAAACAATTTTTATCCTCACACCAAACCATTCCTGTGGTTAACATGCTATTTCAAGGGTTTAACTGTAATGCCATGCGCTACAAGAAACCCTAAACTTAACTTAAGATCCTCCATGACGTTTCCTATATATGAAAACATCAAATATGAAAATATCAGAGTTATTTAATAACTGATAATAGCTGTATTAATACTAACAATACAATACTGCAGAACAAAGCACAACGTACATGGTTTGTCTGTGGCGAGTCTCTGCACGCTTCAGCTGAAAACCTGTTGAACGTGTCCAGTTTACTGAATAAAAAGTTGAACTTTTACAAAACACTCAGAATTGATATATGTCTCCATACTTTATAAAACTTTACTTTATACAACTAAAGGCTAACTTTTATAAAACACTCAAACCTGTTGAACGTGTCCACAGCTTACTGTACAAACTGAAGCAAAACATTCGACAATGTTGAGCACGTGCATACTTTACTGTATGAAACTGAATGTGAACTGTTACAAAACACTCAAAACTGTTTCCTTAAACCGTCTTACCCTGCAGCGGTTACTTGGTACCAGTGTCCGTTCAGTAATACATGTTTTAATCCTCAAACTTATAACTCTTCCGTTGAGCGGTGAAAAGTTTCTTTCTCTTCATGCATTTTCAGTAGTTTTTTTGTTTACATTACTGTTGACACTCGTTGCTTCTCATGTATCACGTAGTTATCTTGACTATTCTCTCCAGCGCTGATCAAAATGAGTTATTTTCGTCTCTTAGAGCCTCAAAAAAAACTTTACTGTTTTTTCCTAACGCTATATGCTGTAAAAAAATAAACAAATACTATAGAAATAGTTACGAAAGAGTTTGCTCAGAATTGATTTGCAGAAGTGATGAAAGTTACTCGAGCGCTTGTCCGTGTTGACGCTCCGGACTCTCGTGCAGCAGTCGCGCGCAGCCAGCTTCAGACTCTTGGACAGGAAATGACATGAGGTCTGATTCCTCTTTCTGACTCCCTTTAGGCAACACATGCCTGTACTCTACAATTACACTCTTCAAAACCACAACATTCAACAGCACAACAGTCAACAAAACAAATATAATATAATATAATATAATATAATATAATATAATATAATATAATATAATATAATATAATATAATATAATATAATATAATAATATTTCAGTGTAATGCAATGCAATATAATAATGCAAAAAAAGCATATTAATTTAATGTATTAATTTAGCAGATACTCAATAGAGCATTTCAAATTTTACCTCATGAGCCAACAATAAGCATAGTAGGCCTACACATACATTTGTAAGAAATAATGAAGGGGAAAAGAGAACAACATAGAAGAGACTTTTAATTGAATAAATAATAATAATACCAACAACAACTACAAAATTAATAATGATAATAACAACCCATTCTTGTCAGTTTATTGGCCATTGTTCAAGCTAATGTTGCTATGGGCAGCAACTGGGTTATGTAAATAATGCTGCAGAACCACAGTTTTGTCATTTTTTCATCAACCTTTAAAGCACTTGCCAAAAGTTGTCTTTGGATATTAATCTAGATTCATAAAAGATATTTTAACATCAAAAAACGACACATCACCATTAGACATGTTTAGGCAGAACAGACAGAAATGTACTGAGATGTTAAATCATTTTAGACATTTCATACCTCCATGCCAATAAAGTCTTTCTTTTTTGTGCAGGGCGCAAGAATGATTTGACGCATACCAACGTTTATGCAATTATCTATCCGTTTTATTTCTAGATTCCATGTTTACGGTCCATTTACCATTCTCTCTGAATTTTTTTTTTTGGAAATGATTTGCACATGTAAAGGGATACTAAAGTTCTTTTTAACAACGTCATAAGGGCTCTTTAATTTTCACCATGTGTGTAGATGCATAAAACATAAAATGTAATGGTTGAGTATGATTTTTTAATGATTATTGAAATCAATTCAGATATTTTTTACTGTGTTAAGGTGTATTGTCCAGGGCTAGAGCTAGATCATTCTGAGCCCCCTGAAAAAATATAGTTGTGGGCCCCCACCACCCTTCAGCCATATCATATACTGTATTAAGATATAAGCAGGCCAGCTAACCACCTACAGTAATAAGAGTTTCGGTAACACTTTACAATAAGGTTCATTAGTTAACATTAGCTGATGTATTAACTAACACAAACAAAACATGAGAAATACATTTATTACAGTATTTACTAATCTTTCACTTTAAAATAATTCTGTAGAAATTACAGTATTACTGGATATTACTGGCAACTAGCTGCCAGTAACTTACTGTAGATTTTACATCTATGTTATTTACTGGCAATAGTTTGTTCAAAGTGAAATAAACATGAAACATTTTTAGTCTTTATCTTCTACAGTATGTTACTGGCTGCATAATTACAGCTAATTTTTTACAGTGTTGTTAATGTTAGTTAATAGTAATAAAGCTTTTAATTGTTTGTTCATATTAGTTTACAGTGCATTAACTAACGTTAACAAGATTTTAATAAAGTATTAGTAATTGTTGAAAAGAACATTAACAAAGATTAATATATGCTGTATACGTGCAGTTCATTATTAGTTCATGTTAACTAATGTAGTTAACTAATGTTAACTAATGAACCTTATTGTAAAGTGTTACCAAAATTTCTTACAGAATAACAAAACAGATACCTTAAATAGGCTAAATGAACATAAGCCAAAAGCAAAATACACAAAAACTTTTGAACGCTACCCATTAATATAAATATTACATCAAATATTGTTTAAAGCATCTTGCAATTATTAAATACTTATAATGATAACAACATATAAAACATTATTACATAATAATAAAATACAATAAAAAAAGGACCAGCAATATACTGCAATAGTTTTCCATTTTTTTTTAAATATTTTTATCAGTCTGTTATTAAACAGTTGAAGTAGCGAATGTAAATGTAAATGTAAAAATAAAACCACTTAAATTATTTATTGTCTTAATTTTGAAAGAAGAAATCCTGGTACACAATATATTATATATATTATGTATTATTTAATACAGCTAATAGATGTATTCATCAACAGTGTGTTGTATACATGTCTCTTTCACTTCTTTACTAACTTCAGCAGTCGCCTCTCTCTCTAATTGGTTCTGTTCACGAGCTGAAGGTATGAATAATGAACTGAATAATTTAAAAACTCTCTTTAAAGGTGGGGTGCATGATCTCTGAAAGCCAATGTTGACATATGAGATCACCTAAACAAACACGCCCCTACCCCAATAGAATTCTTTTGATAGACCCGCCCCACACATATGCAACCCAGGCAACGATGTCGGTTACTAGACACACCCCTTACTGCTGATTGGCTACAAGTGTGTTTTGGTACTCAGCCCGACTCCCTTTTCGAAAGTGTTTTTAAAAAATCATGCACCCCACCATTTTAAACCATTCTAATGGAGGGGAGAGAGAAGATATTTGGAAACATTTATTTTTTTGTTATTTTATTAAAATCTTAGGCATGGAACTTATATATTAATAACAGAATCTGAGCCTGTATAGTATAACTTCTTGATTTTGTGGGGTCCTCTGGGCAATGGGGGTCTCTATAATTGTCACCACCTTTCACCCCACTATAGCAACTGCCCTGGTAATGTCCACACCCTCTGGCAACCAAAATCAAAAAGCACTCACGGACACACACCTACTATTCCTACTAGCCTTGTTGTCAGGTCAATAACACAAAACCATTCATTGTGATAATTAACCTGATGTTTTCCAGGTACTATTCTGTTTAGTTTTTCTCACCATAGCCCAAAATCACGGTGGTCCTACAGGCCCACACCTCATTGGAATGGCTCCATTGAGGTACTGCTTTTTATGCTCCAGTATGGACCAGACTGGGCATAACTGTGAATTACAATTGGTCAATTTGCTTGAATATGTACAATAACAATGCATCATTCCGTACTGGTTATTGTAGGATAATTTAATACACTGATAGTAGTCAAAATGGTCAAAAAAGGCCCCTAGCTATGTCACTGTGGCAGTACACTTTAAAAAGATCCTAATATGATAAGATAAATATATTTGCTCCTAATTTGCCGCTTTGAGGTACTAATATGCACTTTTTTGGTATAAATATTTACCACAGATATAAACTCTGATATGACGGTGCAAATAAGAAGGGGACCACCCCAGTGACAGTTTTTGACAATCTTTTTCCATACATAATCTTAGTGCTTCCTTAAAAAAAACTGTTAGGGTTATCAGAAGCTTGTCTAAGTTAATCTACAATATTACGTCAGAACAAAATATGACAATAGCAATAACAACGTGTAGTAACAAGCACCTCGACAAAATAATCGCAGGTAAGATTTTTCAATAGTTACACAGCACTTACTCTTGGATGTTATTTTAAATGTTTGACACTGATTGTTTGTAGTGAATTTGAACAGTTTGGCACGGCTAGGAAGGAAAGAGGGATGAAAATGTGGTTCTAATCATTCACAAAGATGCTTTTGTTCTGTAAAGGCCTTCTGTAAGCCTGTGGTCTAGTTTGAGGTATTCTGTCAGAGCCGTCTTAATTAGACTCATTATGCAGGGTTTGGAGGAAGCATGATACACTTATTTTTTATTTTTTATTTATCTAGACGGATAAAGAATGTGTGTTTTGAGAGGACGCTCAGTAAGTTGGAGTCACTATCAAAACAATGTTAAATCAGACTACTGACTCAGTTGGTCTTTCGGCCTGCAGTGTTTGCTTTGACCGAGACTTATTTACAGTATTGGCAGATCTGTAACATATTACGTAAATGAATGACTCTTAATATTTCATAACTATTCCCCGCAGTACCTGATCTCACCTAAGTAAGTTTACTGCTTCCTTTCCAACACATTTCGAGTAGTTTTCCTAACCTCAACCAAACCTGTGACCAAATCCAACAGTCAGCGTTAAATTCACATTTCTCAATCTGCGGAATAAAACTTTAAATATTGTAATCACCCCAAAAATCGAATTTTTCCATCTTTTCACTCAATATTGTGGCAACACCTCTAGAGAGAAGAGGTTTGTGTGTTTTGAAGATAAGCTTTCAGGGAATATTTCAACTGGAGCAGAGGTATGGTAAAAAAAGCAGAAAATCTTATCCCAGTCTAAATAGGATGAAACAACATTCTCCACCCTGTCTGTATGTCAATGAGAGATTTTCTCAGAGGTCTGAAAGGGCTCTCTGACTGGTCCGTCTCAGACTATATTTTCATTTTATTCTTTCTGTCCCGTTTAGTTTTTGGCTGGTTTATTTACCCCTCCTGGTGGACAGAGCATGCAACACAGCAACAAGGCCATCACAGCAACGTCCAGGTTATAATGCATTTCCCTGTGGTTTCGCACATGGCTTTAAAATAGTGACCTTACCAGTTAGTCTAATTAACCTGATCTACTTTCACCACATTACCGGGTTGAGATTGCATAACTAGAACTAGATAACAGCAAAAACACAGATCATGTAATGCAAGCATACTGAAAGATAGGTCAAGGGTCATTCGTGCAATTTAAACTTTTATTTTTTATCACTTTGAGTCATTATGGATTTGTGACACATAGCAAGTGAGTGTTTTGTTAGTGATGACGGTTTTATTGGGAGCTGAGTGAGATCATTTCCTGGCATATAAAAAAATTCAGAGTGACAAAGGTTTCCACATTCTTAAGCACATACATACCACAATCACATCAGATCAGATTGCACTCGAACAGAGTTCGGTTGTCATTAGCAGGTAATCAAAATAATGGTTTGGTAAATATATGGCAGTGCAGGTTAAACACATATCTGCATTGATTTGAACAGCTGGCAGCATTTAACCTCTTCTGATGAGGTCACTGTGTTAGTGGTTCAGATGGGACATTCTGGTTATGCAGCAGGGGAAAGTAAAATTTTTCAGAAAAACTTAATTTTAATAGATAATGTTATAGACAGAGATGTATTTTTGCTATGGTCAATAACTCACAAGTGTGGTCTATCAATGCCAGATGGAATTTTGAACAAATGTATAATTTCACTTTAAACACATGTAGTGAATTGTTACTTCCGACCCCACCTGTAGGGCCGAAAGTAACACACAGGTCGATCAAAAGTAACACAACAAAGCAAGATTGATTTTTGTGTTACACTTGTTTTTAGTAAATATACATGCACTGTAAAAAATACTTTGCTGCCTTAAATTTTTTTGTTAAATCAACTCAGATTTACAAGTCATGTCAACAGAGATGAGTTGTCATAACTTATAAAATATAGTTGAGAAAAGTCAACTTAATTTGATAAGTTATAACAACTAACCTTTTGTTATACAAACTCATCTCTAGTCAAGATAAATAATAGTAAGTTGAAATGACTTGTAAATCCGTGTTAATTCAACAAAAAATTTTAAGGCAGCAAAGTATTTTTTACAGTATATGACCTTGTTAATATGTAATTACATTTTCATTTTAAATTTCAGTTTTATCAAATGTTTCAAAAGCAACCAACAGTACAAACTTAAATTGTTGAAAAAAAAAATTCAACAGTTTGAAAATGAAATTAGAGAAAATCCTGTTGTTACGTTCGTCCCGCGTTACTTTTGCCCCGGTTCTCCCCTACTTAAAATTAAATGAATGTGCCTTGTGTTATAATATTTTGAACACTGTAAAAAACACTGTACCCTTTTTTTAAAACTTAAAAATGTAGGTTTAATTGACTTGCATAATTAAGTAGTTTAAACTGCATGCTGCATTTTTTACAGTTTAAATATCTATTTCTATAAAAGTTGTTTTAAAGTGAGACAAATGCAAAAATTAAACAAAATAAAAAAATCTATTGATAATATATAAATGGCACGTCCCCATGCAAAAACCTCACACAAACAAATATACATTTTTAAAGTTTTTTTGTTGTTGTTGTTGCTTGAAAGATTCTGATTACTAAAAAATCTGTAATATTTGTTACTTAATTGCCACAATGCTACATGTTAATGTAAAAAAGTTAAGTGAATGATACTTCACTGATATCTATCATTACCTGGCTATTGTTCAGGAAACTAACTTGACAGATTTTTACTCTTTCTGTTCTGTTCCCTATCCCCATCTCAAAATAAACATCAAATGAACCTGCTCATGGTGCATGAAGTTTAATACTTTCAAGCATGGCAATTACTCTATAGACTCTCGCCAGCAAAGTTCTTGATGCTGAGGCCCTCGCTTTTAGTTTCAATCATCCATTTCACACTAAAGTCAGTGTGGCCACGGTAAGTGTTATGCTATAGCTTTTTGGGAAGAAAAACACCCTAACTAAATTAAGAGCACATTTACTGCACTTGCACACAATAGAGTACTTTTGTAGCTAAAGAAAGAGAAACAATACATAGTGAGTTACAATAGCATGTCTCACTCTTGCTTTCTCACGAAATTTCGTTATATAGTCACATACATTTTAGATTCTTTTTTGTGATATTATCACGAATTTCCGTGTTTTTTCCTGATCGTATAACGAATTCCTGTTTTCGCATGATTATCACGTATTGGTTACTCAACTGTTTTGTCCTATTTTCTTACCTTTGTCACTTCGGTTTAGGGTTAGATTTATATAAAATGACATACCCAAACCCAACTCTAACCTTAACGCCAGGCGACATATAAAAAATAAATCCGAAAAAAAATAGTATAACCAATACATAAGTGACATTCAAAAGCAAGCACCAAATCTAACCCTAAACCGAAGCAACAATGGTTTGAAAATAGGAAAAAGCAGTTGAGTAACCAATACCTGATAATCACACGAAAACAGAAATTCGTTATGATCACAAAAAAAATCTAAAATGTACGTAACTATATCATGAAACCTTGTGAGACTGGGTAGAAAGTACCATGTATTGCTGGCATGGTTGTTAGATTACTAAATAAGATAATTAATAAACAACCCATAGCTAGGCAAGTGTTAATAATGTTCAAACTAAGAAAGAAATCACAGGCAGTGCACAGCCTTAGACAGTGTAATAAGTATTTTTATTGCATTTTATAATGCCATTGTCAATAATTAGTACAGATTACATGCAACTAGACCTACTGTACAGTTTTTTTTATTGTCTGCATGGACAGACACAAGAAGATTCAGGTTACAAATACACAGATATATGTGTTTTTTATACAGCATGAGGAAAAACGGCAGTGACTCGCATAAACATGGTCACCGGGGTTAGAACGAGAAAGGTGGGTGGCTAGTTGCCTTTTTTCATTTTCTATACCATTTCAAAGCCACCACCTATTCCTCCCCCAAGTCTCATCTGGAAAAGCAAAACAAATGTAAAAAAATAAAGAGAAGTAAACGAAACAATTAAAACGAAACTAAGTACATATAAGTCACTGTTGAAAATGTACACACATTCGTAAAAATACAATGAGAGGAGAGTCGAAGTGGTAGTTCCATTTAATTGGCTGAGGAAGTTAATCCCATCAGGCAAAGCTCCCGGGCAGGGATCTTTTACCTGGAGAATGGCAGCTCAAAGCTATTAATCACTGGGCAATGGAGCTCCGAGCCTATCAAAGACCTCGAACCGGCGTAAAGAGGACGCTACGGGTTATAGCGCGGATAACTGCTGTCGCTATACAGGATAGTGAGACATAAATACTGCTCTGTCACCTTCGTCACGCATTTGTTTGGTTACAATGGCAGACTTTATCAATTTGGAATACGGATGTCTACCAACAACCCCTTTGGTGGTGACTAAAAGCCTAAAAATCTTATTTGGTATGCTATTGTGGAAAAAGTCTCACTACATGCACAGCAGTTAGTGTTTTTATGATACCAAAAATGGCCTTTACTGTATGAGTGTTTGTCTTGGTCCCATTTTTGGTGCTATCAAGCTAGATCTAGAGTCCTGTTGCCTTATGAAAGACAGCTTTGAGTGCTAATGGTAAATAAAGGAATGATTTGATTTAAAGGGAGTCTGTACAGATATTGGCACCAAAAAGGACCAAAAAAAAAATTAAAAAACAAAATACCTTAGATTTGCTCTTTCTTATAAGCAAGAGAGGGCTACATATTTTTCTTCAATTTTTTTCTCTTTCGCTGAAATTTTGGTCCTGTCTTTTGAGAAAAGTCCTTCTGAGGTATCATTACACAATGAGTTCAACTTTTTAGTTTTGTTTTCTCTCTTTTTTCCTTAAAAATGCATAAATGCACTACAGAGACAAAAAGTATCAAAATAGACCTAGCTAAGATAAATATACAAACAGGTGTGTTACCTAAACCACTTATCTAACTTTTAATCTTTTCTTTTTTCTGAGAGATAATACACAAAAATCTAAAATTAAAATATCAATTAAAAACTGGGAAAACAAAAAGAAAACAATCAAAACCCAAAAGCAAAACCATGATACCTGCAGCACATATATGATAAATACATACACTTTTTAGCATAAGCAATACAGTATAGGAACTCTGAGCTCGAAACTTTACAATAGCTAAACAGGTGCAAAAAAATAAAACAATAACAAAAAAGTAAATGAAAAAGAGGGAATGCCCTTGAGAGCTAAGCCAAAGCTGTAGTATACAATAACACATCATTATACATGTTTGTATACAATAATACAACATGTCTGTAAAAGTAATGAAGAAAATCATGGCGATCACTAATACCGATGTGTTTCAGTCTACATCTTTATAAAACAGCTGTGTTTACAGGTGTACCTTAAAGCACAATTGTAGTCCATTTATTGAATGCAGCAATTTGTTTTTGAATTCCTTTGCAGTCATTATTGTAGCACGATGTTTCTCTTTGGATATTTTGGTTTCATCTGCAGGCATTTAGTGCGTTCGCTCTTCGAGTGGTCTACGGTACAAAATAAAAGCCTGTTTTACCAGAGTAACCGCTACCAGGAGCGTGATGATCTCTCAGGGATGCTTGTGTGCACGTGCGAGCTATACTTTGCATTAATTGGGAAGCGAGGTCCATGTAAGAGTGGCCTACGTTAATGCATTCTGCCTATCATCATTTCTGACAGCCAACTGACTGGCTCATTGAGTATGCTCTAATGACCAGCAGGCTCGATGGCTCTCATTGGCCTGGCCTTTCATTATGCATGCGGAATTAGAACAGACAATTAAACCTCCGCATTGAGGACCTGTACATAGACACTATGCTAATAGATCACTTAAAGTGGGCAATGTGTGATTTGGAGTAGACCCTTTTAAATATGTTGACCACTAAATGCCTCATACTTAACAGGACTCGGCATCTTTTTCAGAAGGGGATGGAGAGGTAGACTTTTATTTCGTTTTTTTTTTATTGTGTCTCATTTATTTGCTTCCATTCATGCTAATGAATTTGGAATTGAGAATCGGTATAACAATCCTATTTTGGTTGTTTTTTGAAGGACAACACCTTGAAGGTGACTTTCATTGGCCTTTTCTATTTCGTGAACCATTTTGAAAAGGAGGTAGAATTATTTTTGGTTTTAATTCCTTACAGATGTACAGTATGAGCATACACCTCTCTTCTGTGACCTTAAAAACAACAAGCAAAAAGATCCCCTAACGTCAAAAATGTGGAAAATTATTCAAAAAGTCTTTTTGTCCCTTGTATTTAGTTCTCTGTTATTTGTGCGGTAAATAATACTGTTTAATGCGCTAGGAAAGTATAGATAAGCAAGAAACTGAATTTCAGTGTTTCAATGTTTGACTGCTTTTTTGGTATTTGTTATTTTAAAATACTGCTAAGAGAGTAATTCTGTTAGGTAAACCATAATGCTGAGTCATTTGCATGAAAGTACATCACTGTTATTCAAGTGCCTTTTGCAATCTCCGAGGGTGAATCTTCCTCTAACCGTGGGTCTACACCAGACGCGAGTTCAATGATTTGCGCGAGTAGATTACATACAAAGTCAATGCAAAGACGCAATCAGACGCGTCCTTGCGCGGGGCGATGCGAATGACGCAATATGGACGGCACGTTTACAGCGAAAACACGCGCTATTCGCCTCAAACGCATCTTCGCCCAAGTTGAAAGTATTCAACTCAAGCGAAAAATTCGCATGGCACGAAGTTAAATCCCGCGAGTAATCTAGAGCGAGTAACGCGATGCCCCGCGCTTGGTGTGTACGTAGCATTACTGTGGGTTTACACCAGATGCGAGTTCACAATTTGCGCGAGTAAATTACATACAAAGTCAATGCAAAGACGCAATCAGACGCGTCCTCGCGTGGGGCGATGCGAATGACGCAATATGGGTGGCGCGTTAACAGCGAAAACACGCGCTATTATCCTCAAACGCATCTTCGCCCAAGTTGAAAATATTCAACTTGAGTGAAAAATTTGCATGACACGAAGTTAAATCCCGCGAGTAATCTAGAGCGAGTAACACGATGCCCTGCGCTTGGTGTGTACGTAGCATTTTACACCAGATGCGAGTTCAACGATTTGCGCGAGTAGATTACATACAAAGTCAATGCAAAGACGTTATCAGACGCGTCCTCGCGGGGCGATGCGAGTGATGCGATATGGGTGGCGCGTTTGCCGTGAAAACACGCGCTATTCGCCTCAAACGCGTCTTCGCCCAAGTTGAAAATATTTAACTCAAGCGAAAAATTCGCATGACACGAAGTTAAATCCCGCAAGTAATCTAAAGTGAGTAACGCGATGCCCCGCGCTTGGTGTGTACGTAGCATTACTGTGGGTTTACACCAGATGCGAGTTCAACGATTTGCGCGAGTAGATTACATACAAAGTCAATGCAAAGACGTAATCAGACGCGTCCTCGCGGGGCGATGCGAATGATGCGATATGGGCGGCGCGTTTGCCGTGAAAACACGCGCTATTCGCCTCAAACGCATCTTCGCCCAAGTTGAAAATATTCGAAGTTAAATCCCGCGAGTAATCTAGAGTGAGCAACGCAATGCGAAATTGGTGTAATCCCACAGTTAGACTGAATTCTCAACACCGCAATCGCCTGAGCACAAGATGGGGTAAAATCAAATCCTAAGTGCTTCTCATATTAACTAATGAACAGCAAGAGGCTTTTTTAATACTGCTTTTTTGCATTTTTGTTTCCTTTTCAGTTTGCTTATTTGGCCTTTAAACATATGTAGTGTTAATAACTCATCAGGTTAACAACATATATCTAAACAGTTCTCTCCTTTTATGAAAAAAAGCATATGCATTTTACACTTTGGTTTTTGGAATGCTCTGTAGTGTAAGTTAAAAACAAATTATTTAACGGAAAAAAAACAAACATATTATTTTAAAATGACGTGTTTGTGTTCTTTTGGCCAGTTCTTTAGGAAAAGAAAGGATAAATAAAAAAAAGAGTTTTTTTGGTTTACTAAATATCTCTTTGGTTACCTGTAACAAAAGTAAAATGGGGAAAACGAAAAAAGCAACATATATTAAATTAAAACTTGGAATTTGGCATGACACTATACTGAGAAACGTTTCTTTTATAGTTCAGCAAAAGCAAAATCTCACATGCTAATCACTTTCTACCGACACAGTGAATTGCAAATAACTTTTATATATCTACTAACTACAGAACTGATAATGAAAGAGTCACCGTGTTGGTTAACCACAGCACAAATCCCCTTTGTAATAACAGCATGAGGGGGCAAACACTGTGTTCTGAGGTATTCTGTGACCGTGTTATCTTTTACATTAAAGCAATATTTTGTATCGCAGCTGATATCAATTGGCTTCCACAGAAAACTTTGAAATAAAAGATATAAATGGTGCAAAATAAAAATGCTTGTGAGGAACAAATGCCTGTAAAGTTAATTTTAGGATCTTACAGGGAGCCCTGCATTGTGTATTAAACCTCGTCTCTTTAGTTTCAGCTTCTCTCTGCTTTTTTAATGGTTTGAGTGGTTTGTTACCTTAGTATTTGATGTTAGATCTGTGGTACCGTTCACTATTTCCGCATCTGTCACTTAGTAAGTGCTATCCTCATTCATCTAACTCTGGGGGTAAGTTTGGAGGGTTTTTTTTGGGGGGGGGGGTGTTTGGAACTTCTCTCCCGAACGAAACTTTTTTTTTGGAATGATAAGAGAGAAAAAAAATAATCAACAGAAGACATATAATAATTGAATAATACCACAATGAAAAACGTTGATCATTTAGAAATAAACGACTATGACGGTAAAGCAAAAGGAGAAATCGAAAGCTACTGCACACATATTATAATCAACAATACAGTCAATAGAGTCTCTGAGCCGGTCCTCCTCAAGCCTCGGGTCAGTCTGGCTGTCATAACAGCACCACAGGAGAACAACAGCAAAAGTTCCTTTTCCTGAAATAGGCCTTTTTGGGGGTGGCAACATTTTCTACTTTAAGTTTGGCTAAAGATAAGGAGGGCGCGCAGCCACTGTCTGATCAGAGAGGTTAATGCTGCCCCGAGACAGCACACCTCGCGCTGCGAGTCCAGTCATGTAAACGGGAAACAGACAAAGAAAAAGGAGGTGACCCGGGATGCCGTTGCCAGTCTTACAGCTTGTTGTGTTTCAGTCTTTGCTTTGCTTTTGTCAGGAGTGGTGAACTTAACTGCGTGACGGCAAAGTTACGGAGTCTTGCAGCATCCCTATAGAAAAAATCTGGATGAAAGCAGAAGTCATTCTAAAGATGTGTTTTTCTCATCTTTTCCCTCTTTTTTCTTTCTGAGGTAAATCACCTCCGTGTATGTATCCCATAGAAAAGCGGTGTTCTCAGGCCCAAAGAACATTAGAGCTAAAAAGACTTAAAACGGAGAAACCTCAGGTGACTTCCGAAAAGAAAAAAAACCCCGACTATACACACTTGCGTGAGTATACTGATGTTATATCTTGTCAGGTTTCCCTCAGTAGCTCTGCGGTGGTCCGTACTTCTAACATAGCATATTTCAAAACACAGGCGGTCTCAAACGCAAAAGTGTCTTTTTGAGGATACTGACCGAAGAAATAAAAAAAAATGAAGGGGATAAAAGCATGTTGTGTTTTTTGCTTTATAAACTGATGAGGTCTAACCCTGTTTTGGTTTTCGAAGTTGTAGTTGGTTTTGGATCTTTGTTTTCTTGAACACCTTGAATATGAGGGAGGGGCTAGGCCAGTAAGCTCCGCCTCCACCACATCGCTTTTACTCCAGCTCCTCTGTTGGAAGATCCTCCTCCATGTCGCGCTCGTCACCGGGCATGCTCATGTTTTGAGTGACAGATGCCATGAGGGACATGGGTCTGCTATCCTCTTCCATCTCAGCTGGCTCCTCCTTCACATGAACCTGGTGTCTGTAACGCAAATTAAGAGATGACATTTTGAAATTGTTACCTAAAATGAAAGTTGGAGCTATGGGTATGCACGTGACGTCACCTTCGGCGAAAGTGACTGCGGTTACGCCCACTGAGTGGCAAAAGACAAGCGACAGCATTTGTGTACAGTGTGAAATCTGCGGAGAAAACGCGCCTAAATGGGAAAAAGCAGATAGACTGTACTAACAGATTAACAAGAATTCGAAGCTATCGTTTTACAGACTGCCAAAAAAAACACAGAAAGGAGAAGTAAATAGATCGTTCATGCCAACGTCCACAGACCACAGGTGGGTTGATAAGTTGCTAGCGTCACTATCAAGCAGAGGTTTTACTTTCTACTTAAAAGTATTTTTCAAGTATTTGTATTTTATCCGTGTTTTTCTTTGGAAAACATACATTCCAAAGCATATTATCAAAAATTTTACTCTATTACACTTCATAAAAACAAGTTTTTGTTTTACATTTAATATACACGTACTTTTACTCAAGTAAAAATACAAAATTTTAATGTAATTAGGTGTTAAATAAACTTTAATATGCAATATTAAAGAATACACAGTATGACTATATGCTTTAGAATGTAGTGAATAATTTTTTTTGCAATACAAACACCCAAATAAAGCACAGATACTCGGAAAATGTAACTAATGTAACCAAGTATTGTCCACGTCTGCTGACAAGTCCAACTAAATTCTATTTAAGTTAATAAAAGTCAGTTTTACTGGCGTTTTTCGCAGCAGCCGCTATGATAACCAGCCATTTTGTTGAATCATTTGCCACTCAACAGGGCGAGTTCAGGCGTGGTCACGTGGAAAAGTGACGTCAATGCATACCCTCTATTTTCAATCATGCAAATCAAGTAAAATAATATAATATCAAAATAAATAGCAATATTTAATATAAAAATTGAAATAAAATAATATTTAAAAAGGTTTATGTATCATAATTTACAATAGTTTCATCACAAATCTGTTTAGCACTATTAAATGTCCGATTGGTAAGGTAATAAATGAATCTTATTAAGAAATGTTTTCACACAATTTGCCGAATCTTTACTAATAACAACAAAACCTGAGTTAGCTAGTAATTGTGTTGGTTAGTTGACTACTCTTACCCATACTGCTGTGGAGAGAGGCCAGGGCTGCAGCTGCCGTTACTGTTGACCTGTTCAACAGTGCTGCTGACATCATCGTGACCGACGTGCAGCATGTTAAGGCTCGCACCTGTGCTGTTGTTCAACAGGGTGGGGCTGTTCAGAAGACCAAGACTGCTTTCCGCAAGTGCAGCCTGCACAAATATACACACAGATCACAGATAAGTGAAATATTTAATATGGAAAATAAGGCATGAGATATTCAATTAAGAAAGAGTGGTTGTGTTATCAGTAAATTTCACAGTGCCAACAACAACAAGGCTCAAGAATGCACGTACTGATAAAATATGTGCACCTTGAAGGCACTCTAAATTACTCGGGATAAAAGCATACACCGAATGCAAAATGTAAATATTGCCTGTTGCAGAATTGTACAAGTTATAAGGTCTGAAATAATTGTTATGGTAAATATAATGTGTAAAAATGCGTTAAGGCAAACAGCCAGATGTATTTTAAGAGATTTGGAGGCAGTGGATCTGTAGGTTGTTTTGTTTCACCACTAGGGGTCTCCTCACTTCCACACAACAGACTTTACTGCTTGCTGAGGCTAACACAAACACCCCGATATATATTCCTGTCAATCATGTGCTCAGTACTTCTTACAATTTGCTCTTAACATCACAGAATAATCAGAAGTAAACTTTTAGCAAGACATTACATTTTTACTAAAGCTATACAATACATATTTTGCCCGTTTTGTTTTAGAGACAAAAAGAAACTAAACTTCAGTAAAAAAAATATTAATCAATATATTTGGGTTCAAAAGTTTGTTGTAAAAAAACTTATAATATATAATCCGCATTTTGAGTTGTAAAATAAAATAAAATAATAATAATAATAATAATAATAAAAACAACAATAATAATGAGAATAATAATAATATGAAATTCAGAAGTTTAGCATGTTATTTTCCTGCTTTATGTACATTTAATTAATCCAGATTTGATAAAACCACTAAAAACATTTAAAAGCACTTACATATTAATTTTAAATATTTCCTAAAATTGTTTAAAAATATTGTTTTATGCATACATTTTATTTGTATAATTTTATATGAATTGTTGCAATTGTTTTTTCTATTTTCATTGTAAATTTCAATCTTAAATTTTAATGTTCATACAGTCCAAAAACTGCTTTACTGAGTTCATAAACTGCTGCTCTTGAAAGGAATTTTTTAATACATTTCAATTTAAAAAAGCCTTCAAATAAGCTCCCATTCAAAAGCAATGGCAAATTCTTTTTTAAGTAAATACAAATCTAAATACTTATAATTATACATATGGATATTTTAATGTATAATGAAAGGTGGAACGGAAAGCAGTTCTGGCCGGTTTCCTGCATCTCCCAGCAGTCGCTTCTGAACGAGTGCAACTGAGAATTTTATGTGCTGCTTGTGCCAATTCAAACTGTCGTGACTGGCCGAAATATGCCGAGACAGGAGAGAGAGAAATGAAAAGAGTTTGAGGGAAATTCATTCTGATTCTGTGGAGACGGGGTGGTGACAAGAAAGCTGATCAGGGTCATGCAACGTTTATCTGATGTAAAAGGGGCCATTTTTCCCCTTTAAATATCCAAAACAAACTTCCAATCTTTTAAGATTTTTTATTTTATATATTGTACACGATTAATGCCTGTCTAAAATGATAATCAGGTAGATGTCAGGCCAGATAATACTTGCATTACCAAATTAAAAAATGGCTTTACAGTTTAGGGAGGATGCAAAACACAACACACCACTTAAAGAATTGCAAAGTAAAAAAAAAGGAGTTTCTGAGAAATCCTAATGGAAAACTAGAAATAATTATCCAGCACTCTTCTGCACTGTTGTGCTTTTCTCTGTGTTGGCTCTTTTGTTAAAGATTTAGTTTATGTGTGCCCTTTTCAGGATGAGCAATTTCATTTCCATAGAGATGGCCTGCGGGGTCAGAACAGGACAAACTGGGCCAGGGTGGTGCATGTGCGTGTATGTGTTGGTCCATGATTAGCTGGCTGTTTGTTTGTCAGGCACTGACATGGCTTGTCCCGTCAAGAGACGGATGAGCACAGACCTGACAGAGAGAGAGCGAGCCACACACCCAGACCAGAAAGCCAGCACAAAGGCTAACCCTCCTAGATCCATCTCTGTCTCATCACACAGCGTTCTTGGGAAAAACACACACACACAAACACTGGAGCAGAGCTGGGTGAGCGTCGCACAACTCTAAAATCTCAGAGAAGTTTGGTGACGTGGTGGCTTTCAGATGGATTTCTAGGACAGATGCTAATTTTATGCCGTGACCTTCATTGACAAATATTTGACACTATAAATCACATACGGCTGAGTGGAAACATGTACACCTGGAGGGAGGAGAAGCGAGGAGGTTTGGGAGAAGGAGCTAATTACAAGAGGAAATTGTTATCAGTGCCCCTTGTGTGGTTGATCTGGTCTGCACCGGGTCACCCATTTTTTCCCTTGATCTTTCTATAACCTTTTGTCCTTGGCCATACAAGATCATTTAAGTTTGGGCAAATTTGCAACTGAATCATTCAGAGTGATCTGTGAACTGGTTTGACGGATTCACTGAACGGATTCACTCAGAAGTGATTCACTCACAAATATGCCATGCAGGTAATATCAAGACAGAACTAAAATATTTTCATTATAGAAATACTATTTATTGTTTATACTTTAAATATTTTTATGACTTTCCGAGACACTACCCCCCCAAAAAAATCATGATCTCATTAACAGTTATATTTTCACAATATGTTTTTTTTACATTATATAGGATGAATTTATGTATATCACATAAAATGGGTTTCACATACTGGGTCACAATTTTTAAAATTCCCAGAATGACTTTAGCAACTCTTTGTGTGTGTGTGTGTGTGTGTGTGTGTGTGTGTGTTATTTTGATGCATGGAAAACACACACTCACCTGATAACTGGCATTCAGGGAGCCGAATCCCAGTCCGGAAATCATATTCTTCACGAGTGTGGGACTTCTGAAAAGAGGAAAGTAAAACATGGCCATTAGCTACCTGATGTCCCAAAATTCCGTGAAGTAGTCACACATTATTTTGCTCAGTTTTGTGTGACACTGTTTTTCCTATTTTTAAACAATTGTTGCTTCGGTTTGGGGTTAGATTTGCTGTTTGCGTTAGGATGTCACTTAATGTATTGGTTTATACCATTTTTTTGTATGCTTTTTAAACCATCGTCGCCTGACGTTAGGGTTAGAGTTGGGTTTGGGTAAGGATGTCATTTTATGTAACAGAAAGTTGTTCTGGCCCCAGACCGAGGCGACAATTGTTTAAAAATAGGAAAAAACAGTTGAGTAACCAATACGTGAAACTGTCACGGAAAAGAAAGTCGTGTCAGGGGCGCGTAATATGGTGGAAATACGTGACAATGTCACGCAAAACTGAGCAAAATAATGCGTGACTATTTCACGTATTTTGTGAGATCAGGTTGCCATTAGAGTAAGTGCAAGTGTGGAAAACTACAGATCTTGTTCATCTGATGACACATACAAACACCAGCGAAAACCCAACGCATTCTGACACAGCATATTGCACAAGAAACACACACACAAAATTCCGTTTGTTCCCGTTTGTGAGCTACAAGGCTGAGATCTGGAGCGCAGGCCGTCGGCTGGGTAATTTGCCGTCGTCTCTCTGGCAAAGCTTAAGACGGCGTGTAACATCTGTTTGTACAAATGCAAGCAGGCACGCTTTCTGCTGTGGATCTGCTCACAATGTACCCTAAACAGTGTAGACACAGACGGGAAAAACACACACGCGCATAAACACGTACCGCCAAATGCAAGCAGACGAGGTACAAAAGAGACCTTTGTGCTTCTGACTGGAGAGTCCATAATAAGGTAATGATGGGAAGCCCATTAGGGTAATCATACATGCCAATAACCATTATAGCCCCACTTACAGACCAGGCTTACAAGCTTATGGTTTAGCTAAAGGAATAAAGCCTGTTTTGGGAAATTTGACTGAATAAATAGTCTTCATCTTGAAGAATGCCGTTTTAATCCAATGTTACACAGGTTATTTTAAATGAAGTATGACTTTGCTCATTCGGGCGGTTAAATGCAGGCTCGCGTTTGAGATTTAAAAACTCTCGGGATTCTTGAATGTCAAAAATGTAGTTTATTGCTTACACAAAGTCATTTAGGACACTTGATTTATTTTTAGTTTTGTGTTGCCTTAAAATAAATCTTTGAAGAAGCACTGGTAAGGGACAGGTGCATGCCTAGGGTGAAACTACCCACCCGGTCATCTTTGGTGGTCTCCTCTTTTGGTATTCCACTTCGTCCACGGTCCAGACGGCACCCTTGACGTTCTCCACTCGCACAAAGCACTTGTGCAGACTCAGGTTATGGCGCACAGCATTCTGGGTAACGGAGAGACGGAGAGCAAAAAGATGAAGTTTTTCTCTACACCGTAGGTATCTTAAGCACAATCGTGACTGCTTTGCTCTCATTGCTGGAAATGCAATTATGGCGAAGCCTGATATAAACAGCCTTTAATAATGGCATAAATCTTATACCTGCTTTCTAATTAAAAGAGCGCACGTGATGATGGGCACAAAAGATTGTGTGGCTCAGATAGGGACGTGTCGAGCGAGCGTACAGTATCTCTCCATCTCAAACTCGCCACCCCCTCATACACACACACACACACAAGCAATTAAGTGCACATGCTATCGAGGAGAAGTGACAATGTGGTGCCACACCATCACAACAGTAGGAGTTTTTAACGCAAAAAAAATAAAACGATGCACCATACAAGACTCCCTCCCCCATAACCGGCAAACCAACCCCTTGCTTTTTTATTTTAAATTTTACTAATCAGCCACTATCTAGAATAACACCCCCAAGGGACGCCCCTTCCTTTTCATCTGCTATTTGTAGTTGTTCATGCCCAATTTCATTACCAATTTTAATTCGTGTATAATTAAATCCTGTGTATTTTTTCAGACGCGCTCTTTTTTTTCCAATCCATGAGGGAGGGACTGCTGATTCTAGAATCACTCCTAACCATAATTACAAGTGCCATAATCAGGCGAGGCCTCCCTCCTTTGAATAAATTTCCCCGTGCAGGAGGCATGATGCTTCGTTTTGCAAATGAGTATGACCCCAATTTCAGCCTGCCACCTCACCGATTTTATTTGCATTCCCATCCGTGATGAAAGACTAATTCTCTCAGTTAAAACATTAGCAGCAATTTAAAGGGGGTCAGCCTTGGTAGACATAAACAAAATGCCTTCCTAGCCGTGTGTGACTGGAGGGGTGCTCGCTCTGGAGGAGGTTGGGGTGCATAGCGATATTAGAAAGATGGCACGCGTGATGTGCGTGTCAGACGGGTCTTGGATCTGTCGGTGGCGTTGTCTACACACAGACAGAGGACACCGCGGCCACCATTTTACTGTCTCATCAGCCCGAGCGATCACTGTTTTTGTATGCATATTAATAAGATGAGAAATAGTGGTGGATGTATGTAATGTACAGTTTACAGTCAACACGAAATGGCATTCGCAACTATCTCTGTAATTTCTGGTTTGAACAGGATGTACAAGAATAGTGAGTTAAGTGGAAGGGTTAAAAGAATTTGCCAATGTGTTAAGAAAAAAAAACATCCTGCACAACTTTGCCTGCAATCTAAATTAATTGTATGCATTAAGGAAGAAAGCAAGATCTCTTTTAATGCTAAAGAAACCAGACACAACACTGGGCTTAAAAATGATACAGTTTTTACAGAAGATTTTTTGTCCACAAGTGGAGTTTTTTTTTTTTTTTTTTTGCTGCTGTCGCCCTGTTAACTTGCTTACCGGGAGACTGCTGACACTAGCTTAGTTTAATGTTTTGTAACAAAATAGCTTTTATTGTAATGGACCGGCTACAATCTAAAAAATGTCACTGTTTCAATTTTGTAGGTGTGTGGTGCAGGGGTGGCGTTATTGCAAATTCTTTATGTAACACTATTATATATTTTAAAGGATGAGTCCATTTTCATTTTTCAAAATCCAGATAATTTACTCACCACCTCATCCAAAATGTTATTGTTTTTTTGTTCAGTCGAGAAGAAATTATGTTTTTTGAGGAAAACATTCCAGGATTTTCTAATTTTAATGGACTTTAATGGACCCCAACATGTTTAATGCAGTTTAAAACTGCAGTTTCAAAGAACTCTAAATGATCCCAAATTAGGCATACGGGTCTTATCTAGCGAAACGATTGTCATTTTTGACAAGAAAAATAAAAAATATGCACTTTTAAACCACAACTTCTCGTCTATCTCTGGGGTCCTGTGATGCGCAAGTGCAACCTCACACAATACGTCATCACGTCAAGAGATCACGGATGACGAGTTCGTAACTACGCCCCAGTGTTTACAAGTGTGAAGAAAGAGGACCGTTCCGACGTTGTTGTATGTCGAATGATACTAATTAATGTCTTTGTGTCAGTTTATTGTTTAAAATTATCGGCAAATGTGCATTTTATATATGTAACACGTGAGCTTTCGACGTCATTACGCAACTACGTGAGGTCGCGCTGGCGAGTCACAGGACCGGAGATAAAAAAGAAGTTGTGGTTTAAAAGTGCATATTTTTTGTCAAAAATGCCAATCGTTTTGCTACTTAAGACCCTTATGCCTCGTTTGGGATCGTTTAGAGTCCTTTGAAACTCCGTTGAAACTGCAATTTAAAACTGCATTAAGTTAAGTGTTGGGGTCCATTAAAGTCCATTAAAATTAGAAAAATCCTGGAATGTTTTCCTCAAAAAACATAATTTCTTTCGACTGAACAAAGAATGACATCAACATTTTGGATGACATGGTGGAGTAAATTATCTGGATTTTTTTTTAAGAAGATGAACTAATCCTTTAAGGGCCATTTGCATGTAAGATGGAAAGGCATGTCTAGTTTAATATGACATCTGTTATTTATCATCAGAAAAAGTATATATCATTTTATTAGATTAGATTGTAATCTATGAGGATAATAAAATGTGCAATAATAATATATATAAATTTCTATATACTATATATTTAATAATTTTCATGATTTCTGTAGTTTCTTTTCTTTATTTTTTATGTAAAGCTGCTTTGAAAGAATGCAACATTGTAAAACGCTATAATAAAAATTTCACTTGACTTAACATGAACACAAAGTAAAATACTCATCTATAAACTACCGTGTACCAGTAAAATAAAATGCTTACTGGCGACAACAGTATTAAACCTCAGCAGCAGCCTTTAATATTTATGTTTAACAAAAACAAGGCCCAGAGAAAAGATCAGGGTGAGCTACGAATATTTCTTAAAATAACTTTAAATACACAATTATTAATTCAACTACTGCAAAAAGGACTGTGGGAAATGAATTACACAAATCGCTGACAGATGCTACACACCATAACATCTCCATAGGATAAAAAAACCTTTACAAGCAAATGCACGCTCAGAAAAAACGGGTGATTTGCGTTCCCGGCTAGTGTCCATCTTGCGAATAAGAGCCGACCCTCGAACTGATCAATGACTTCCTCTGCTTTCTGTACTTGACTTTTCATGAAATATAGATGGCCATTAAGAGCACCAGGGAACATGCATCTCCATTTCTATATTTAATACCGGTGCCAAATGACTGGCAAGAGGGAAAGACGAGCGAGAATGTGGAGTTATTAAAAAAGAAGAGAGATGGTCAGAGAAGGTGGAGGGAATAAAATAAATCAGGCTCTGTTGGAGAAGGAAAAGCAGACGAATACATTAAATTGTTAAATTTCATAAAAGTGAAATGAGTTGTTAAAGATATTCCTGCCACTTGCGACTCCCTTCCCCTGAACTGTACTCTCGCTGCCTAAGCTCACTAACTGTTCCTGGGTGCCACTGCGGTTCAAGGCTATTAGCCTGCTGTTCTATCTCACAGCCTTCTGTGTTCCCATCACACCTTTCCTTCCTCATCTCCAGAGGCTCAGACACACAAATGAGCCCTGGGCCAATGTTGGCTGAATGTGGGGCAGCACCTCTTCAGCCCAGGCTACAGGCTACGTGAATGGTTAATGAAGAAGATGACTGACGGGAAGAAAGCTACGCTATGTGGCGTCCATTTCCTCCCTGGGCTGATGGTGTCTGTTCAGGCTACTGGTCCAGAGGGGGGAGAGAGGAGAGGAGGTGCCTGTTTTAGCACGTCTTTCTAAAGGCAAGGCTAATGGCCGAGCAGGCTGATGGGGATATGGGCCGATAAATGGGAAGGTTACATGGTTGACCCGGGCCTTTAATGACCGCTCGACATCGCACTTCACCATAAGCCTGTAGTCTTTACTTTAGACAGAGAGAAAGAGCAGTGTGATCGGTGACAAACCCATTAAGGCAAGCTTAGAGAGAAAGTTTAACACCGGAAATGGTCATGACACTCTCCTGCATGAATAAATAGATGTCTGCCACCATGATCAATAAAGAATATACACAAACATCACCTATGCAAAATTACAATTATGACCTGGTTTAACTTGTGCTTAAATTTAAATTAATTTAAGATCACTAAAACTTAATATAAAACCAGACTGCAGGTGGTTAGTGAGGAAGTTGCAGGATTTTAAATGATTAGTCCATTTTCTTAAAAAAAATCTAAATACATTACTCCCACCATGTCATCCAAAATGTTAATGTCTTTCTTTGTTCAGTTGAGAAGAAATTATGTTTTTTGAGGAAAACATTCCAGGATTTTTCTCATTTTAATGGACTTTAATGGACCCCAACACGTAACAGTTTTAATGCAGTTTAAAATTGCAGTTTAAATGACTCTAAACGATCTCAAACGAGGCATAAGGGTCTTATCTAGCGAAACAATTGTCATTTTTGACAAGAAAAATAAAAACTTCTCGTCTTCCTCCGGTCCTGTGACGCGCCAGCGCATCCTCACGTAATACGTCATCACGTCAACACGTTCCGATGTTGTTGTATGTCGAATGATACTAATTAATGTCTTTGTGTCAGTTTATTGTTTAAAAATTTCCGCAAATGTGCGTTTCATATGTAACACGTAACCTTTCCACGGCATTACGCAATTACGTGAGGTCGCGCTGGCACGTTTCAGGGCCGGAGGAAGAAGACAAGTTGTGGATTAAAAGTGCATATTTTTTATTTTTCTTGTCAAAAATGACAATCGTTTCACTAGATAAGACCCTTATGCCTCGTTTGGGATCATTTAGAGAACTTTGAAGCTGTGACGAAATTGCAATATTAAACTACATTAAAACTGTTACGTGTTGGGGTCCATTAAACCTGTAATGTTTTCCTCAAAAAACATAATTTCTTCTCGACTGAACAAAGAACGACATCAACATTTTGGATGACATGGTGGTGAGTAATTATCTGGATTTTTGGACTAATCCTTTAAGCTGAAGATATAGTTTTCATTCAGATTTAAATTGAAATTTAGGTGCACTACCTAAAATGATGCTTATATGCGAAAAGACGTGCAACCCTTTATTGAATTCATCCCAGGGTGTCCAGAACAATGTTAATATAAAGAAATTAAGAAAAATTCTTGTTGTTAATATTTCTAAGACAAAACTTGCGCAACAGGTGTACATAGCTTTGGTGATGTTTGGTATCACTTCATGTGGTTAAAGCGTCTGATCAAAGCTTGAATTTCCATACAAAATAACAGCAGCTGGTTCACAGGGGTCGGGAAAACCTGCTACTGTGCCCAGGGGAGAGCTGCTCACATGTGGAGGGCTCCAGTTGAGATGCAAAGCTGATATAAATCTGACTCCGGACCAGCGGGCGCATGTTGATCAACCAGTCCAAATTAAACAGCCTGATAAGAGTCCACTGAATTACGTGCTTATAGACTGATAACACATCACTACAGATCAATTGTGTGTGTGTGTGTGTGTGTGTGTGTGAGGTTGTATACATACACACACAGCACCAGTGGACTATGCAAGGTTTTATTCATCCATGGAATTCCAAGATCAGATTTCCAACCAGCAGACTCTAGATATCGATTGCTTTAAGTGTTAAAATGAATCATTGCACTTATGGCTGCTTTATTAATATTAATGATAGAGGTAAATAATCTTTAATATATTTGGTATTTATGTAATAGCTTAAAGATAAAAGGAACGTATTTGTGGTTTGGTGTCAATGGTGGGGTGCTTAAGCCTTACTGATGGGGATACTTAAGATAAAATGCTGTCATATCCCAACCAGAACCTTTGTGGTTCTGGTTATTCATTATCCATGTAATCAAATGCCAATACATTTGCCTGCTCTCTCTCACACAATCACAACAATGAGAAGTGCACACCAGGACACCCAAAAAAGAGGGAATATTTGTAGAGAGAAGGGAGAAAAAAACAGATGGGTTGTATCTTGTATGTCTGGGTGAAGTCAGGCATCGTTAATAACCCTACTGTTATTGGAGCACCACAGAAAGCCGTATCTCTGTTGTACCCGTTGTACCCCTTGGCACACAGGCAGGATTTATTGTTGTTTGGGTAGTGCTGAACAATGGGCCGGGTCTGTTTTTATCTCTGCGAGGCTCGCATAAAAGGAGCCTCCGGCCTCATTGCCGGCAGGCAAGCGTAAGCTCTTCTAAACAATATTATATAATGTAAGTGTTCGGTACACAGTGACCCCTGCAGAATGGTTAACAACTATTTTTATCACACACACAAAAAACAAGATCATCACATTATGAATAAAATCATAGAGATACCAAATATATACAGTATGCGACCCTGCCTGTGAGATCCAGGCCGAAAGTCTATTCATATCACTTTCAATCTTTGACATGGCCTTACTCAGTGAATATTAAATATATCAAGGTTATATTTTCACACAATTTTGATTTTATGTAGGAAACAATAAATTACAAAAAACGTCAGCTGGGTTTTTACAGACTGGGTAGCGTTAAAGAATCACATGGGACGTTACTGTACCTTCCATGTTGCTGTGTTTCTCCTGAAATAGGCGAACATTCGTGTAAACCAGTTGTAGATCTCATTTAGAGTCAGCTGACGGTCGGGAGCTTCCAGAATGGCCTGGGGAAAAAAGTGAAGAGAAAGCAAAAGAGATGGCGTGAGCGAGTGTCAAGAGGTGATTCAAACGGCTGTTATTAGCGTAACATTAGCTGATGGACCGCTTCCATGCATTATGGATAGTGCCGAGAATTTCGACATGACTGACATCCAGCTACGAGATCATAAATCCTCAGTTACCAGCATGCACCTCTGAACTCAGCTCTAGTGCACTGGGGTACTAAAACCACAGACTGGATCGGTCCATTATATACACAGGTTGACTTACGTGTCGTATGAGAGAAGCATAGGTGAATGGAGGCCTGACATCAGCGTTTTTGTAGAATTCACAATTCTGTGCGAGTTCTGTAACAGATGTAAACAAGCGAGTCTTAAGTACACTTCAATGGCATAGAAATCAACCTCTAAGTGGGCATATACACCAAAGCGTTTAAACGGCAGGCAGACGTCGACTGTGGGCGCTTGGCAGCGTTTTTCCAGCTAAGCGCATTTGTTTGCTTTTATACTTTATTGGTCGTTGAACGATGCACCGGTTAGTTGTTGTAATATTTGTCCCACCCCTAGTGATATTTGTCGAACCCATGCCCTTTGCACTGTCCCAGGGAACACACATACAGATAAAAAAGTGCATCTGCCTGATGCATAAATGTAAATGTGGTGAATTTTGTGCGGGTGCATGACTGACCCGATGCGTTGGGGGTGCAGAACTTGTCTGAGTTGCGGCGACGGATGGGTCCGACTCCGTGCAGGCTGGAGGAGCTGATGACGGAGGGTCCCTGCCTCATGGGGGTGATGGGGGTGGCAGCTGAGGTGGGGGGGTGTGGCAAGCCCTCAGGAAACCCTTCGTTTTCTCGTTTCGACATTGACACACTAGAGGCCAGGTTCAGCTGGATAGGAGGAAATGGTAGAGTTTAACCTCATTTGCAATTAAACAAATTCAGATTTAAAGGAAACCACCGTTTTTCAATATCTTACTATGTAACTTAGACGAATTAATACATACGTATCTTTTTCCAATGCGTGCACTTTTAATCTTTGTACAGCGCGTCGTGACTGTGTTAGCATTTAGCCTAGCCCCATTCATTCCTATGGCTCCAAACAGGGATGAATTTAGAAGCCACCAAACACTTCCATGTTTTCCCTATTTAAAGACTGTTACATGAGTAGTAACATGAGTAAGTATGGTGGCACAAAATAAAACTTTGTTTGGAGCCATAGGAATGAATGGGGCTAGGCTAAATGCTAACACATTCAGGAAGCGCTGTACAAAGATTAAAAGTGCACGCATTGAAAAAAAAAAGGTATGCATTAATTCATCTAAGTTGAGGTAAGAAGATAGTAAAATATTGAAAAACGGTGGTGTTTTCCTTTAACAATCTAGATTATGTGGTGGCCTAATGCAAATGTAAGTCAAATTAAAGTAAGCAATGTATGCCTGCCTGCCTCCATCATAATGTGAAATCCAGGCTAAAGTCTCACATAAATATCAAATTAGAAGCATCAAAGTTTGACTTTGCTCATTGATTTTGAAATGTCTTAATCAGTATTAGATTAAATTAAGACAGTAAATCACAAAAAATTACTTTAGCTTGGTTTTCAGTCTCTACATAGCCTTGCTTTTAATTCCTCTCATTTCATGTTATACTGTAATCTCCAGCGTTTCAATTACAACCCAGGAAATACAATCATTGTCAAATTGTCATTGGTCTCCTGCTGTTAGTAACGCATCCTGTGATCCATGCCAGCGCATCCATGCCAAAAGCAGTTGGCACAGCGTCTCTATTATGAGTTGATGCCGCTCAGCCGGTAAAATTCAAACAAATCTCTTTTCTCAGATGCGCACACACACGCGAGGCTTCTCTGTTACACACTGTCTACAATTAAAGCCACGCAAGACGAGCACAACAAAATGATACATGGTGCGAGGGGGAAAAACAATCTGGCAACAAACATGGCTTGTGGTTACCCAACCTCTTTGTGGTCCTGCTCCGCCCAATTAGCTTCGGTGGGCACGGAGCGCTAGGAAACAGCTTTCTTGATCGCTCGGGGAGTCTTTTGTCAAGGCTGCTTGTTTTGCTCTAATTAAAACCATCATGTGCACGTGCGAGCAGGAGAGGGAGAAAGGATGGGCGTAGCAGGGCTGAAGCTAATATGGCGAATTAAACGGCGCCGGCCCCTTTTCTCTTTATTCTCATTGCCACAGGACCCAACCTGGCCCATCTCCAGTAATTAGGAGAGTAAAATGGTTTAACAGGTACTTAATTAACGCTGGAGCCGTGCCAGTTTGCTGTGCCAAACATGCAACGATCTTAATAGCGGTCAATGCCACACAAGGGTTTGAGCTTTTGCTAAGCTCCGCCCTGATGCTAACCCTTACCACTTAATGCTAATGCTTTCTCTTGATCACACTCACAATTATCATTTTGTCTTTCTCTCTATTTTGTCTAGGTTGCTCGGCCTCCGTCCTGTTTCCCATTACTGTCTAATAGCAGCTGATCCAGAGAATTTGTCTCCAAACAGGAGACGCGCCCTACTTTCACCCCCGCCTTCATTTAGATCCCTTCAAATGAAGACACTCCACTTCTAATTGACAATTAATTTCAACATCTTCGTATTTTAATAAGACGACTCATCAATCTCGGCATGAAATATTCATTACATTCCTAATAATTGCACAGGCAGCTGGTAGCTCGAGGGGAAAAGCATTCTGACGCCGGAAAGATGTGGACCGTCTAGGCTTTCTTGTTCAAAACACGTCCCATCATTTATACTGTGTGCAATGATATAAACGCAAGTGCATTCAGATGTGCTTATGTTTTGCGTACACAAGCGCTCATACCCTTAATCTCTTCTAAAGCGGGCAGCAAAATAGGCCGGCTGTGGTAATTACAAGGAGAAATCGAAGTGTGTCTTTAAGAGTCTATTTTCACCGTTATGCTTCAGTTGTAGGAGTTTTAAAGGCATGTTTGAATAAATGATTCATTCGTTTTGTGAAGCTTAAGGATCAGGATAAGTCTCACTGACAGGTAGCAGGTTGCAAAGAAACTATAGAGTTTGGTTGCTCTCCAGAAACATGATCCATGCACGCACACACACGCACGCGCGCAAAGATAGGAACAGAGCAATTCCTTTAAGCTCCAACAGAGAGCGCTCACTGGTCCCTAACACACTACGATCACACTTTATTTTTTTTTACTTTAAATATGCAATAGCTACAAATACATTTAATGTTACAGAGACACGTTATATAACAAAATATAGGCAGGTTGACTGAGTGGGACTGAGATGAACTTACAGGTTGGTTGAAATGCTTTGGCTCTGATGGACGCATGTGCAGGTGGGTCATCATGGCCTGCAGACGCTCGCTCTCTTTGGCCAGCTATAAACAAACACACAGAACACACACATTAGACCAATGGGCAGGCAGTATTTAAGTGACATTATTTATTCATATGTAACTAAGAGATACGGTCAGATGCAGGTTGGATGGTCATTATAACAAAATAAACCAGGAAAGGCGATCAAAGCCTTGTCATCCTGCACTGTCAGGAAAATTACCATCAAATTCTGTGGCTGGGGTGGTACCCAAAAGGTCCCGTTTTGTAGCTTTTACAGGTATACAAAACGTTACACAATGTTGTACCTTTTTGGAAACATTACTCTACCGCAGTGCTTCTCAAATAGTGGGGCGGGACCCCCAGGGGGGGCTCGAAGCGACGCCAGGGGGGGCGCGCGAGACCCCGGGGAAAATACTTTTTCTGGAAGTGATTTTTAAAGATATTACACCCCAATCACGCTGATAAGCCGCTTGTGTTTTTAATTATTATTTATTGATTATATTTAGTTTAATTTTTCAGTATCAAATGGTCAAAAAATATTATACTTTAAATAAGGATTGATTTTTTTATATTTAGTCTTTTCTGTTACAGACTAAAAAACAATGTTAATAAAGTTATTCTTTGTTGTAAGTTGATCAATATTTATTTTTTTGTGTTTTCTTTTTGTGTTTTCTCAATGTTAATAAGGATACAATGTTTTGCAGATGTGTAATTTTATAGACAAATTATACTATTTACAGTCTTGGCGGAGAGTTGGGGGGGCGCGAAATGTTTACCTCTTCCTAGGGGGGGCGTGCCAGAAAATAATTGAGAAGCACTGCTCTACCGTAAGGACCTATTGTGTTTCTTTAAAGGTACAGTTAAATGTTTTGTACCCCTAATATTTAAAAATTATTAATTGGTCATTAAAGGTATACAATATGTCTTTAGCAAAAAATATTTTAAATTTCAATGTGTTGTATACCTATAAAAGTAAAAAAATGAAACTTTAAGGGCACCACCCCAGTTACAAAATAGGTACAGGTTTAAACCTTTGTTCTGACAGTGTAGATGCCTTCTAAAGGGGGTTATTTTTCCCATAAATGAAGTATTGTAATAATGCAATTTAACTTATTTTGTACACTATTTTTTTAAGTAAAAATTATTAATTACGCTGTATAAGTCATCAAATCATTTTAGCTTTTTATTTTAAATCTTGTGATGAATTGATGACACATATAAAAAGCTTATTTTGATGATAAGATAAAAAAATTATCATTGATTGCATCAGTTTTATAGTGTACAAGTTAATTTAAGTACATGTTTATTTTTATAGATGGTTTCAGCAGTAACAACATAAACACACGGCTTTCATGGTCATCACGTAACTTCCGGTAAAGTCTACGAAGAATAAATAAAGTCCTTTTAAAGTAGTTTATTTATAAAACAAGCAAAATAAACAACACGTAGATTACATAGGAACCCAAAACATTTGTTATTTTCAACGAGTTATTTGTTTAAGAGTTCAGTTTCAGCAACTAGTCAGACATTAAACAAACAGAAACCGGATGTAGAGTTCGGACCAGAAGCTTATCGCATCACAGCACATGCACCCGATGAAATGGTCTATAGTGTACAAATAAATGTATTTGTAACTATTTTATGAAAATGTATAATTATACCATTGTGCATCTTTTAGTTTAATATAACATTTTATAGCTGTATGTATGTGACCCAGTCTGTAAAAACCTAGCTAAAGTCTGATTTTTTTATTTTTTTTATTTACTGATTTTACAGTATAATGTAAAAACAATATAACCTTGATATTTTTAATATTGACTAAGTAAAATCATGTCAAAGGTTGAAATTAAAGAAAAGTCAACCTTTGATGCGCCAAATATCATTATTAGATTATGAGACTTTAACCTGGATTTCACAGACATGGTTACATATATTTTCTCTTATTATCTTTATGTAGGTTTTTTGCAATGCACCAAATCTCTCTCATTACAAACACACAATTATTTGTAAGGCCAATAAAGCTGGTAGTGTTGTCAGTGTATGTGCAGTTTACAGTGCTGAGGCAGTGACTCTCTTCAGAGGATAATTTGGCATTCTGCCTGTTAAGTAAGTCGGCTCGCAGGGATGTTGAGGTGCCGTTTCACAGCCCTTGATACCTCTGGGAGAAAACATCTTTCTCTTCATTCTTCTAGCAGCATCTCTTTCTGAGATACTTGCCCTGCAACCACACTCGTCCCTGTTTGACTTTCCTAACTGCCATTTACAGGAAGCTTTGGAGCGGCTGGTGCTTCCTATTTAGGGGTGGGTGGGGGGATTTGGAGGCAGCTCACTCACAATCCACCAAGACTGGGTCCATACACTTTACACATTTTTTACAGCACCCACTGAGACTGAAGTTATATTATGTGAAATAATAATTTTATGTTAATGCAAAAAAAGGATTTAACATTTTTTTTCAAGTACGTCTATACTAAGTTGGTTCAAAATTTTCACCAGTACATAGTTATGTTCCTTCTGGTCTTATGATCTTAAACAGATTTTAGCTGTAAAGATTAATCGCAAGTCCATATTCTGGTGTTTGTGTTTTGTGGCTGTGCCTAGCGTCGCTGAAGTCATCAACAGATCCAGACTGTTTATTCACCCATTAGTTGATATGTGCGTTTAATGAGGGGCTGCCCAGTGCTGGTCAGCAGAGCAATAAAATCAATGGAAAATCTGAGCTGGTTTGTTGAGAGAGGAAGCAGGTTGGTTGGTCTGGATTGGCACTTTGCGACCGGTTTTGGGAAGGGGGATTGTTTAGTAGGTGACAGGACAGAGGTAGAGGGAGATGGAGCAGAGAAGAAATACGCTCAGACATGCGATGACTCTCTTGTCAGTTCTCATCTCCCCTGCATCGGTCTGGACGCGCGTGTAAACGCTCTGTCCTGATCACGCCGATCAAAGCTTGCTGCATGTGCCTGGCAGGGCAGTGTTTTATTTATTTATTTTTTTGAGAAAGAGTGTTGTTGTGAGGGTTAGGGTTATTTTTGGGAATGACGAGATGAGAGGAATGAGAGGCCGACTGATAGCTCGGCCATGTTAAGCTGGAGGGTCCAATGTGCCCAACTAAGGGACAGGAGTTTTAAAGCTTGATAATTTGCAAGAATTATACCACTGCAGGCGTGGCAAAGTTCCTCGATCAGTGTTTTAATTCAGCAAGTGTTACTAAAGTGCGTGCATACTGTAGGTCTCCAAGACAACTTACCCCGTAGGTAACGCTTGCTTTAGTGTGACCTAATCTGCGCTGACCTGTCACTGTCTGCTAGTCCTCTGCCAGTCACTAGACTTTTTAGTGACAGCATTTGTGTCCAAACAAATTACCCACATGGAAGAAAACATGGTCTGCCACTAAACATAGCGCATTTAAAGGTCAAAAACATTTACGGTCTTAAGATCCTGCATGACTTGTGTGTCTAAACATTCCCAGCCAACTTTTTAAATGAAATTAAAAACAGCTAGTTAAAAACAGCATTGCTGCTCACCCGCAGCTGTCTCAACTTGCTTCTTCAGTTCTTTGCTCAGCAAGCTTCATACGGGTTGACCAGTATTTTTTTACTGCATGGTTATGGTAGACCATCACTAAACCAGCATTAAAAATTACGCAGGGCTAAAATCGCATTTAGCGGATTGAAAAATGACTACAATTTGCACTAAATTGGGTCTATACATTTGGGGCAATAAGGGTGTAATGGCAGAAGTATGTAGCCCAGGAAATGCATTGCATTTTGGCGCAATGCGCATGCGTCGAACGTCTGTGTAAACATACAAGTCAAATAAACGATACTTTGCAAGGCTGTGCGTTCGACCATACGTTAAAAAACAGACTATACTCCTAGCTTAAGTGAGCAGAGGAGGTCTCTGGCACCTCCCATGTCCACCCTTCTCCTCCGTGTGTGCACGCCATAGGCAGCCTGCAGTTCTCGCAGAAAGCCCACGGCAGGAGTATTGAGAGAGGTGCTCAGAAACTCTCTAATTGGGATCCATCAAAGACAAATATTCTGTCTTTTTCTCTCACACCCATACTCTACATCACTTTTCCTATTACAAGCTCCAGTGATCTCTATCAACTCTTGTGACATGTAATGGGCAGAAAATCATGCCAGCTGTGTGTGTGTGTACCGTATATGAGGCAGTATAGGAGGGATCAGGGAGACAATGGCTATGTTTAATCCCTCTTTTAAGTTTCCTACGATGTGTATTACTATGTTGCGAACACGTATATGGGCACTTGAGATATCTTTGATCTATTACACATTAGGATCCTGATGACTCAATTACCTGAGCCACAATTACAAGGCGTGCACACTAAAACAGTGCTGATATATTCATAGCGGTTTACAAGAACAGCACTGTACAATGTGGCAAAACTGATAACCTTGTGGTGCCAGCTTTGTTTTTGGTACCTTAATGATCCTGTAGCTTAACTGGTAAAGCATGGTGGTGGTAACACCAAGGTCATGGGTTTAAATTACAGGAGTGGACGTAAAATGTGAATGATAATGGTAAGATGTATGGCTTGTATGCAAGGTATGTCTGCCAAATGTATATGCATCTTTTGTTGTAGTTTTATTGTTAAAATGCCAGAAATTACACCCAAAGACTATTTCAAGCATGAATGTGTTGGTAAATAAACAAAAACATATATTTTCTTCCAGCACCATGCAGTATTTAAAAAAAAAAGGTAGTCAGGTGGCTTTAAAAGTTCTGGAGAAATGTTGATTTTGCGAGATTTTTCCAGAAATGTTGATTTTGCGTCTGTGCGCGCATCTCACCTGTATCTCCAGCTGTTGAACGACCTGCATCTGGACCCTGCACTGGGCTGTGCTGCGATCGTCCAGGGCGTGCTCGCTGTTCAGGTGCCTGCGAGAGAGACATCAAAATTGTTAAATAATGCAAACATGCGGCGACGGGTCAGCGCATCCTAATACGCGGTCCGCAACACGAAATCAATCTACGTGCAAATAAACCTATTCTAGGTGACCCTATCTAAACTCCCACAGGGAGACCTGTAAGCAGATTTGGACCATCTGCCTCAAGCCATGTAGCTGACACCTACAAACATGCGCTACGGCTGCAGCTCGGCCTTCTGGGATTGCTTTGGAGACGGAGGAAGTTTGTGCCGCGTGTGCTAACGTGTTTGCACTACATGCCCAGACCATCACATCCTGACAACATGCACATACATACACAAATACTGAGGTCACCGAGGCAGCAGAGATCTAGTTGCAGCGTCCCGGCCAAGCATGACCTCACATAAACAAACAACTACATCAAAATGCGACCGCGGATAGTTGTTTATTTTCAAATGAGAAACATTTAATAGGACCACAATGGCCCATTCTGAGGAAATCCCTAACAATAGTGGATTTCCATACGAAAAACACTTTTCACTAGGCGTATAAACTTGATTTCCTTTCGTAAGAAAATTAAAACAATATTAGTACATGAAAGACGTCGAAGGACTGCGTCATGTGAACTAACGTGACCGTATTGTCTTTTGAAATGGAGATGCCAAAAATGGTTACGTATTGAACCAATCCAGTCCATTTAATTTGCGAATAACAGTTTTATTTTGTTTACCAACATTCAGTTGAAATCAAAATGACTTCAGCCTCAAACGTCTCTACAAATTAGCTCTCTATGTCCTAATGTCTCGGCTATTCTGTTGAAACGCAGCTGGAGTGGGATATTATTTTGGAAACGGTTTTGTTTTTTGTCAGAAAGCTAAGTGCCGCAGGCCATGAACCCTGAGTGGGAGTCGAAAAAAAAACACCTGGATATGACATCATTTGTTTTACTCATCAAGCGCTTGCTTCAAATGGGTGATTCTGCCCTGAGTTATTCAAGTCATGTTTTGTTTTTTTTAAGCAAACTGTAACTCCCCCAAACAAAACAAAACAGATGATGCAGGGATGAGAATCAAAAGGGTAAGCGAAACCAAAGACGGGAAAAAGGGAATGAGAGGAGCCAATGAGAGAACGTAGGATATTTGTATGTTTAAATGTTAAATATTCGTATTAATATGTCAATTTATATATTTAGTATGCAGTCATGTGTAAATTGGAATAATGTACAGTCAGCAGGTTATTATTGCAAAAATAAACCATTCAGGGTGGTACAAGACCCCCATCAGCCCGTTGAGGCTTTTATACAAACATTTCTGTATCCAAATGATGATGTCATAAAGATGTCATGCACCCCTACAGGTGTGTAAGAAACCCCTCCATCCTCTCCAAACCACACACCTGCTGGGGTATAATAACTCAGGGGTCATGAGAAAGCCTTATATGATATAAGCAGGGGAGCAAGGGGTAAGTAACAACAACACGATTGGGCCACAATGCTCACTTATTCAGCTGAACTCATCACAGCTGTAAGCCTCATAAAGCAAATATTTCCCGAGGTTAGGTGGATTAAGGGTTATTTCATATTAAGGGGAAATCCAAGCTTAAAATGCAAAACACATCATCTTTCTTCTTCCTTCCAAAGGTGAATCAATCCTGCCCTGATCTACAAATTATTAGCACGCCCCACATATCTTAAGTCCATCTCATCCCAGAGACTTATCCATCAGGGAATTTCTGCGTGTTTTAACAGTATCCTCATTTGCAGGGTTGAAACACCAGGTTAAGTCCTCCGCACTGCAGGAGACCAACATATAGAAGTGAATAAAAGCCTTGCAACACACTTACATCTTAACACGCTTGGTCTCCACAACATGACTGCCAAGCATGACCGTTACGACTGAAGCAAAATTGGGGTGCACGTTCTTTCTCCATGAGAAATTAAACAAAAACAATGATGTCACCCGCTCGCCTAATCCCGGCGTAGATAGACATTTTTTCCCCGCAAGCGCATGATGATAATAACAAAAACATGATCTCATCTTTCTCTCTGTCCCTACACCCCCAGTCCCTCTCGTTCTGAATAAAGGAACAGACCACAAGTTTTACAGATCATAATAAACAGTAGCAGGGTTTTTTTCCGAGAGACTCGACAATGAGGCAGTGTTTACTCCCCGCACCCCGAAAGGGATTTGAGGAGCATTTACAACGGTCGGTTAAAAAAAAAGAGTCATCAACTGGCCCCGACAAAGGGCTTGAGTATTCTAACACATGTCGTCTTGGCATGCCGGAAAAAAATTGAACATCATTAAAGAGCTAAGGGCGAGGGAGGGTGTGTGACACAGAAAGAGAGAGAGTGAGAGAGCGATTAAATGAGCATTTTATCATTCTCACACTACTTTACAAAAAAGAAAGACAAAAAGAGAGGATGTGGTAAATGTGACCCAGTCTGTGAACAACAAGCTAAATTAATTTTTTTTGTGATTTACTGTTTTCTGCATAAAAAAATCATCCTATATAATGTAAAGAACATTCAGTGCAAATATAATCTTGATATCTTTAATATTGACTGAGTCAGTGATTGAAATCAAAGTTAAATCAAATCAAAATTTCACAATTAGATTATTAAGTCTGGATTTCAGAGACAGGGACACAAAATGATTATCTTATTATCAAAATATATATTAAAAAACAGGCAGTTCGGGTCCTTTATTCTGATTGGTTGAAACCCGCTCTAAGCCGTTATAAAATACCCCGGTAACCCCACGGTTCAGACCGCATTACATAAGTATCACTGCACCACTGTTGCTAGGTACTGATTTATTAAAATAAACACCACAGTCTTTAATCATATTTTAAATTTTTCTACAATTGCATAATTAATGGCGATATCCAGATAAATGTCAATAAATATTGTTGAGTCATCTCGTCAATAAATAGAAAACGTTTCCTGAGGAGTTTCTACCTCAAATCCATATTTCCGCTATTATCCACTAAGTGGCGATCTTATAAACACTGACGCATTCACTCAACACTGAAAACAACGTGTAAGTTTTGATCAGGCTCTGAATCTGATCTCTTACAAAAGTTCTTCACAAAAATTGAATGATCTCCGCTTTTAGCTGAAAATTTGAGAGGTGATAAGTGAACGAATGAAGGTAGGATGAAAGTTTTTTTGTTGTTGTTGGAAAGCGGAGGGTCTGTTCTTTCATTTGATATATTTTATGTTTATTTAAAAAAAAAATGTTTCTGGAAGGCATTAAACTAAAACTGGGTGGCAACTTTTTTAAAAAAAAATTTAAAAAGCATGCTTTCAAGCATATTTGATCATCTTCAACAGTTGCACAATATAAATTTTAATGTATAAATAAGAGGAACGTTGATTTATGAAAATAATCACATTTGTGTCTTTGCTGCATCTGTGTTGCTTGATAACTACGCTCTGTTGCAGCCACACTTGATTCTGATTAACTACTTTGTTTGGTGGAAGAGTAATATTTGTACTAATATAATTACAACTTATTTGTGTTTTATTGCATGAAATCCTGCTATGCATATGAAGTAACCGTTTTATAAAAGCAATAAGCCCCGCGAAGCCTAACAACGCCCCTTAGCTGTTATAAAATGCACTGGTAAACTTCTTGGGGCTTATTGCTTTATTAAACAACTATGCATGTATATGTATGTAATAGCTGTTTCTGCAGAGATTTTGTGTGGGCTTTACTTCCTACCATGTGGCAGGTGGCTAGTTGGGCTATAGAAAAAGACCAAAAGGAGAGAGAGCAGCGCGGATCTCTTCTCTTCCTGTCTGTGATGATGACTAAACTGTGTTCTTACTAGGCCATTGTGCATGATACTGACTCCAATATCTGTCATTCCACCATCCCGATCCCTTCTTATCTCTTACCCCCCTCCACTCGTCTCCGCTTGCCCTGAGGCTATGTGAAACGAGACACCGTGCAACCAAACAACAGCTTTTCTCTTAAAACTTTCCCAGACTCTCCCACTCTTTGATGTGTGTGTCAGCGGCCATCATACGCGCCTTCCCGCTCCCACCCGCGTGCACCGAGCGTGCTCCCCACTCCGTCGCCAGGGACGACCGGAGGAAATTTACATACACATCTTTCCGGCCTGTCAATACAAAGGACCCCCTGAGGAAACGCAGGCCTGGAATCAGTAGATGATCTAACACAAATATGTGACGGTCACGGTAACCCGACAAGCTACACATAGGCTGACGGCATACACACTTTATGTATACCGTAGTAAATATGATAAACATTTAAACAGCCATTTCTCTTAATCGAACTTGCTACAATGCATTGTGGGACGTCTCTTTAATAAATACAGTGTCTTACATCAGACAATAATTCTTAGGAGACAACATAATTAAGTTCCCTACCTTTCAATAGAGTCTATGATGCTTTAAAACGCTGCCTACGGAGGGTTTAAAACAGAGCAAATGTGTTGCAAGCCCGCTGGGTTGGCGGCAGTACCAACACTGCGTCTCGCACCCCTGTGACAGCCCAACATGTCAGGACTTTCCACTGTGAAGTCTCATTATTTTAACACACAGAGACAATGGGACTGTTTACATCGCCTTCCCTGTCTGATCTCTTCCTCTCTTTATCTCCTCTCACCCTCCCAGCATCCCTAAAGACCACAAACTGGCAAACACGTGCAAAAGAAGAGATGGCGAGAAGAAAGAAGGCTGGGGAAAGAGGGAGAGCGGAGATAGAGGAAGGGAGGGAGACACTTTTTGATGTCTTTGCTTGTATCCAAGAAACAAAGGCTTCTAATTGTAAATGAGCTAATTAAGTAAACTACTAATGAAGCGTGAAAACAATTTGCTTTAACCAGCAGTGGTGTGCTGAGGGATGGAGAGAGGGAATTGTGGGACTAATCGGCATCTGACAGCGGTGAAGAGTTACCTGACCAGATATACACTTACTATACAGTACGGGACAGGTCACCAGGAAGAGAACGAACATGTGTTGCTATGGTTACTCATAAGTTATATGTGACCTACAGTAGTAAAATTTTTTGGACATTTTATAATGTTTGGACAATGTAACTATATGAATTTAGAAATATCCACGCACTTTTACATTTTTTTGGGGGGGGCTATTGTAATTTTGATGTGTTAATGGCTTTATAACACCAATGAGACCTAAAAATGAAAATAATGTCATTAATGACTCACCCTCATGTCGTTCCAAACTCGTAAAAACTCTGTTCGTCTTTCGGAAGCACAGTTTAGGATGTTTTGTGTTTGGTCCGGGAGCTTGTTGACCCTTCATTGAAAATCTACGTACGGTATACTGTCCATGTCCAGAAAGGTAATAAAAACAGCACCAAAGTAGTCCATGTGACATCAGTGGGTCAGTTAGAATGTGTTGAAGCATCAAAAATACATTTTGGTCCAAAAATAACAAAAATGACGACTTTATCCAGCATTGTCTTCTTTTCTGTGTCTGTTGTGAAGCGCATGTGCGAGAGTAAAGCCACGCGACTGCAGTGACGCGGATGACGTGTTATCCTCAGACATGTTTGCAAAGTTTTTTTTTTCAAACTTACAAAGTTTTACTTACTCCCTCAGACTGTAAACGAAGCCCGGGCACAAAAAAAAAAAAAACAGCTGGGGCGCACCAGATAACACGTCAGTTGCTTCATACATTACTTTAGTCTCATGCATGGACTTCACAACATACCCGGAAGAGAAGACAATGCTGAATAAAGTCGTAATTTTTGTTATTTTTAGACCAAAATGTATTTTTGTTGCTTCAAGACATTCTAACTGACCCACTGATGTCACATGGACTACTTTGATGATGTTTTTATTACCTTTCTGGACATAGCTGTAATCGGGCCTTAAAAGTTAGACCCGAAATCTCCGGAGCCCGACAGAATGCAGCCCGAACCCGAACGTACATTTAGATTGACAGCTTTTTAAAAGCCCGAACCCGTTTACAGCCCGACATTATTTAAATGTGCGCACACACACAGCTTTTGTCAAGAATGAGTAATTTACACAGGTTTTAATATTATTTATTCATGACTAATAATCTACACGCCACTTGGAACTTGAAACACAGAAATAAAATAAGTCAACTGTAACATTGTAACATCTCATTCTAAATAGGCTTCTGCAATACACTATAAATATGCCAATAAAATTATTATTTCTTAACAAATTAAATTACGATAATACATTCTGAATTAAGATGGGTATTTGGCAATAACGAAATTAAGAGAAAGGCTCCGCGGGATTTGCGTAGGCACTTCTCTCCATTACTGCCAACATTAGTCTATATTCTCTGTCCAAATTATGTATTTAAGACTCGATTCATATTTAGTTATACATTGAAAAACCTACTCACCAAGATTAGGCTACATGTTTTTGATAAGGAAAATCATTAAATCCACTGTAAATGAATTCAGCGCGGTCCTGCACTACTGATAGTGCATCCAGCAGCATTGAACTTGACCGCTCATTTACCTCACAAAGCCGGACGCACGCCCGAGCCCGGCCCGAGCCCGTGTAAAATGTTAGAAATGAAGCCCGAACCCGCCCGAGCCCGTCGGGTTTGGGCAAAGATCTTCAGCTCTAACATGGACAGTATACCGTACATAGATTTTCAATGAAGGTCAACAAACTCTCTGACTAAATATAAAACATCTTAAACTGTGTTCCGAAGATGAACGGAGGTTGAGTCATTAATGACATTATTTTCATTTTTGGGTGAACTATCCCTTTAAAAATATACACACATGCTTTTATATATTGCAATATATCAAGTTTCTGTATTGGATGGCTTTGCTGAAAAAACTTGAGTGTGTGCATGAGCAACAAGTCACTGGCTGCAGTTCACTTAACGACCACTGGTGTCGCTAATAACAACAGTTGCTGATTTCTAAACAAAGCATCTAAATAAAGTACGTGCATATTTAAAAAATAATAATAGTACTTGTTAAAAGGTTTAAAAAGTAAATATACAGAGACCCTAGTTTTGAGAAATGCATACAGTAAAATATTTTAGAGGTTTTCGCATAGACAGCAATTATATGACACTTGTAGGACTATAGAGGGCAGTCTAGTTTACTACAACGTTGTTCTCTGACCAAAATACCTGTCTATCACGATCAGCCTTCTTTTTTCATACACATGCAGTCCCACAGCGCTGGAAAATGTCTCACGCTCTTTTCGGCAATAACCTTGCCCCCCACCTCCCTGTGGAATTCACTGGTCTCCTGTCTGTTCAAACATCACACCTGAACCCATCTGTCAGCCACTGGCTCTCTTATTGCCTGCTCTCTCTTCCCTCTCTCTCTCACTTCAGCACAAGAGAAGGCCTTTACTTAGCAAGCGTCATGCATGGTCATCAAAAAAAGGATGAATGCACATTGACAGAAGGAAAATCTAACAGACAGAGGCTTGTTTGTGGGACACAGCAGGCAATGATGAACGCTTTGTTGCCGAGGGAGGTTTGGGGTTGACACGTGTAACAGGGTTGATGTAATTGCATCAGGTGACGTGGATGTGACGGACAGCTGTCACTTACTTGATGAACTGGCCCATGTCATCGCAGAGCGCCTCGCAGCCAGGCCACTTGCACTCGCCGTGTCCGTAGAGCGGGTGCGAGGCCGTGTGTTCCTCGTGGGTCGAGCTGGGAGAGAGAAAAGGTTGGTTAGTTTTGTGTCTCCACTGTATAAACGATTCTTTCTTACCGAACCTATAACACATCCATCAGATAAAATGATTTTGGTGTGTCGTAAAGCACTATGCATCTTATGGGTGATACGATGAGAACATTTCTGTAGGCAAACAATAAGGACATCCAACCACATATTGCACCTTAAATATTTAGACACCTGTTGCTTAATCAAATCAACATTCAGTTGGATAGCTTATTGAAGCTTTAAGTTAGTAAAGATCTCACACATGCAACCAATACAAAGCAGTGAGGCAATGGAAAAAGACATTCTGGTCTCAAGTGCTCCCAGTTTGAGAAAGCCGATAGCTTTGATTTGGTTCTGTGAGCTCCCCTTTAGGACGCTCTGTACAGATGCAGTTTAAGTGAATCTGGTTAATGTAAAAATGACAGCTCTTCTATAACCTGACTGACAGGCTTCTAATAAGAGCATCTCGTGCTTTATCACAGGTTCGAATGTCCTCGAACGCAGCCAGGATCAACACGCTGCCGTCTAATTGCAGAGATGTTTCTCGGTAACGTTTCTACGCGTCTCTCTCGGCGGGAGAATGGATAAGGTGGCTAAAGACGTGCTGACAGGGCCCGCTGATGGGGCCCGGGGATAAACTCTTAGCTCTTGTTTAGTTTGAGATACAGCCACTGTGTGTGCACCGTGGCCCGAGCAGTCTGGAGCGGGTCTCCCTGGCCCGGCTTCTGTTGAGACCCATAACAGATCAGGCCTCGAACCCCTGCCAGCATCTATATCATCCAGCTATTTTTCATTTCGGGCCTGGCCAACCGCCACTGCTTGCATGTAGAAGGGCAGGGACCGCAGAATCCTTCGTCATGCGTCTGACGGCTGCTAAGCATGGGCAGGGGGTTGGGGGGGGAGGTGCTGCCTGTAGTGGTTGAAGGTCTGGGGAACTCTTCCCAAATCCACATCAGAGCGCTGCTTAATATAAAGCAGCTTGCTCACAGATGAGGGCCTCCCGACGTGGAGCGCACACGCGCTCCCTCCTCCTCCTCATCAGATGTGCTGGCAGTGGCCGGCCAATGCAATTCAGAAGCTGCTCAGCCTCTAGACATTACAAACTACTGGCAACCACACTGTCCACATGTGCCATGCATTAGCCTCACCACACAGTTTTTCTTCCCTTCTGAGTTGTGCATGCGTGTGTGTGTGTGTCTGTTTGTGTGTAAATGTGTTAGGCCAAGACAGGGAGAACAGTGTTAAATGCAAACATGATAGAGGGAGCACTTTTCCTATCGTTTGTTACTCGTCAAGCTTGGGTGTGTGTTTTTTGGAGCTGGACAAAAACGATGACGTGCGTGTTTGTATAATAATACAGTTTGGGTCACCTGTTAGGTAATCTAAATACTAAAGTGAAACATAAAACTAAACATACTGGTTCAAGGAGAAACATCGCAATGACCTCAATAAACACAGTAACATCTGAATTAACCAATGGTCCCCAGAAGAAGAAAACATACTACAGGTTCCCACACCTTTAGTTAACTTCAAATTCATGGACCTTTCAAGGACTTTCCAGGTCCAAATTCAAGGAGTAAATGTGGGGACACTTTTTAAGTGAGAGCAAGGTTACATTGTGTTACCTTTTAAGATACATTGTTACAGTTCCCTTTTGAGGGAACTCGCGCTGCGTCGTTGCAGTGACACTTTGGGGACGCCTCCAGGGGTAAGTGCGTCTGAATGTTTATATCAAATTCAACCAATGGTGAGGCTTAACAACAAAGACAGGGTGACGCGGGAATCAGGAAGTATATCGCTATCTAAAATACTGCCAAAGTTGCTGCTACAGGGACGCAGGAAGTATGGCAATGGAGATGCAGCGTCTTGTCATACACAACTATGCAAAAAAAGCATTTTGGTATGAATCAACATTCACATCCAGAAGATATAAGCATTTAAAAGTATCAGTTTAGCACGTGCGCTTAAAAAATCTAGAATTTTTATTTTGTTATCCTACACTACACAGAAAATAATATGAATTTTTTTCCAGAAAACTTCTTGAACAAAATAGAATCAAGCACTTTCAATGACCTGTATCTATGTATGTATATTTTCAAAAACTTCCAAGGCCTTGAATTTTTTTCCCAGATTCACAAACTTTCAAGGATTTCAGGGACCTGTGGGAACCCTGGTACTAAATAATGTCTAAGTAAAAGCAGGATTTGTGGAAAGTCCCTATCATGGTAGACAAACATGAGTGTATACATGTGTGTATGATTACTCACTGGGAGCTCTGGAGGGGAGCGCTTTTGGAGTAAGGCGTGAGATGATCGTCACTGGACTCCTTGGTGAAGGACGAGATCCACTCAAAGAGTCTTGCTCTAAGAAAAGGAAAAAAAATCATGAGGATTACAGTAATGCCCTGGGTCTCTTTCAGCTACACCATCACAGTGGACTTTCATCCACTCGACACACACACTTAAATTAAAATTACACAGATGTGTCAGTCCTGCTGTTTACACACAATGTTCTGTTGAAATGACACAAGCACAAAATAGCTAATTATTATTAGTATCTGACAGTACAGACCTTAAAACATTTCATGGAATATTGTTATGTAATTAGATACCAACCAGTTACTGACCAGTGCAAATTTTTACTTGCATTTGACTCTTGGTGATACTTAACTCTGGATTGGTTGCAATATTTTAATGCATTTTGCATTTAGGCACACAAAATGAATTATAGTGCATTCAAGGTATACATTTTTTAATCAGTATTTCTGCTGGTAACGCAATGCTTTGACGTAACGAACACCATGTTCGCAATATTTTCGCATGAAATGGCAAGGAATCATTCAAAACTCAAGCCAGGTAGCAGGTGTACTGTGTAAGATTGCCTGTATGTGTATTCGAGTGCTCACCTGTCTCTCTTTGGAGTGTGCACAGAGTTCTGTCCATTTGGCAAAGGATGATGGGGGATCTGAGGTGAGACCTTGGAGGCCGAGTATGAGGTAGAATTGGAGCTGTTGGTGGTCAGATCGAGGCCCTCATGTTTCATGACCTCCTCTGTGCTCTGAATGCCTGCCACGTCCTTCCACAACTGCTGCAGGTCAGTGGGACACATGGCTGAGAAAGAAAGAGAGAGATTTTTAGTGCATTTACTGTATGCATTTAAAAAAAATTGGATTATGAAACCTCAGAAAGATTGAATAAAAGAGAGATAAAAAAAAGAGCTAGAGATTAAATTTTTGTGCGAATAGCTTTGTGAGCTCTCTGTGCATTAAATCCTTAAACTCCATTCAAACACAAAAGGTGCTTTAAAAAGCCAGGTTTGTTTATAAAGTTGTTTATTGGTGTTCCTTATATCTGTTCCGATGAATAGCGTAAGCCCTGTGTTGACTGATGAGAGCTCCTTAGGAAAGCATCCAAACCTGCGTCTCTCCTTATCACACCTCAAAAGCCCCCACCCTCTCGCCCCATCCTGAACCAACGCCAGCTGGCAGGGCATGTGCCCCAGAGATCTCAATCTCTGGTGGTGCCCTGACATTAACGTGGCAAGCCATAAAACACAAGGCACACTCTGTGCCACACTTGACTACACGAGGGGGGCAAGCCACTGTTAAGCTCATAGGAGAATAAAATGTAGGGGTGCCAGCCAAATCAAATGGAAGCAAATGGCTAATTTCAGCATGTTTTTGTTATCTTTCAACATCTCTGCAATTCCCCCGGTTACTTCCATTTGTAATTATTACCGTCCCGAGCAACGCTGTTGCAACCTCTGTCACCGGGCGAATTAATCTTGGCGAGATGCTCTCCTGGCATATTTTCCCCTCAAACTTGCTGAATTCGGGATTGCTTTTTTCCTTCATGTCTATTCGTTTGGAAAAGAGGAGGGGGTCCGGGGTTGGGAGGGTGTTAAAGACGAGAAGGAGAAGGGGGCCAGCTGGTTCCCCACCCGAGTATGTCTGGTGCACGCTGTTCCTAAAAGCCACAGCGTGCTACACTATCTCACACGGCAAAGACTTAATAGCAATCTAAATATTATGTCTGGTCCGCCAGCATTCTTGTCCCAGACCCCGCCAAAACAAAACTCCTTGTCTGGCCTGCGTTCTCTACAGCCACCTCCCTCGCTTTCCAACAGGCCGAGGGCCAAAGACATGATGTATGGCCACACTTGCTGCTACAGGCTGTTGTTCACTACTCACACACAACCTGACAAAGCACCACACAGGGCCAGTGATGTATCTTGACCCTGCAAATAACTGAGCAAATCCGGTAGCGTGGCGCTGTTGCCGTGGATTAGAGGGGGGCGAGTTGCAGGATTTTACTTAGCCAGACGACAGGAAGTGGAAGGAAGGACGCAGGGTGGAGATGGAGCGGTTTACCTACAGTGAAGTGTTTTTGTTTCTCGCTTTCTTCCAAACACACACATACACACACATACGAGGGCAGGTGAGGCGTTTTCCCTTGTGGTCGGCCACACACTCTCTCTTTCCCTCTCATACACGCACTTCATACAGAAAACACTGTAGTGAGCAATAGAGCCAAACCTATGGCAGTCTATGAAAATGTTTAAGCTGATGTGCGCTAAAATACTTTCACAGCTTAATGTCCAGATGTGCACTATAAATAAGCCATTCTTAGGTTGATTTCCACAGAAAGTATAAACAGTGTGGCTCTTTCAACATTGCTCTGTTTGTTTGAGTGGCCCGACATAGCAACATGAACACAACCAATGGTGTGAATCTGTTTGTATGACCAATTGTTTAATCATTATTTTGTAGCATGTAGATCCAAATTTATAGTGCTGTTTATTAAATCTAGGTTTCTCAATAAAGTTCATATCTGACCCTCCTCTAGCTCCATGCACTACAAAGATAAGACCAAGAAATAAACCAAATTTTGGTATGGTCATTACAAAGCATTACAGCTCTCGGACACACCCTTTGGACGGGAATTAATCTTAATGCAAATGTTAAGTATGACTATAACAAAATAAGCAAGCAGTCAATGCAATGAGCTCAGTAATGAGTCACTCGAGGTCGTAACTCTAGCCTTTCCGACTCGACACGCCAAACAAACACGAAAACAACAACAACGGTTGGCGCCACCCATGGATCAGAGAACAAATCCTTTTCAGCGTCAGCTACGGCCAAGCATGACTACCCAGAAGAATGCACATGGTTGGCTGGTCACTCATAATGGAGGGCTTCTCTTCAGAGAGGGATTGTGGGGAAATTCCGTGATTCCGTTTCGTCGCAGAATTTGCAGAAGGGATTCCAAGAGTCCGGAGTTTATTGTTCTTCAGATCCCTTGAAACAATGACATAAGCAACGGGGGCGGGGAGAGTGGGGCGCCAAAAAGATGCCAAAGCCAAAAGTTTACAGCTGTCGCGAAAAATTATTTTCATCAACCCTGCGACCTTCCTCTGCGTCCCCCACCTTTCTTTCTTTCTTTGCTTTTTCCACCAGACTACTTTTCCGAAACGCAGTCATGTATGTGTGCGTGTGTTTGTGTGCGTGTATGTGTGTGGTAGGCCCACTCAGGATGCTGGATGACAAGGTCTATGTTTTCTTAAGACTGAAATAATCAGAAACGTCGAGTGCAATGGACGAAAATGAGAGTCATGCGCTCTAATAAAAGACCTGGATGATATTGGAAGGCATATCGGCAAGAGTGGTAAAGATCCGGGCATGGAAACTGGAGTCGGCTGCCTGTTAGTTTTGTCCTGTCGAGACTCTTGTAATATTAAGGCCGCTGTGGAAGTTGATGTGTCTAATTTCGGCAGACGGTGGCCAGTTCGCAGTCAAGATCCATTTCTGGTGAGGCTAATTGACAAATTAAGGAAAGTTGGAAAAATACATAGAACGCACTTAAAGTAAAAAAAATATTCAAACTCCCTTTTCCTTCTGTAGGATCAGTGCGTCTGGACCGTGTAAAACTCAGACGTGCGGTATAAACAAGCATACACACACACATAAGCCCCCCCGCCCGCCCCTACACAAAGCCCCGTGAATTTTGTGGCATATTTTACCTATTATCCAAATGACTGCCTTCCACAAAACCAACAATCAAGCTTGGCTTTTATCTCTTTATGAGCTGATTAAGTTAACAAGCTTCACATGTGGCTCTTTGGACATGGCTGTAGTTAGTCTCCAGGGGGCTTCATCTAGCTCTAATAGATTGAGATGGTAACCACTGCCAAATTTCAGCGGAGGAATACTGAGGGATTCTTTTAACAGGCGGATTTATTGGCGTTCAATGTTGCGCATGTCAGTTTTATTACTGTTAACGGAAACTAAAGTGAAACGGTAATGAAAACTATTTTTATTAGCGGAAATAAAAAATAGTACAAAAATGTGAAAATGTATAACTAACTTTAAATGCGCTCCTAAACTAAAAATAAAATGTCACCCTGTCTGTGCACTGTAAAATGTGAACGATTTTTACTTTGTTTTTCACTTTTTCACTAAGTAAAAAAACCTAAAACTCTTTTACAACTCTCATTAAAAACAGACCAGTTTCATGTCACTAAATGTGGCTTATTTTATAGGGATAAACATTTTTGACATAAAATATACATAAAAAATCAATAAATAAACGTGAAAAAACTAAACAAAAAAATTTAAAGTAACCATTATAAAGTGAAAACTGTTGCAAATTAAATAAAACTGAAAAGTAAAATTTAAAAGCAGAAATAAAACAAAACGTATAATATCTCTGGTACATTTTACACGTAGTAGCGACTGAGACTGAGAGTGTGTGTGTACGCGTGTGTGTGTGCGTGTGTGTTTGTGTGTGTGTCAGTAGTGTGGCTGACTAAGGAAGAAGAAGTGGGCGGTGGATGCAGGTCTGGCCTCAGTCTGAGACCACCATCTGGTCCTGGACTACGTGTATGAACACAGATGCTGCATTTATTTAGCACGCTGTATTTCCTCAGCTCCGCTTTCCCTTAATAGGCATTACTAAAGTAGAAAATCAGAGCTTCTGTGGTGTTTTTCTGGCACCTGAGGATGAAGAAAGCTCTGAAAGAGACAGACCACCAGGTTGAAAGGGCCTGCGGTTGTAGCACCTTTAGCATCGATACTGACCAGCCAATTGAATTAGAGAATGAGTGTTGTACCTTAAAGCCCTATTGTACAATTTTGTTAATTATTTACTCACCCTTCCGTTGATCCAGTCCTGTTTTTAGGTGAACTATATCTTTAACCCTTAAATGAATGAATGTTTTGCCAATCATTATTACATATTTGTGTCTTCTTCAGTGACCCGAAATGTATATCTAACACGATCTCTAAACTCCAATACTTCATTAAAATGCAAATGAGCTGATCTCTGCACTAAATGGCAGTGCAGTGGTTGGATAGTGCAGAGAAAGGGGCAGTATTATCCCCTTCTGACATCACAAGGGGAGCCAGATTTCAATGACCTATTTTTTCACATGCTTGCAGAGAATGGTTTACCAAAACTAAGTTACTATTTTTTTACACATTTTCTAGGTTGATAGAAGCACTGGAGACCCAATTATAGCACTAAACATGGAAAAAGTCAGATTTTCATAATATGTACCCTTAAACAATTCCGAAATGATAAAATAAAATTTGTTTAGATGTCAAAAAAAGCACAACATTAAAATTATGCACTTAGGGACATTCCTGGTCCTCCAAGACCCTAGAAATGCATTTAAGTGTCAAAGAAATGAATGAATTTAGTGCAAGGACAGGTAATAAATGTGTGGTTGAATAGTTTACCTTGCTGCAGGCTCTGAATGGGTACGGCTCCTTGGCCCGGCTGTAGGTTCACCAGGCCCTGTCTTTGTAGATTCAGAATGTGTTGCTGCTGTAATTGTTGCATCTGCATCAGCTGCTGCTGGAAAGCCAGCTGTTTATTCCCCAACTGCTGCTGCTGAGAGACAAAGAACGACAGAACGTGTTAAACAACAAAACAAAAGCATGAGAGGAAAAGCCTCGGCGAGCTCCAGGACGGAAAGGGAGGGATTAAAGAGACACTCATTGGTTTTTATAAGCTTTCAACTTCATCCAGGACGTGTTTAGATAGGACATATCCTGGAATAGAGATGTTTTTCCCTTCAATCACCAAAGCACATCCTGAGGTGGCAGACAACAAAATGGTTCAAAGTGTCAAACTGCATTGTGAGGTCTAGAGTCTCTCGTGCAATAAGAGATGATGCATTAATCTGAGTGACAGTTCCATGTGGTCCGGGGCCGACACCAGAGACGCGCTCGCTCATTCCTGTGTGTAGTAATCTGTTAGCATGCGGTCGGTGAGTAATTAACACGGCAATAAACGGCGACTAACAACATCTGTGCGCAATGTTAAGAACAGTTGCTGATTATGAGGGATCAGATGTTTATCATTTTACGATAAGGCTTGCTGTTTTTCACTTCGCATTCGTGAAACTCGACAATCGTGCATCAAATCCTCTTTTCTTGTTTCATAAATAGGTCTCAGAGCATATGGACAGTCATATTATTCAGGCCTCAAGAGTTCTGGCAGACTTTTGTGATGCTTTAAAAGCATCTACCAAATGCACAAAAGTAAATTGCATACATAAAAATAAACCTAATTCCTAAAAGCAAAGAGGTTCAAATTTGGGAAGTCGAGTGTGTGTTTGTGTGTTTAAAGGAAAACACCACCTTTTTTCAATTTTTACTATGTTCTTATCTCAACTTATATGAATTAATAAATATCTATCTTTTTTCATTGCGTGCACTTTTAATCTTTGTACGGCACTTAGCATTTATCCTAGCCCCATTCATTCCTATGGCTCCAAACAAAAGTTTTATTTTGTGCCACCATACTTACTCGTGTAACTACTCATGTAACAGCTTTAAATAGGGAAAACATGAAAGTGTTTGGTGGCTTCTAAATTCATACCTGTTTGGATCCTAAGGAATGAATGGGGCTAGGCTAAATGCTAACACATTCATGATGCGCTGTACAAAGATTAAAAGTGCATGCATTTAAAAAAGATAGGTATGTTTTAATTAATCTAAGTTAAGGTAAGAACATTGTAAAATATTGAAAAACGGTGGTGTTTTGCTTTAAGGCTAAGTGCTATGGAATACAAGGCATGCGGTGATAAGGTCAGGCGGTGTCGCTGTGATAAATGTCCTCCTTCCTGAACCGGTCCGACTCGGAGCACAGTTTCCAGCTACATGCTTTTTGATGTTGCCCCAATGAGAGATGGGCCTTATCTCTTCCCAGATAAGTGTGGAGGAGAGAAAAGAGTCAAAGAAGGGAGGTTAGAAAAATAAAAAAGAATTAAAGGTAGTTTCCTAATCTCACTGTCAGAGAAGTGTTTGTGCCCGCCGCCCGGGGCACAAGTCCTCATGGGAAAGGGCCACACAGGTCAACTTCAGCTGGAACAGGGAAAACACACTTGCTCTGTTCAAAAACCTTGTGACTGACCATAGCAGATGTCTTCTTATACTGCATTCTTATTGTCATGTAAGTGATTGATTTGTAACTCTATACAGGCTATGCATCCCACAAAAACTCAAGACTAGACTTGCGTTTGACATTAGCTGTGTGGATTGATCAACTCCAAAAGATTTTGTAACATACTGTACGACCCACTTCCTGTCCAACTCTCATCCTCCTCTCCATCCCTGTCTTTTTCTCCACTTTCTATTTCTCCCCGTTTCAGTGCCATGGGACACAGTTCAAGTTCTTTAACACATTGTGTCTGCACGCTGTTTACATTAGATGCAGTTGAGTGGCTGAAGCTAGCGGAGTAACAGGCCTGTCAGCTTGATTTATGAGCACATCAAACAGAGTTTGGGCACGCCAGGCCCGACTGACAGCGCTACTTCATTAGGCTGACTCCAGGGTGACTCCACAGCTCAACCGTCAAGCCAAAAGAGAGAGAAAGACGGAGCGAGCAAAACAATGAAAAACAGAAAAAGAGCAAAAGTCTGGATTGACGATGCACAAATGTGTGTGGCAACCATCTTTCACTCTTGCCTATCTATCACCTCTTGACCTAGTCGAGCTGACTGGCAGAGATACGCGGGTGGCAATTAAAGCATCTTTTACTGCGAGCGAATGTATGGTGTCATCACTCAATTTTTTAAGTAAGTTACAAAAACAAAGCCATGAGAGTCAGCTTCCAATCTGAATTAAAGATCAAATGAACAGACCACTTTCCATGACTGTTGAAATTTTACGCTAATAATGACGAATGAAATGAAAATAAAATCTATTGAAAACAGCATTGCTTGAGGAGCTGGTATCACGGCCAGAGATGTGGTTATTGTTTTGAGGCGGTGGTGGTGTGTTTCTGGGCAGCTGCGAGCGTGTCGATAACTGCGTACAGACGCGAGTGAGCTGTGTACTGTTGCTGCCGGCGATGTTGTCCCTCGAGCCTACATGGGGGCAGTTTTCTGTGCCAGCAGGACTAACGGCATGTTGAAAAAAGAAAAGGGAGGTGTGTGAGGAGAAAGAGGTTTTCGAGAAGTCTAAAGGGATGAGAAACGCTGCACATTCTTCTGTTGCTCTCTTTTCTTTCTTCTCCGCACGCCTGACTGATTCACTTTTAGTCCAGCACTGTCAGTGTACTCGTCCCCAGGGGCCTGACACTACATCACTACACGACAGACAACACACTCACATATACTGAACCGTACACAAGCACGCTCACACACACACCCTCTCGGACACATCCACTACAGACACACACCCACACAACACAGATACACAAAAACACACACATGCAGACATATGAACACACAAACACACACACAATAAATATACAGTACATCCAGTGAGCACGAACACACACAAACACTAAACACAAACACTTACATGCACACATAAACAATGAACATAGATACACACAATCATCAACTGAACACAGACACAAAAAAACAAAAGCACAAACACGCACAAACACACACATTCTTTTTCACTGGACACACAGGCACATACAAAAACTTGACATTCTGTAGCGCGCGCACACACACTTATCCACTGACTGAACACAAACACACAAAACACATGCACACATGCACAAACACTGAACACACTTACTAAACACAAACATTGGCATGCACACACAAACAATGAACATAGATACACACACTCATCAACTGAACACAGACACACAAAACACACAAACACACATGCACAAACACTTAACACACTCACAAAACACAAACACTGACATACACACACACAAACAATAAACACAGATACACACTCATCAACTGAACACAGACACACATGCACAAACACTGAACACAATCACACTCACTAAACATAAACACTGATATACACACACAAACAATGAACACAGATACAAATAATCATCAACTGAACACAGACACACAAAACACACACATAATTTTCCACTGAACACACAGGCACATACAAAAACTTGACATTCTGTAGACACACACACTTATACACTTATAACACAAACACAAAAAACACATGCACAAACACTGAACACACTCACAAAACACAAACACTGACATACACACACAAACAATAAACACAGATATACACACTCATAAAATGAACACAAACACACAAGACCACTGAACACACTCACTAAACATAAACACTGACATACACACACGAACAATGAACACAGATACAAACAATCATTAACTGAACACAGACACACACAAACACACACATACTTTTTCACTGAACACAGGCACATACAAAAACTTGACATTCTGTAGCTACACACGCGCGCACGCGCGCGCGCGCACACACACTTATCCACTGACTGAACACAAACACACAAAACACATGCACAAACACTGAACACACTTACTAACACAAACATTGGCATGCACACACAAACAATGAACATAGATACACACACTCATCAACTGAACACAGACACACAAAACACACAAACACACATGCACAAACACTTAACACACTCACAAAACACAAACACTGACATACACACACAAACAATAAACACAGATACACACTCATCAAATGAACACAAACACACAAGACCACTGAACACACTCACTAAACACAATCACTGACATACACACACAAACAATGGACACAGATACACACTCATCAACTGAACACAGACACACATGCACAAACACTGAACACAATCACACTCACTAAACATAAACACTGATATACACACACAAACAATGAACACAGATACAAATAATCATCAACTGAACACAGACACACAAAACACACAAACACACACATAATTTTCCACTGAACACACAGGCACATACAAAAACTTGACATTCTGTAGACACACACACTTATACACTTATAACACAAACACAAAAAACACATGCACAAACACTGAACACACTCACAAAACACAAACACTGACATACACACACACAAACGATGAACACAGATATACACACTCATCACATGAACACAAACACACAAAACCACTGAACACACTCACAAACAATGAACACAGATACAAACAATCATCAACAGAACACAGACACACAAAACACACAAACACACATATCATTTTTCACTGAACACAGGCACATACAAAAACTTGACATTCTGTAGACACACACACTTATACACTTATAACACAAACACACAAAACACATGCACAAACACTGAACACACTCACAAAACACAAACACTGACATACACACACAAACAATAAACACAGATATACACCCTACTGAAAAATCCAGCTAAAACCAGTATAAGCTGGTAGCTGGCTCTAGCTGGTTTAAGGTGGTTTACGCTGGTCCTCCCAGCCTAACAAAGCTGGTCATGCTGGTGGGGCAGCTGGTATTCCAGCATGACCAGCTAAGTCCAGCTAGACCAGCTTAAAATGTGACCAAAACACACCTAGACCAGCTTACTACACCAGCAAAACCAGCTTCCCACACCAGCAAAACCAGCCAAAACCAAGCTGGGGACCAGCTAAAACCAGCTCACCAGCTAATGCTGGTCTTAGCTGGATTTTTCAGTAGGGCACACTAATCACATAAACACAAACACCCAAAACCACTGAACACAAACACTGATATACACACACAAACAATGGACATAGATACACACACTCATCAACTGAACACAGACACACATGCACAAACACTGAACACAATCACACTCACTAAACATAAACACTGACATACACACACAAACAATGAACACAGATACAAATAATCATTAACTGAACACAGACACACAAAACACATGGACACATGCACAAACACTAAAAACACAAACTAAATGCACATACAAACACTGTTAACATGCCATTCACACACTCATCCACTGAACACAAACACACAAAAACACATGCAGGCATGCACAAACACTGAACACAGATGCACACACCCACACTCACTACACACAAACACACACAAACACTTAACATAGACACAGGCAAACCTATTCACTAAACACAGACACATAAAAACATATGCACAAACACACACACAAACACTGAACAAAGTCACACACACTCACCAATCTTAAATGGACACAAACACCGAACACAGACACAAACTCTCAGACTAAACCAACATTCTTTATCTCATTTCCCTTTCTGTGCTACTTTGGAAAGCATCCATTCAATGTTCAGAACCGAATATCTCTTATCTCCAAGATTGTCATGCACACTAAGGCCCAAAACACACACTGGAGGTACGCTGTGAACTCAAAGCCGAAACCAACACACAGGCTCGCAACCAACCCATTCGCTCTTACGAACTCGCATAGAGATGTTTTTGGCCTAGACGTTAACACCAAAAGCCCTGAATAAACGTTAGCTGACTCGCATGGGAGCGGAGCTGACCACTGCCCTCTCAGTTTAATTTTCTTGCCTCTTTCGACTCCAAGAGTACACCATTTCTCCAGCTCCAATATTTAATAAGGGAAAATATCTGAAAAACTCCCTAGGCCTTAAATAAGGCTAGTCAAACCTTTCCCCTTCTTCTCTGTCACGTTCCTTGACTATCTGTGGAAAATGTCAGATACCGGTCTGATTTGAAGAGAGCGTGTGTGCGCGTCGGTCCACGTACGTGTTTTTCGAGTGAACCATGCATTGGCCACGCATTTGCTCTATCAGTCATGATGCTGTCTGGGGCATAGCTAACAGTCTTAATCCCTGTCCTCAATGGCCTATAGCATCCACCCCTCCCAATGCCCACCTCAGTCTCTCTCACCTGCTATATTCAAGAGCTCATTCATTTTCTGATCCTATCTCAGTCGCACGGACTGTACGCCAATAACATACATCGTTTTGCTATGAATTAACCAATTGTTTGCTGTTATAATTTAAAATGACTAGGTCTATAGTTATTATTTTGGTTAATATGATTATCTCATATTGTCAAGTTTTTTTAAGCTAATTTTAAAACCTGTCCAAATAAGGACATTTTTAATGAATACAAAAAATGCAAAAAGTTTGGTCTTTTTTTGCACTATTACATCACAATGTAACCATAAAGAGTCTGTTGCAATCCCACAATCCCAGTGTCAAAACATGCGTCTTGCTAGCAACTGTGCTAGCAGCTATCTGCTAATCTTAACGTTAAGTCGTTTGTTGCAAATGCTCGATTAAGTTGCATCATATATAGTTCATGCCAAAGACACGCACGCAGGCCGCAAAAGTTTGAATTTCATTTGACCGGAAGATTATTGCAGATCTCCCTGTCTCAGACGGCGATTACGTTGTGCTGTAGTCTTATCCTTTATGATCCAAGATGATTCCCTCTCACCTTCATTACCCAGATCAGGTCCTTCTCGTGCTCCAGTGCCTTAATTGACAATTAAAGAAACGCGTCAACTCCGGCATAGTGGCTTGTAATAGGGATTTTCCACCAGGCTTAGCAAGCGGCGACTTGTAAATTAATACTTAACGAGTATTAGCGCGGTAAGGTTTGGAGCATGACTTTGGCAAAGAATTGAAAATCCATATTCCCCGAACGTCTTAATCCGCATTTTTTGAATTGCCCAATACACAAAACTCAATTGAGTTGTTGAGAGGATAAGATGGTATTTCTATATTAAGGTCTTTTTTTACTGTCTCCTGCATGTCATTTCACGTCAGAATATAGTTGTTGTCTGGTTGTTGCCTGTAGCCTCACAAAATAAATGATGTGTCAGTCATCTTGAGGATGCCTGATGAGGGTGAAGTATACTGTGAAATGCTGTGAAGGGTGGGCGGGGCTTTCTCACCTCTTTGGCCTGCTTCCCTGCTTGCTGCTGCTGCTGGGTTAGAAGCTGGAGGTGCAACTGCTCCTGTTGCTTCTTATAGTACTCCTGCAGCTACAGATAAAGAGAGAGAGAGAGAGAGAGAGAGAGAGAGAGAGAGAGAGAGAGAGAGAGAGAGAGAGAGAGAGAGAGAGAGAGAGAGAGAGAGAGAGAGAGAGAGAGAGAGAGAGAGAGTAACCAATGTAAACAATGGAACATTGAAAACGATTAGACACAATTGCAGATACAAAAACAGATAATTTTTTTTAAAAGGCAAAGATTTAAAGAATCAATCAAAAGATTCAAAAGATTCAAAATTCAAAGACTTCTATCAAACTACAAGTTTTACTGTAGGTAAGAAATTCATCTATACTAATATGAAGGTCAAGTGTATAAATGTTTTTATTATTGGCTATTACAAACCCTAAAAAGCCTAAAGCCAAATAAAACACATGTGGGAGTGCAAGTGGTTTGGTTCTTTTAGTTCACAACTGCTGTTCAAACATTAGTAAAGAGACATCGTGACACAGTAGATTCTTCACTTATGAACCCCCATCAATGCCTTACTGAGGGTACTCATAAACCATATCTTACAATATTTACATCATTTTTAAATGTTTCCCCTACAAAAAATTAAAACATGACATTAATTAATCATTTCAATCTTTAATAACCCAAATCATTTTATTATTCTATTCCTAAGTGTATTTTCAAAACATGAAAGTCACATGACTTTGGGTACAGAATAAGATAACAAGGTGCAATGAGTTGCCCTTGACTGTGTCTACAGGCACAAAAAATGAAAACAGGATAAAACAAGATCAGCTTCTTGCTTAGGGGGATAAAGTGCCTCCATAATAAGGCATATTCATCTTTTTTCAGCATTCCTCTAAAAGGCATCTAACACCTGGCAGGTGGCGTATGAATGCGTCCTGTAAATCATCTGTCCACTTTTCTCCTGACGTGGCAAACCTGACAGCGTGGAGACAGGCGTATTTATGATTGACTGAGCTAAAACACACAACACCTGTCTAGGAAAGCGCCGGGGAAGCTTGCCTTTCGCCGCTAATCTGAGAGCAGCCTTTGTTACCCCTTGAGTAAAAGTTACGATCGGGTCGCAGGTGGTGGAAGATCAGCATAAAAAGGGCATTTTTGCCTCGAGCATCTGAGAGATTTGAAATACAAACACCTGCCCGACTAAACTTGACCCGGTCCTCTATCAATTCCGTGCAATAAAGCTTATAAAATATGAAATCGTGGAATTGCTAAACGAAAACAGCACTTTCTTGGGCTGCCTGTTTCCTTGCATGAGGGGTTTGTGTTAGGTTAATAAAACACAAGAATGGTGTTTACACACTGGTTACTGATTCAGAGCTGAGCTGAATGGGCCTCTATCCCATACACAGGTAAACATAGACCTGTATGTGCTTTATCATCACGCTGAAACAACTCACCATGGCACACCTTGCCAACTCTGATTAAAAGGTTTGGGAACAGTCAGAGGCATGTGGGAGTCAATGAAATGTGTGTGGTGCGGTCGGGGGGATGTTTTTTTTCCTAAGAACAATGAATCTTATTACACAAAAGGAAAAGCAAACAGGTGTGTGTTGGGCAAACAGTGCAGACATTAATCATTTACAGTTATCACTTACTAATACTTTGAACATGTTTAAGAAAAGTCTAGTAGGAAGTGCTGAAACTGATTTTATTAGTTGTGCACACATCTCGAGTATTTTTCGCTCATATTTAGACTGATGGGTTTGTTACAAATGATGATTTGGGTGAAAAATCCTCATAGACTTATTGTAGGTGGGACCAAAACGCCCTAGCAATTGCAAAAACCATTCAAAACACCTAAGCACCTGCGGAGGAACACCCTGGCAACACCCTAGAAACACCCCAGGCTGCTTACTCATATATTAAAGAACTTAGAGAAACCATAACTAGAGGAAATATTGACTTTATGTTCACCAAAGTAATTTTAGATGTATTAAACGTGTAAGTACACTGTAAAAAATATCCAGCATTTTTGTCAAATCAACATATATTTTTATTTCTTTACCTTAAAAAATATGTTAAACAACTTGTTTTTATAAGTAATGTCAACTTTTCACAAGCCAAACCTTACCCTGCAAAAAATTACTTTCTTACTTAGTATTTACTCTTGTTTTAAGTAAAATTTCTGTCTTGATGAGCAAAATGACAAGAAAATAAATCTAGTTTTTAGACAAAAAAAATCACATTTTAGTGAACAAGCAAAAAAATCTGCCAATGGGGGAATTTTTCTTGAATTAAGTTTTTAAGAAAAAAGTTTTTTTTATTTGTTTTATGCACAAATTAACTAAAATGTGATTTTTTTGTTTTAAACCTAAACATTTTGCTCATCAAGACCTTGACTTAAGATTTTTTTTAGATATTTGTACTTAAAACAAGACAAAATACTAAGTAAGAAAGTAAGTGTATATACACTGCAAAAAATGATTTTCAAGAAAAAAAATCTTTTGTCTTGTTTTCAGTAAAAATATCTAAAAATTCTTAAATTAACCAAAATATCAAATTAAAGTGATTTTGGGCATAAAACAAGCAAAATAATCTGCCAATGGGGTAAGCAAAAAATCTTGTTATATGCATGTGATATTTTTGGTCTAAAAACTAGACTTATTTTTTGGTTCATTTTGCTCATCAATAAAAAGCATCTTAATGTTTAGATATTTTTACTGAAAACAAAACAAAAATACTAAGATTTTTTTTTCTTGAAAATATTTTTTTGCAGTGTCACTGAAAAAAAATGATTCATTGAATTTAATCAATTTTTTAAGGTAAGTGGTTGCAATCAATTTAGTAAAATGAAATATAAAACTTTTGTTTAAATGTAACTTAAATAAATTGATTGCAACCACTTAAAAAAATTTATTATATTCAATGAATATTTTTTTTCAGTGAGGTTGAATTGACTTGCAAAACTAAGTTGTGTTGCTTTTTCAAAAATTACAAGCTTAGTAATAAATTTCCACTAAAATTATTTCTTATCTTTATTATTATCTTAATATTTCACACTAACATTAAGAAAACATATGGTTCCCGTTATGCTAGTATGTTTACCTTTGACTATAAGAGTTAGCAGCTACTTTCAACTAGCTACTACTTTACAGAGTCTTAACACAAGACTGGCTCACACCCCGTAACACTGTCATTACACATCTCCGACTGTTGCTCTGGCTAACCGCAATGGCCACCGTGGACCGGCTGCTGTTTGTTTTACTTTCAGATTATTAATTTACTCAGGAAAGCCTATTAAGATTAAAATCTCAGTTTCGCACGGATGACCTATCTGACATGGAAGTACATGTTGACCAAAGGAGCAGAAAGCGGGGTTTCGCGGACACACTGGGGCCTTAGAGGAGCGCTCGGGGAACAGCTGGTAAAGAAAAGTAGAGTAATGATACTCCCATTAACTCTTATCACGCATGCAGTTTACAGATAGGTTAATGCTCACTTATTCAAGACTGTGAGGAATAAGGGTCTTAAAGGGACACTCCACTTTTTTTAAATATGCTAATTTTCCTGCTCCCCTAAAGTGAAACATTTGATTTTTACCGTTTTGGAATCCATTCAGTTGATCTTCAGGTCTGGCGCTTCCACTTTTAGCATAGCTTAGCACAATCCATTGAATCTGATTAGACCATTAGCATCGCGCCTCAAAAATAACCAAAGAGTTGAGATATTTTTTTTTCTTATCCAAAAATACTCCCCTGCTACTGAAAGATACTAAGGGGACTATTTTCGGCTGATACGTAATATCATTCCACTTCCTGCAGCCACGTTACGGCAGCAAAGTCCTTGATTATTATGCCGGAATGAGAGTATAGTTCCTAGTCATATCTGCCTAGAAAATCACAACTTTTACTTTTCCGTCGGTCTTAGTACACAATGTAACTACAGAAGAGTCAAGTTGTAAATAGGAAAAATATTGAAACTCTTTAGTTATTTTTTAGGCGCGATGCTAATGGTCTAATTAGATTTAATGGATTATGTTAGGCTATGCTAAAAGTGCTAGCACCAGACCCAGAGATCAGCTGAATGGATTCCAAAACGGTAAAAATCAAATGTTTAACTCTAGGGGAGCTGGAAAATGAGCATTTTTTCCAAAAAATTGGAATGTCCCTTTAATAGTGGACTACATACCCACAAACTTACATTACTATCTTAAAAAGGGGTTTGTTTGATAGTTCTGCAAAAACAGATCTGCTGTACTCAATGCATTTTCACCGTTGACATATGAAATACATAATTTTATTGTCATAAAAGCATCAATGATCAAAATGAAATCACCCAGAAAGTCCTTCAACTATCACAACATAAACAAGAGCTAACTGGTCAGCTATTTAGGGTTTGGCCAGGATGTCCTGCATATAAATCAGAGACAGAAAACTTTCCTTTGATTGACTCCATCTTTCCTTTGAAGTTGGAAGCAAACTTTCCTTTGTGCTGACTCAAGCGTACACAAATCGCTTTAAGATTGGGCGCTCATCTTCCTCTCTTTACAACAGCCGAGTGGCTGTTTCCCGTGATGCTAAAACTCCGTCCGCCTGCTACAAAAGCCACTTCACACCACTGCATCCATGAATGCCTAGCGCTTTCCTGTTTAACAGGATATTGAAGGTGAGCTACCTGAATATAAGATACCGAGCACCGGCCGTCTCGAGCGGAGGAAGCCAGTGAGCCGTAAGGCATGAAGACAAACTCCATTTAACACACTACACGCCACGCTCCCAATATGTTGCCCGCTTTTCTGTCTCACAGTGGGTCGAGTTTAACCTCTCCTCCACGCCTCGCTGCCATCTGCCTGTCGCTTCTGTGCCCACTCATTACCATGCCAATATGAATCTGAATAGTTGTGAGAAAAATTAAAGAATAATTAATGATTTGATTCACAGGACTCGCGTTAACTGTGTGCCTTGAAAAGCATTCACCTTATATTCCCATTATTGTGACCTTGGTTTTACTTAGCGGCAGTGAGAGGGGATAAAAAAACTGAAAATATATCAGCTGGGCTATAATTAAGGGTTGGAGGGATGTAAAGGTTAACTCACACATGCAGAAGTGCAAACGCATACATAAACACACGCTCGCGCACTGCTGCTCTCTCCCCGAGTCTGTCTTTATATGTAAAATCTTGTTTGTAAAGGTATTCATACGTAAAAAAAAGGCCCACTTGTACTTCCACCCACATTGGGATGAGTTTAGGGACAGATTGCTGTGTGTGTGTGTGTGTGTTGGCAGGCTCTCTGATTGCTCCATTTGCCGTATATGAGAGAGTGAGCATTAAGAGCCGCATCTCACGTGGTTCATCACCACCGAAAACCATTAAACCCACTGGCTTTTACTAGAGATGTAAAACGGCCCATGAACAGTAACTATTTCAATTTCAATATCCTCGTTAAATACCAAGCAAAAAAAGAGAGAAATAAAGCGATAGAGTTCTTTCTCAAACAGCTGAATTTCCATTTCTCTGAACGACTCTTGATAAATTTGTCAGATCTGCTCGGTGCAATTTACAGTTGCCTGGAGCGGCCACCTCCCACTTATTATTGAATCAATTCTGCTTTCTCTCAACCCAAAAAATCCTATAGTTTATATTATTTTTGTGTTTTAACTAAAGAATAGGTAGAGAGAGGTGTCTGACCTAATTTCCGCCCTAGCGGAATGCGAAAAGGTCATGGGCCGGAGGGTGCACGAAGCTATGGGACGACAGCGGTGCTATGTTAAATATTTGAAAGACGTGCGAAAAACTGAGTTGTTTGTTTCTTCATGTCTGCGCAGAGGCCGCACCTCTGGCCTCCAGGCGATATCGCAGTGAGATAGCAGAGGCCATGGAACTAATAAACACAAAGAATGAAAGAGAGAGAGAGGTAAAAAGGGAGATATGGAGTAGTTTGGTTTTAGCAGCTGTGTGAGAAACTGGTGTCCTTGCTCTAACATAAGCTCTCTCTGACCGCCGGCAAGTCAACGTGTAGCGGCACCAGCCAAAGGAGGCGTCGCCAACGCCAGTGTGCTAGTAAACACCGCATATAAACGCCAGAGCCAGTGAACATCAAAGCCGGGAAAAAGATATCATTCTGGGCATGCCTGTGAGGATGCAATCAAAGTAACAGTGTGTTTCAGAAACGCGATTACATTACACACTTTGACATCCACACTCAGGGCCTATTAACGGGAACCGCACATGAATGCAGCACGCATTTATTGCGCTGTCCTACAGCAGTCTATAAAAGCCCTGCTAACAGCTGGAGAAGTGAAGGATGGCGGTCCTGTTTATTTGGAGGACGGTTTGTTCTAAATTTGTGAAGATGCATATACTTTATGTGCAAGATGGCACGACAGTATTGCCCTTTTAGATTTTAGGGCAAATGGTGTAAAAAACAGCGCAATATTTTGATTATCCAATAAAACTTGTTCACACCAATTGCCTAACTTTGACAAATGTATCTTTTGTGTGGTTTTGTGAGGGCATGTCATGTCTGAGCAGTCCAGACATTTACAAATATTGTTTTAAGCTCTGTGCGTGGTGACTGCTTAAGAGGCAACTAGCTGTAAAAGCCACCCATGTGTGTGTGTGCGTGTGTGTGCGTGTGTGTCTTGTGTGTGTATTTGGTACCTGTTGCAGCATTAGGGCTTGTTGCTGTTGAAGTAAAGCTTGGAGCTGAGGTGGAGAGAGGATCTGCTGCATCTGCTGAGGAGTTATCATCTGAGGGGTCATCATCGCCATGGATACAGGCACCTATGACAGAAGGGATAGGATGGTTAGTAAATAAGTGACAGTGTAAAGGGTTGTGGGTGATCACCAGATCAGTGGTTCTTAAAGGATTAGTCAATTTTCTTAAAAAAATACAAATAATTTACTCACCACCATGTCATCCAAAATGTTGATGTCTTTCTTTGTTTAGTCGAGAAGAAATTATGTTTTTTGAGGAAAACATTCCAGGATTTTTCTCATTTTAATGGACTTTAATGGTACCCAATACGTAACAGTTTTAATGCAGTTTAAAATTGCAGTTTCAAAGGAATCTAAACGATCCCAAACGAGGCATAAGGGTCTTATTTAGTGAAACGATTGTCATTTTTGACAAGAAAAATAAAAAATATGCACTTTTAAACTAAAACTTCTCGTCTTCCTCTGGTCCTGTGACGTGCCAGCGCGACCCCACGTAATACGTCATCACATCAAGAGGTTACGGACGAGTGCGAAACTACGCCCCAGTGTTTACAAGTGTGGAGAAAGAGGACCGTTCCAACATTGTTGTATGTGGAATGATACTAATTAATGTCTTTGTGTCAGTTTATTGTTTAAAATGGTCCGCAAATGTGCGTTTCATATATGTAACACGTGACCTTTCCACGTCATTACACAGTCCTTGAAACTCTGTTGACACTGCAATTTTAAACTGCATTTAAACTGTTAAGTATTGGTGTCTATTAAAGTCCATTAAAATGAGAAAAATCCTGGAAAGTTTTCCTCAAAAAACATCATTTCTTCTCGACTGAACAAAGAAAGACATCAACATTTTGGATGACATGGTGGTGAGTAAATTATCTGGATTTTTTTTAAGAAAATGGATTAATCCTTTAAGTGGTGGGTTTAAACAATGCTAAATATAAATATCAAATATCTGTGTACTGTAATTAGTATAAATATACTGTAAATAGACGTTTCACTCTTACAAGAGAGGATAAAACCAATTTCCATGTCCATATGTAACAACCATGTATCGTTTTGGACACAAAATAATTTCTCACTTGACAGTATGAGTAACACTAACATAAAATATTTGGCCCATTGCTTGTTGTTAAGCTGCCAAAACAATTTTGTTGTTGTTTATGTATATACAAAATTGTCAAAATACTTTTTTATAAAGTCTAGGTCATGTTAATCATTTTGCATGTTCCTTGGACTGGTCCGTTCAGAGTTATATACAGTGGCGGCACACACGTGTACACTGTGCGCATGCGTCAAAACCATTTATGATAAAAGAGACGCTCACGTTTACAAAATACACGCAAGACACAAATTAGATGCAGTTTTTTATTTCATCAGCTAAACAACCGTGTTATCAGCTTGCCACCCAGAGATGCTGTTGTCTCATGAAAAATAGAAATCCTTCCTTAAAATCACACATCAGCGTCCCCGCACCTTACCTAGGTACAAAAGCGTTTCTGTGTCTATTTCTCAATCATAAAGGAATGTTGTACTTCATTTTAATTAACTCCTTATCCTGTCATGACAAAATGAGTACACAAAACATCATCTCTGTTGACACAATAAAGCACCACACTGCGTGCACTGGTGGTTTATCCAAGCAAAAAAGTCTTGATCAAATCTTCCCTGGAGTATCTAGTCTTTATCAGCATGAAAGTACTTCAATAAACATATTATTATGATTTGTTATCTAGAGAATCACAAAAAATAACAAACAATGTGATACGATAGCCATCGGCAGGAAACGACTTGCAATGGTGTGGAATAGAGAGTGCAATTTGCTAGACAAGAACAAGGCGTAAAGATGGAAAGCGTGATGCTTATCTGAGAGCAAATATGCAGAAAAAGAGAGAAAGGGTAAGAGAGGTAAAGTCAAAACTGAGAGAGAGAGATTCAGTCTGCCTGTACATGATTATATCATTTAATGCAGTTGGACTAGCCACTCTTATGGGCAGCTTTTATACAGGCCAACAATCTCCACTTGTACATTTTGCGGCTGCTTCCTTATATGCAGCTAGATCCTCCACACACACACACACACACATCCGGGACACGCGTCCGCCCCGCAGCGTTTCATTTATTTTCCTATTTACTGCTCAAGGGCCAGAACTGATCATCTCCATGCAACTGCTCAATAAAAATAAAGCTATTTACAGGCCACGGCTGGCTTGAACCTGACACATGAGCGCAAACTACGATCCGGCATAATATGTACATTTATCTACATTTTCCACTCAAAGGGAATAAAAAAGACAGGCACCGCTGCGACGACTTCCCAGTCCACTGCCAGTCCGATCTGATATTTGCATTCATTTGTTTTCATGTACCGCCTGAGCGCTCATATTTTCTGCCATTTATCTATTCAGTGCTCGAGGGCTCGGCGAGGAGGGGCACAGGAAGGAAAAGAGAGCGGGCGAGATAAGTAGCGGGAAAACGAAGAGAGAGAGAGCTGTCAGATGCAAATTAAATCTGTAAAGAGCTGATTTGACTTTGGAAACAAGATTGGCGGTAAAAACAAACGGCGTCTCTTTTCTCGGGATAAAAGCTCTTGTACCGTGAGCGACGCTCGGTTATCGGTGCAGGAGAGCAACCGTCGGGCCTTGTCCAATACTCAATGTAAACGTTCCTATCGCCTTCAAACAAGCCGTCTATATCCTCGCACTTTCAATCATCAAATCCTTCCCTGCATCTGTGACAGAGACAAAGAGGCGAAATTACAAACTCTTTTACCTTCCATGACTTGCGCGCCACCAGACAGATGCATATTATGGGCTGGGGTGCCATTCACCTTGATTAATTACAGGCGTGACACAGGTGAGGCTGTTATATTCGTCTAGCGCTTACAGCTACTGTAAAGTTAGCTGGCATGGGCACATTCGAGCTGATGATATCATACGTCTGAAAAAGCGTTGTCAAATGCATGGACTTTTGATGCTTTGTCCTCTGTCATAAATTTGGCACAAGCCTTTGATGACTTAAATCAAGGGTTAAAAACATCAAGGACCTTACAATTAAAGCTTTGAAATGAGAGCAAGAGACGTTTGAAACAAAGCCAAGGTGCCATCCTAACCGAAGGCCACGGTAGGCCCCACTGTTGTGTGTGTGTTGTTTATGTGAGTATTGGGGGAGATAGGGCAAAGAGGGGGTTCACCCCTGGCGTCATGCCAATTTGCCACGCGCGGCTGCTTGTCACCAGAATAGAGCGAAATGAAAACCGGTAATTAATTGCTCCTGCATCCCATTCTCCCATGGTGACAACCCATACATTCTATTTTATACACACGTTCATTGACATTTTCAAGTTGCAGGCGTAATAATTACCAGAGTTATAACACCTTCCATTGCTGCGCGACAGAGGTATTGACGAGCGGACTGAATGCTGAGTTGTTAAGGTTTGACGCCATTAATTGCCCCTATAATCTAATATCACAAAGGCGGGCCATTACACACCGCGAGCGTAGCGTGCAATTCGACACTACGGTTTCAGAGCGGTGCAGGAAAACAAAAGCGCACCATTAGGGACTTGACGGCCGCTAACAAAAGCGCGGCACAATGCGGAATTATATTTTCATTCGGCTTTGTTTCTCGCCATAAATGATTCCCCCCGTTCATTTGGAGCTGAATAGACCCGGTAATAGAGGAGACGAAACCTCAACCATTTGAAGTCAGGCATTTATTAAATGCATTTAATTTTTCTTCCATTTTTTCCTCTCGCTCTCTCTCTTTCTCTATTAAAATTAACATGCAATAGGAAAGAAAGGCGAGAGGGATGTTTTGCTCGATCAGGAAAGATACAGTGAGCACCTTGCTTTGAATTATCAAGCCTAAAAACTTATATTTTAAACACAGTAATTTCAGATGTATTGTCAATACTGGAGGACCCCTCAAATTATCAGTAAAAATAATAAATAAATAAATGTGATAAATAATTTAGCTTTTCAACAATCTCTGTATTCAATTTTTTTGTACCCAAATTTCTGGTGGTTGCACCGAGAGGCGAGAGGTCGGGTGGTGTCATCTGCGAATGGCTGCTCTTATATATATACAGTAAGTTGACTAAATGGATCTCAATTACCTGATTCAATTTACACACTGTTGACCACACACCCTTTAAAGGTCAATACTGTAAATGGACCTGCTTTGGACCACAAAAGCAATATACACCGTGTATATGATGGCCCTAAAACCCTCTCCATACGTTTCGGAGACCGTCTGCTAATGAGCCGGCTTCGCTGGTGCCTCTGGAGCCTCCCAACACCATTAAGATTCACCAGCACTGTCCACACGCGCCACATACAGCTACCCACTACTGACAGGGGTCAGCTTCAATACAGAGAGAGAGAGACGGGCCGAGAGAGAGCAGCAGGGGAGACGGGCATTGGAAGGGAGTGAAGCAGTAATTAGAGGTGCTATTTGAAGAGCGAGTTTAACTGATTAACAAAGAGAAGAGATGGGAAATGGGGGAGAGAAGGAAGCCGAGGCGCAAGAAGAGCGATGCGTCCCGGAGGGTCGTAAAGGAAGTAGTAAGGACTGCGACTGCATTTCAATGAATCTTAATGCGTTTTCAGTTTTTTGCTCTTGATAAATTACAATCGCTTTTATCAACTGCCCTCCCCTCTTTAAAACGCAGACACGGGTGCTGATTTGAATCTCTTGTGATCCCAAATGCTACACCTGCGGCGAGACCCTGACACTGCATGGTTTATGTGAGGTCTGAAACTGAACTAGGGATGCCGCCACTAAAGATGTTTGAATATATAGTTCGTAGTTGACACAATACGCTGTCACAACTCACTTTTTTAAACCTAAAACTAGAGATATTAACATTTTATCGATACTGATAGCCGATTATTTAGACTGATATCGAAGCTGATATTGATAGGTGGTTATATTAACTTGCATAACAAAATTTTGAAGATTACATTTTCTGAATGTTATTCATTCATTAAATGACCATTAATCGTGAACATTAAACTAGTGATTTTTTTTACGTTTTCTATGCACAGAGCAAATTAACTGCCTTTTCTGTTCTCTTTTAATTGACAGGATTTATCGACCGATATTGATTATTAGCCGATATATCCCGCATCTCTACTTAAAACCATACATACTAACAAACATCATCAGCATGCAGGTTTTTGTTCCTTATGTTGTTTTGCCTGTGCTGACTTTTTGATTTCTTTCTATTAATGTTCAGGGTTCCCACACCTTAGTTAACTTCAAATTCAAGGACCTTTCAAGGACTTTCCAGGTCCAATACCCTTAAATTCAAGGACTAAATGTGGGGACACATTTCAAGTGAGAGCCAGGTTACATCGTGTTACCTTTCAAGACACATTGTTACACCCTTTAGAGAAGGTGACACTTTTGGGACGCCTCCAAGGGTAAGTGCGTCTAAATGTGTATATCAAATGCAACCAATAGTGATGCATAACGACAAAGACAGGGTGACGTGGAAGCCAGGAAGTATATCGCTATCTGAAATATTGCAAAAGACGGCGTTACAGGGACGCAGGAAGTATGGCAAGGAAGACACAGCGCCTCATTCCCTTGTCAGGGAACAACAGTTACATATGTAACCTGATAAATTTTCATGTGTCAAACACAACTATGCAAAAAAGCATTTTGGTTTCAATCAACATTCGCATTCAGAAAATAAAAGCATTTAAAGCGAACAGTTAGCACGTGTGCTTCAAAAGTCTTGAATTTTTATGATATTATCCTACACTACACAGGGAATAATATGGATTTTTTTCCCCCAGAAAACTTTTTGCATAAAATAGCAATGCACTTTCAATGACCTGTATCTATGTATGTATATTCTCAAAAACTTCCAAGGGCCTTGAATTTTTTCCCCAGATTCCCAAACTTTCAAGGATTTCAAGGACCCGTGGAAACCCTGAATGTTGATGCGAAGCATCGCAATTTAGCCATTTAACCACAGTACCCATTGACTTCCATAGTATTTCTTTATTCTACTATGGAAGTCAATGTGTAGCGTCAACTGTGTGCTTACAAACATATATTCAAATATCTTAATTTGAAATAATAAAATAGTTTTAGAACATGAGGGTTAATGATGACAGAATTTTCAATTTTGGGTGAACTTTAAAAAGTGGGCACTCAAAATATTTCATTTTATGTAGTGTTTAAATTGAATTTTTGAGTTGATGTGTCATTGAATTTAGCTTCACCTGTATCTTGGATTTGAAACTGATTGACTGACAGCTTTACATTCTTTATCTTCATCACCTCTTCCATTTTTCTTTATTAGCATTTTCCCGGAAAAAAAAAAAAAAAAAACAGGCAGCGAGTACAAAGCTAAAGGGGAGTTCTTCATTTTGGGAAAGGTCAACCTTCCAGTAATGAGCTGTACACTAAATTATGGTATTTAAATAAATGGATGATGATGAATGCATCTCTATTCTCTGGAGGATTCTTTGCCATTCCATATTACAGGGTAATTATCACATGTAGTGCCGTTGTGCATACACACACACACACACACACACACACACACACACACACACACACACACACACACACACACACACACACACACACACACACACACACACACACACACACACGCAGAAGAGCGAGAGAAAAAGTGAGCGAAGGAACCTCAAGTAAAAGCATGTTACTAAACTTTAGACAGACGTGGCAAATCAGCTCCATAAAGGCGTAATTGGGACTGGCTGAGTTCTTGAAAGGCTTTTTATAGCTAGAGAGGAATAATATACTCGTCCATATAAAGACGGGGGAAAATCTGATAAACGGGCCCTTAAAGTTTAAGAATTTAGAGAAGAGCGCAAAGGTCTAGCGCTTTAAAGACTGTGAGGGAACTCGGCTTGAGAGTATGAATTACGAGAGGGTGACGCTCGTGTGGAAAAGTGGCCAAAGAATCACTTCAACTATACAGACAACACATTTCCGGTCATCCAAAGCCCATCAAGCGCACATGGTTTAAATCTTATAGAAAACAGAGACCGGGTGTCATATAGCAGCTAAGAAGAAATGAATACAATTGCCCCTCTATGGTGAGCTATATGAAGCATGCAAGCTTTAACAAGCACCTGTCTGCTTCTGTCTGTGTGTTGAGCACCCATACGAATGAAAAATCATCTCAATTGTTTCTCATATGCAGCAAGAGATTAAATGGAGTGCTTAGATTATCAAGATCCAGAAGCCTGTGATCTAAAATCGCTTTAATTAAGATCTGAGCAATGCTATCAACATTAATTTTAAACGTTTAGATATGCTCTACCGCATGTCAACAACCGTTTCATTTGTGTTTATTTCAAATGTGTTCAAAAGTACGATTAAATCTCTTCAGCTATGAAAGAGCATGTTCTTCTTATCCTGTGAAACTGAGAAAGATGAAAAACTTATAAGCAAAATATAATCGCGTGGCGCATTCTTCTAAACAATCTGTCTTTGAGTTCACCAATGATCCCCCATGAGTGCGATGGATGATACGACAAAGAGACTACAACTAGAAAGGACATTACACGCGGGCATTCGTGCCCATGCCACCGCTGTTTACCCCTGTCAAAAAGTATTACTCACCTCAGCGATGGAAGACTGCTACACAGCCTAACCGCGACCCACTCTCACACTCTCTAATTCTCTTTCCTCTCGCACTAGTGTACCTGCAGTCTGTGCTGATAGGCATTATGATCAGGTTATTCACGGTTGTTCTCATCAGCTTACTGCCCGCAGGCTCCAGACAGTAAACAAGCCGTCACATCTCATTTACACAACAGCGCCATTAATCGCCTCGCAAACCAACACCAAGCACTGGGCCGCGAGAGAGAGAGGGAGACCGGGGAGAGAAGATGGATCTAGGGAGGTGGAGGTTAAAGATGGGGTTAGAGAGGCTCTGAACGGCTCGAGACAGGGGGCAAACAGGAAAGCAAGGATGGAGGGGGTGTACCCGTACAAACCAGAGAGGGGGAGATCAGAGAGGTGGATGGGAATTACAATGACTGTACTAGGTGGCTTTATTATTCTTTTTCCTGTTTATTGTTTGTACTGTATATGAATTGTTTTTTAAGTTTGTGCCGTTATAAAATGATATAGTTGTTATTTGAACTGAAGACCAATACAGAAATTTTAAAAGAATAAACATTTGTAGACACACTGTGTGTTTGTGTAATTAAGAAGAATTCATATTTATTGCTTAGATATAATAAATACATATGTATATATTTATGCATTTGGCAGATGCATTTATCCAAACTTACTTACAGTGCATGTAATTTATCTGTGTTTTTTGGGGCGGATTTGAACCCATTACGGATTTGAACCCATTTACGTTTTCAATGCAATGCTCTACCAATTGAACAACAGGATTCATATGTATTTAAATGGATTAATTATTGCTGGTATTAGTTTCATGTGCTCACGCGAAACGAAACCTTCATGTGCAGAATTTTTTTTTAAAGTTTAATTTCGTGTGCTCACAGGAAACTATCACTTGAGCATGTGAAAGCGAAAGTTTCACATGCGCACACGATAGTTTCACGTGCGCCTGTGAAACTAAACGCGGTAGTTTCACGTGAGCACGCAAAAGTTTCACGTGCACCTGTGAAACTAAACGCGGCAGTTTCACGTGAGCACGCAATAGTTTCACGTGAGCACGCAATAGTTTCACGTGAGCAAGCGATAGTTTCACGTGAGCAACTATCGCGTGCTCACGTGAAACTATTGCGTTTAGTTTCGTGTGCTCACTTGAAAGCGAAAGTTTCACATGCTCACGTGTTAGTTTCAAGTGCGCGCGCGATAGTTTCACGTGCGCACGCGATAGTTTCCCGTGCGCGCGCGATAGTTTCACGTGAGCACACGAAACCTTCATGTGCAGATTTTTTTTAAGTTTAGTTTCAGGTGCTCACGTGAAACTATTGCGTGCGCACGTGAAACTAACGCGTGAGCACGTGAAACTTTCGCTTTCACGTGAGCACGCGAAACTAAACGCAATAGTTTCACGTGAGCAAGCGATAGTTTCACGTGAGCAAGCGATAGTTTCACGTGAGCAAGCGATAGTTTCACGTGAGCAAGCGATAGTTTCACGTGTGCAAGCGATAGCTTCACGTGAGCACGTGAAACTAAACTTTATTTAATTTTGCTCCATGTCCCCTTAGGGGCTCCATAGATTTACAAGTCATTTCAACTAACTATTATTTATCTTGACTAGAGATGAGTTGTTATAACTACAGGTGAGTTGTCATAACTTATAAAATTAAGTTGACTTTTCTCAAAAAAATTTTAGGCAGCAAAGTATTTTTTACAGTGTAGATAACAACCGCTTAAAACTAACAAACCGTAACCCAGATGCTGCAAATGGTTTTGACAGGTACAGTTTAATATTACACAAAAATTAAATATAATTATTTCTTTTAATAACATATATGACATTATATTTATAAATGATTAAATCAAATACTGTGTTCATGACATTTGAATGTCTTGTCTTATCTTAAAACCGAAAGTAAGTGGTTTTCCTTGCGGAAGGTCTGCAATTGTTAAAAATAAGCTAAAATAATATTTCTAATAAATTTTTAATGTTCATTACCTTGCTCATGAGGTAAATAGACGTGTAATAAGCTGGAGCCGGTTCACACTGTCGGTGCTTACGAAAACCACTGGTTGGCTATACATTAAATATATTTAAACTAAAATGCATTTCCATTTCAAATTCATTATTAGTTGCCTCCCAGTTAAGAAAAATGCTTATATTTAGTTTTTGCTCACAACAATAATCCTGGTGTCTCATTACAGGCCCTCATGATATGCAGAATATATTTATCAACACACGGACAGCGGTACAAAATGCCTCCACTGTTCCACTAGAATAATTCCCTTCTCTTAATGCTGACAGGCTGGGGCAAGGGGTCACATTTCTCAGGTGTAACCGATAAGGCGAGCCAGGTAGGTTAGCATAAGGAGGGGGAGGGCGGTGGAGCTGGGTGAAACAGTTGCACCGCCACCTTCAAAAAGCCTGGAAGATATTAGCCCGCATGTGGAGAGTGAAGGGTCACTATTGAGTGGGACGCGACGCTAAAGAGGCTTGTCATTTTAATAACAGGCCCGCTGAAAGGCTCCAGGCGCTCTTACCAGGTGGCTCAATGATGATGTCTTCCAGGCTACAGAGCACACAGTCACCATTTCACAGGCTAATTTATCCCAGAATGATCTAAAACCCCCAGTGCTCCCCCTGCCCCCCTAAGTTAGCGGCATTACCTCCCACAGGTATTTATCATATCCTTTTTTTCTACGTATGGTGGTGCGGGCGCATTTGTTTGGAAATGCTTGTCTGTGTTTGGTAATAAAAGCCAACCACTCGGGGCTGCAGGGCTGAGTGACTCTGGGGAAGCAGAGATTTCTGGCCTGTCACTTGCTTACTTTCACCCGGTTCAGATCTCGAGGCAGCCCTGCGTCTCGGGAACGTTTCCCTGACAGTGTTCGGACAGCATTCGGACAAATGAAAATCCGAGCGCACAAAGTCGGACGGGTTCAAGTGGAAAATCCCCCACCACCACCACTCCCTCCACCATATCCTACTTCCATCAGTCCTCCACTTTCAATCGTCCCTCACATACACACACACATCTGTGGCTCTATCTAACGCCTCACTGCCCCAGAATAAAAATGACAACAAATTTCCAGTGGAACACAACAGAAGAGATGACTGGGGTGCGGAAATATAAAAGCACATTATCGACCGCGTTCATTACACTTTTCACTCATGTTTCAGACCAAAAAATGGACTTTTACACTTCACTGCCCAAAACCCAAACTCTGAAACGGCCACTGCGGACCTGGGTGTTTGTTCACTCAACAGTCTCTCTCTCTCTCTCTCTCTCTCTTTCTCTCTCTCCCTCAATCTGTCAGTTCTCTTGCATTCTGGGTCACCCTCTCTAAACCTCTCTCTTCACAACAACCTCTTAGAAGAGAAAAAAGTGCCAACTAAGCATTTCCACTTAATGGACAAAACAGAGAGTTTCAAAAATAAAAGTTCAAGGGCTCTGTCCAGTAGGGACGTCCTTTTTTTAACCATTGATGTGAGGTGTTGATATAGATACGAGCGTCTTTTTAAAGCCTCTTTTGAAAAGTGGACATTTGCATGATAAGAAAGTGTATTGTGTTATACAGAACAAACAGGACAGGTGGATTTTTGTTGGGGTCAAAGGACTTGTTAACATGAACCCACACGGACAGAAGTGGAGGGTTCTAAGCGATGTCACCAATCTCTCCGTCGGATCATGTGAATGTGATATTCCCTTCACCCCCCCGCTACCGTGGCAACGCAGCCTTTCTATCGGCGCTCAAGAGAAGGAAACTAATTAGCATGTCTCTAATGAGTCTTTTTTTTTTTTTTATTAATCGAGGTCCTCAATAATACATGAAAAGAGGACACTTTTTATTTTCAATTACCAACAGAGATGGGACTGGAGCCACGTGTGTGCAAATATAACATGGATCTGCATAGTCATGGTACATACACTCACCTAAAGGATTATTAGGAACACCATACTAATACAGCGTTTGACCCTCTTTCGCCGTCAAAACTTCCTTAATTCTATGTGGCATTGATTCAACAAGGTTCTGAAAGCATTCTTTAGAAATGTTGGTCCATATTGATAGGATAGCATCTTGCAATTGATCAAAATTTGTGGGATGCACAGTCTTTAACTGTCCAATTTTGGTGAGCTTGTGAAAATTGTAGCCTCTTTTACCTATTTGTAGTGGAGATGAGTGATACCCGGTGGGGTCTTCTGCTGTTGTAGCCATCCGCATCAAGGTTGTGCGTGTTGTGGCTTCACAAATGCTTTGTTGCATACCTCGGTTGTAACGAGTGGATATTTCAGTCAAAGTTGCTCTTCTATCTGCTTGAATCAGTCGGCCCATTCTTTTCTGACCTCTAGCATCAACAAGGCATTTTCGCCCACAGGACTGCCGCATACTGGATGTTTTTACGTTTTCACACCATTCTTTGTAAACCCTAGAAATGGTTGTGCGTGAAAATCCCAGTAACTGAGCAGATTGTGAAATCCTCAGACTGGCACGTCTGGCACCAAGAACCATGTCACGCTCAAAATTGCTTAAATCACCTTTCTTTCCCATTCTGGAGTTCAGGAGATTGTCTTGACTAGGACCACACCCCTAAATGCATTAAAGTAACTGGCATGTGATTAGTTGATTAGATAATTGCATTAATAAGAAATTGAACAGGTGTTCCTAATAATCCTTTAGGTGAGTGTATATACATGTTGTGCTCTTTTCATCACCTTTAATTTGCAGATACAGTAACAACGCATACGCTTAGGAGGTGACATAGCTATTTAAAAAGTGTGGATTTAATTATTTTCAAAAAGGGTGTGCCTTTCAAAACCCAGTTTAAATGATCACTGACTATTTTTAAACTGCTTAAACCTACTCTAAGAGCAATTTATGGCAAAGGCATGCTTTTGAAAAACCCATTGGCAAAAACAACACATTAGCAATCTGTGACTCATCAAGCTCAAAAAATGGATGAAAAGTAAAAATAAAAATTAAAAACAGACAAAATGAAAGTGTTTAGGGAGGAACCTGTTGGTCACGGTCAAGGTTCTGGAGTCGGACAAAAACTCTCTGTAATGTTAAACTTCTGCCTCCTGTAGCAACGATGAAAAGAAAAAATCTAATTATCAGTCGTCAAAAGATTTAATTGTTCGCTGAGCTTCATTCACATCTTAAAAAAAAAAACGCCTGGCAGAGTTAACCCGACGATGGCCATTTTCTGTCAGGTTGTTGTGTGCTAAAATCCCTTTTTTGAGCATAAATGACTAGTTTAAATGACTTTTCGCCCCTGCTCTCGCCACCAATGGGCAACTTCTTTAAACTGCTTCCTGAAAAAATTAAAAAGGTGCCTTTTAAGTAAGACTGAGAATGAGATGAAAAGAAAAAGACGAAACAAATCTCTTGATGGTTAGTAGTGGAACAGCCTTTTTTGTGTGGCATAAGTGTTCAAACGTATCATTATAAATGTCTATTGTTTCTTGTTATAAAATCAAAGATAATGAAAGGCCATGCAAGATATTTCTCAAATACATGTACATTAACACTGAGACAGACAGTAGAAACATACTAATACAGTCTGAGAGGGGTGGGGTTGAAAGGTGGAAGCCCTGGGGCTGTGGATATGTTTCTGATACTACAAAGCAAAATCTCTGGGTCATCTTTCATCAGTATGAAGGCTGATCTTGAGTTGGGATAGGCTGACTGGATTGCCAGCAAACTGATACTCTGACCTATGGATTGGCCAAAGGTGCTGGTGGATCTAACCATACGGTTTGTTAGAAAACATCAAATCGTGGTGTCTCAGGATGAGACCACAAGAATCTGCTTGATAAAATGCCACAGCTACAAATTAAGGGTGACTATGCTGAAAATGCTAAAATGTAACATTTATTTTTATATTTTTACAAAATTCCCACATTTTTCCCATAGTTCCATTTGTGGTATCCAATTGTTTTGATGATTTAACTCTTATTTTAAAATGAGTTAATAAAGAATATATATGCGACCCTAAACTTAGTAACGCTAGCATATGCATATATTCATCTTAAGTTTTCCTCTTCTTGACTTTTCTTTAGCTCGACAAGCATGCAGAGGCAAACTTCAGCCTAGGGTTCAATCTAATTAGTGTGCTTTGTTAATTAAATGAGTGCGGCACTAACAAGGTAACCTGCTGTTCCTTGATAATGTTAATTACCCTAAAGGGAAAACCTCTCAACACGGTCATTTAAACTGTCAGCTAGCATTCCTGCTGGATTATTGATGATTTAAGAAACTCTGGGCGGCTCTCCTGTACTCTTTCACTGGACATTTTTCACCTCCACACTCATATTGAAAGCATCCGCCCCTCACTTCCTGTGCCTGATTAACCACGGCCTCTTTTTTGGCCCTGTATTTCAATTTATTTCAGAATAAATTCAGAGTTCCTGTACCTATATGCCAGTCTGCGTTAGGCTCAATGTGTATGTACTGTATGTGTTTACGTGCATGTGTATACACAGTCAGGACGTTTGTTTCATGACTGTAATGTCAAAGGATTAGTTCGGTTTAAGCATGTGATGTGAGTTTGTCTTGGCACATTTGATGCATGTGCTTGAGTAGACATTTATCAGCACTGCCCCAATTTAACATGGCAGGTATGAAGAGGTTTCTGTGCCACGAAAAAAAGAAATGCAAAACATGTAAACAACACACACATTTTCCACAAGCACAGGATTATTGGCATATATATATTTATGTGTGTGTGTGTGTGTGTGTGTACATTACTGTGCAAAAGTCTTATGGTGCATTCCAACCAGCCGCGGTAAAGGTGGCAAAAACACGCTATTTGCGCGTAGTTGGACACTTGAACATTTTAGTTCACTCGCTTCATTCACCTGTGAAAGCCGCGAGTGAAATTCTAGTAATTCGAGACATGGATGCGGAAATTCGTGTCATAGGAGGGGCTACTGCAACTCCGCTGAGACTCCGCCACTCCGCTCGCTTCCTGTTATCAAGTCACTACTACAGCAAGGTCCTGATTGGTTAATGCGTCGCGGAAATCCGCTGAAGTTCCAATTTTTCAACTTGCGTGTTTCCCGCGGCAACGCTAAATTCATGCGGAGCGCACCATCCATACCACGTGTACCGCGTCTGGTGTGAACCCTGCTTTAGGACACCACCACCAGACTTGTTGTTTTAAAAGTTTTAATGTCCATCCATATTTATTTTTCCATCTATTGTATTAAGATACAAACAGAAAATACAGGAAATATGTACAAAAAAATTACATTTTCAGGACTTTTTTGGCCTCTTTTGGCACTAAACACATCTTGAGCATTTTTTTTAGCAGAATTAAGTAAAAATAATTTCTTTAAAATTAGGATTTAATTTTATGTAATAATTGTATTTATTTTATATATATTTATTTAATATATTTAATATATTTCATATATATATATATATATATATATATATATATATATATATATATATATATATATATATATATATATATATATATATATATATATATATATATATATATATATATATTTATTTATTTATTTATTTAATAATTGTATTATTATATATACCATCCTATTTACAAGATTCCTGTCAGGACCTTGAGTTTGTCTGTACATGTGTGTCTTCATACCACTAAACACATCTTGAGCATTTTTTAGCAGAATTAAGTAAAAAGAATTTCTTTGAAATTAGGATTTAATATTATTTAATAATTTTATTTATTATATATATATTTATTTAATATATATATATATATATATATATATATATATATATATATATATATATATATATATATATATATATATATATTTATTTATTTATTTATTTATTTATTTATTTATTTAATAATTGTATTATTATTATATATATACCATCCTATTTACAAGATTCCTGTCAGGACCTTGAGTTTGTCTATACATGTGTGTCTTTAAGCAGCACCATTGTTTGGTACAAAGAGCCACATTCAAATCTCTACACTTCAATACAGCGAAGAACACGACATACAGGCTTTTTTCCAAATGGTGATGTTTCTATTAGAACGACCAATTAAACAAACAACTTATGCTTATGTTATATTCTGTGTGTGCGGCATTTGTACCTGTACATGGTTTTGTTTGACCTCGCTGCTGGGGGAATTGAGTCCTGTGGCCTGCTGGAGGATGAACTGCCGTGCTGCCTGGAGGGCCTTTAGAAACAAGAGCAAAGAAACAAAACACATTAATGAGCATTACAAATATACACACATACACCTTTGTACATTTCTAACATTTCCGCAAAATCACAAGAGAGATACATTTAGCACGCTAGGGCAGATGGACCACTGTAATCAGGCCCGACCTATTTGGCAAACCAAGTTTTTGGGTGACCCTTTCTAAAAGAGCCAAATTCTGTCCTCAGAGAGAGAGAGAGAACAAGTCGTTCTTTCGGTGTAACTCTACCGTACCACATAATCGGGTAACAGCTCACTATTTCTGTGTAAAAGTATTTCTCCAGACATAGGAATTCCAACACTTCTGTTTGTCAAATAGCAAAACAGGGTTCTCAAAACAAAAACATCAGGCAACAGTAAATCAGTGGGCAAAAAGCTTTATGAAGAGCGCTATCAGGATGCACATTTGCTTCCTGGCCCTGAGGAGAGAGAGGAAGGTTACATAGTAAATATTGATTTATGAAAAGACGGAGGGAGGGGGTGAAAAGCGTTCTGTTAAAAAAAGACTCGACACCTAACGTAAATTTTCTTACTGTAGTCACACTTTGATGTTTCTGCAAACCGAAAACTCTGCAAGTACTCTGTAAAATCCCTTGAGGAAAACTGGATAGCTTTTTTCTAGTTCAGGAGTTCTCAATTATGTTTAATTTTAAATATCGTTACTATATTAGGTTATTATTATTTTTATTTTATTTTTATTTAAAAATTTCTAAAAAGCAGCAGAAATCTTCATTAGCTCCTCATATAATCTCACTACTCCTTACTTTCTATTGACATACCAAAGAGAGCCTTGCCTATTGTCTTGCCTACAGGTCAGCTTAAAGGCAAATATGAAGCACATTTGAAATAAATCACTGTCGTTAAAACATTTAGCACTGATCTGGTATCAGTATTAGACTGTTAGAGCTAATAGCCATCATATCAATTGCAGAAGCATTTATGAGCTCAATGTGGGGGAGGATGTATTTCAAAGCCCGGTCCAGCACCCTCAAAATAAATAGTGCCAATCCATTTAAAAGAGATACACCTCTGTCTTTTTTATTGGACTGGGGAGGGGGTTTGCGGAAAGAGAGAGGGGGCTGAAAAAAGCAAGAGGCCCATATACAATCTGCACATGAGAGTGAGAAAAAGAGAGAAAAGGAGAGATCACGCAGTGGTCGCTGTGATGAAAACCATCTGCATCAAGAGCACTTGCTACTTTTGCTGAGGTCGCCATTGAGTGGCGTGCGCACGCTCGCTCACCAACGCACGCACATGCTATGCTGGAGACCCCATCCATCTGTGCACATGACCTCAGCGGAGGGCTGGATAAGCTAAAGTGACCGACAGCACCTCTCATCCATGACTAGTGCTGAGACTACTCACTCCACTTAAAACATGTGGTGTAAATTACTTCTTACACACACACACACACGCACACACACCAGATGCTTGTCTGGCAACAATGATCAACAATTTGCCGAAACTGCTGCACTGATTACCATTGTATTAAAATCTTTTTTAATTATAATAAATGTCACGATTCATTTGATAGATTGTGTTGAGTAATCAAAAGTAACTTAACAGTGCACACATTACAACATTTACAGCGCTACATTGGGTGAAGTGACTTTTCTCCCCCTAGGTAGTAACTAGGTGTGTACCAGGGTATGGTCCATCCCATAAATTCTGTTCTCACAAAAATTACATTTTGACGTCATACACCAGATTGTCGGTAATAAGTGAACTTAAATTTTGGTCTGTTTATCAGATTTCTTATTTGGCTCCCAAGACTTTCTGTTTTATATTGAATATAATAGACATTCCGCCTAACATCTCCATTTGTGTTTCATGGAAGAAAGAAAATAATACGGGTTTGGAAAGACATGAGGGTAATGATAATAACATTTCAATTTGGGAAAATTATTCTAAGGGTTAAGGCATGATACCCGATGAAGAATGGGTGTGTGGCCACCACGGCTGGTCTTAATCATGACCGGCGGCGAGGCCGGAGGTTGGCGGCACTAAATGGCCTGAAATGAGAAGACAGTTATCCAGCGTCTGCAGCTTTTCTCTGAGCAACAGGCTGCATTTGGCTGGTGAATCTATTGAGTCTGACTTGCCAATTTTATTGCTTTCACGAACAGCGGAGGTTAAAAAAAGATTTGGAGTACAAACGGCAAAAAAGAATGCTTTATAACTTCCATCCACACATCTAGCAGGGAGCGAAAACACGTCCAGATTTCAAACAAGAACACGAGTTTCTCCTTTCTTCTTTCATCTCTTCTCTCTCTCTTCTACCCAAAACCTTGTGGCATTCAATGGTGAGCACTGCACCTTTAAAGAAAATATGAGGGAGGCCGCTGCTGGCCGGGCCCAACAACAGTTCCATTGTGCTGTTGAGTTCGACAGGTTTTATTGCAGCGCAGAGCGGGCGGTCGGACGAGCGAGAGGGAGAGAGACTAAGAGAGAGAGGGGAAAGGGAGGTTGAAGAGGTCAGCGCCCAGCTTGGAGGCCCGAGTTGCACAGTGTGTGAGTTCTTCTGACTTGTCATCGACCCCCCCCCCCCCCCCCCCGTAAATCAACACTCCTGACATCGCCTTTAATAACAGAGCATTTTTTAATTCAGCCGGGTCGTGGGGGGTGGGGGTGCAGGGTGGTCAGAGGGGGGCTCCCCTTCTTGCCAGGCACCCACCCTGTTTTCTCTTTCTTTTCATTTTTTCTAAGTTCTCTCGCCCTCCCCTCTTTAACAGGCCTCAGAAAAATGGCTGACAACTGGGTTTCTTTTCTTTTTGCCGGAGAGAAAGAGAGGGAGGGGCATTTGGGTGAGGGTCCATTATGGGGAAATAACAGGGAAGGCATTCGTACGCAGTACGAATCTATCTCTTCAACTCTTTCTCGCTCTCAAAAGGGTTCTGACAATCACGTCTGCGTGCTTGGACGTGCCCACGTCCAATAATAATACGACAGATGAGCTCCTCTGGACGGACGTTCCAAAACAACGCAGTAAAACACACAAACAGGGGTGATTGCACGCCCCTTTCCTGGATGTCCCAGCTTCTATTCATTATGCTCAGGTTGCTTAAGTAAACAAGACTCGGAGGTGATGAATCGGAGCCCTAATCCGCCTGTGTTTGTGGGAGTTAGAATGAGGGAGAGGGTAGAACACGGGGTGCTCGCTCTCCCTCTCTCTTTTTTCCTCTCTCCTGTAAATCTAAACAGTAAAGCCGGCTCCTCCATGGACAGGTGGGCACCATATGCTGGAATGATCCATCATCGCTGACAGAGAACCATTGTTGACGCCCGCAACGTCCCCCCGCAACCACCCCCGTATAAAAACAGCGCCCCAGCCCGAGGTGGGCCGTCCATGGGTGTGGGTGGGTGAAATGGTGGGGAGGGGCCCGGGGTGGCATGAAGGGTCAGAGGGAATCATGTTACTGGGGTTGGTTGATCTTGAGCTAAAGACAAACTCAGACAGCCAGTGTATGCAGCTCAGGATATACGGATGGAGACCAAGAGAGATGAAAGAAAAGGTGGGAAGTAGGGGGAAAATTTTGCTTTTATGAAAGGGCTAAGGTGGAGGCAAAAACATTTTAGAGTATACATATACAGCTCTTTCATAGCTCAGGAGACTTAAAGGGACATTTTCCAACTCCTCTAGAGTAAAACTTTTGGTTTTTACCTTTTTGGAATCCAGTCAGCCAATCTCCGGGTCTGGCAGTACAACTTTTAGCATAGCTTAGCTTAATCCATTGAATCTGATTAGACCATTAGCATCGCACTTAAAAATTACATTACGATATTTGATCGTGCCCAAAATAGTCCCCTGCTATTGAAAGTAACCAAGGGGACTATTTTCGGCGCTGCGTAATATCATTGCGCCTGTTGCAGCCATGGTACGGCAGCAAAGTACTTGATTATTACGTCAGAATGAGAGTATAGTTCCTATAGCCATATCAGCCTAAAAAAATCGCAACTTTTAATTTTCCGTCTGTCTTAGTACATGATGAACTACAGAAAAGTCAAGTTTTAAATAGGAAAAATATCGTAACTCTTTGGTCATTTTTGAGCGCGATGCTAATGGTTTAATCAGATTCAATGGATTATGCTAAGCTATGCTAAAAGTGGTACCGAGATCAGCTGAATGGATTCAAAAACAGTAAAAATCAAATGTTTCAATCTAGGGGAGCTGGAAAATGAGCATATTTTCAAAAAAGTGGAGTGTCCCTTTAATATAGTTATGTAGTATTTCAATAAAATATCAAAAACGTCTTTGACATTTCTTTTAAAATTCCTTAAAAATTGCTGGCAAAATGAGTATCCAACTGTAAAATCAATGAGGAAAGCACTGTTTGAATAATTTTGTTTAAAACACAAAGCTTATATTGTGCTTAAATTGAAAACAGCTTTTTCAGTGCAGACAATGATATCTAAGCACAATCTGAGATTTTAAGGTAATACAGTAAAATAGTAGCATACGATACAAATCTTAGCTGTCCATTTAACTGTCTATGAGAAATTAGAGAGATCTCTTGGGTTTACTGAGGCTAAAATCAGAAAAACGGCAGACTTAAGCAAACATTTCCATTTATTCTGCATTTAATTTCATTGCATAACTATTATTAAGATATTTCTATCGGCCTGTTAACACCACAGGGGTTAACTTAATAAAGTTAATAACAGACGCTGCTATTTGCTGCAATCGACTAATCAAACCTTTGCCTCTGTGTTGACCTCCAATCAGAGTTAGATATGATGTGCAGTTATTTATAGTTGGTCAGAGAGAACCCTTTTAACAGAGGTCAACGCAGTAACAGTGGTCCCCTCCCTCAGGGCACCGGCGCTACGTTTTTAATTCATTCTTAAATAAACCCCTGTCAACGTGCTCCACTTACACCCTGCCTTCTACAGCCGAATGGCATATTTACACGCACCCAGAGCTGCTTTGGGGTATTACATATGTCACACATCATGACTTGACACAATAATGCTTTTGTCCCGTGTAACTTTTTCACGAGAGATACGAGATAACAAATCGTGGACAAATACCTATTCTAAGAAGAAATAAATATGGCTCATACATTCATAGATTAAGAGACTTATCTTTAAGCATTAACTTTGTCTTAGATGTTTCTCCTAAAATTCCTTAGGATTATTAACAATAGAAATAAATAATTGCACAAATCTAAGAATATTGTGAGACAGTGTGATAACTAAATAAAGCTTTTGTTTTGAAAGAAATACCTGGCCTGTTCATCTTATCTTAGGAAATATTTAAGAGATCTAATATGTGATCGTTCTTTTCAATAAGTAATTTATTGTGGATGAAAAAGAAACGACATCGTCCAACTTTAGTGTGCCTGTGCCTTGTGAAATCCTTAACAGACGAAGTCCAAATAAGTGAGGTCAGTAAAACGTAGAAGTGTTTGAAATTTGCTCTGTAATTTCTTCACAAAGTTTAGGGAAAGCAACCGGGTGTGCTCTTCGTGAGTAATCTTACCTACCTCGTGCTAGAACCGCATGCATGGACAGATGTGGTCAGACACTCAACAAACAGACCCACGTACACCATCAAAAAAGCCTATTTTAAGGGTGTGAAGACAGAATTTATTTCTAATTTACAAATAGCACTTCGTAAATAACTAGCGAAAGGTTATTTGTCACCACACAGCGTCATCTGTTTTTAAAGCGGAAAAACTTTGGGAAAAAAAACAATCCTCAACCAACAGCAAAAAAAAACTAAACTTAACCTTCTTTCAGCGGTACAAACCGGCAAGACTTGTTACACTTGGGTGCTTTTGTTCAGCATGCACCCCGCATGATAGCCACCTCCAAACCAGGAGCGCAGAAAGAAACAAAGGCTCCTTTTTTTCCCTATTGGTGCCATTCAACCTTAAAGGAAAAGTAAAGCTTTGCCAAAGCTGCTTCTTTTGAGTTTTAGGCTTTATCCTCCTGGAATTAGGAAGTTCGGTTTTCTCCTTGTAACGTGTCTGGAAATGAAGACTTGAGCTGTTTCTGTTTGCTTGCATTGGGTAACAGAGAAAGAGAGAGAGGAGAACTGAAGGTAAGATGAAAGGAGGCTTCACAGATGTAACACAAGCCAGCATCAAAAACGTCACTCGTGTGAGGGATTTGGTAAAATAATTGCACCTGCTTGTACAAGCACTGAGCAACTACAGGCGCACAATATGCCCGCTCCATGCCTTTCCACCCCTCATGACAGCAGCTTTGTGACTCACGGGTGTGACAACTTGTGGGATTGCTTTGTATCTGAATGGCATATTTACGTGAAGCGTGGGGTTCGCTAGCGGTTGCTTGTAATGTATCAAATGCATCACTGCCAACTGCCAGAGAAATCCGGCACGGGGCCACAGGCTCGTGGTCGGCCGGACTGTTTGTCCACACGATTGAAAGTGTTACGCATCATCACTTCAGTCAGCAATTCTATAGCGAAAACGTATAATAGCTCCGTTCATGGAGTTGAATTATTGTTTGCCAGAGAACCAGACTTACTCTATTTTAATGCTGGAACGCACCGACACAGCTGGTGACCAAATGAGCATCGTCTAGATCGGCAGCAGGCAGACATATTGGGCCTGTTAGCAGCTGTCCACCCCGGGCTACGGGGCGAGGTGTGGGCTGCAGGACGGGGGATCGGGTTTACAGGCCCGGGCCAAGGTTTCGTAGATCTTAACTTTGTCCCCATGACTCATTACAGTCGTAGCCTGCAGAGCTGTCCAATTTCACGGTGGGTTACAAATAAACTGCACTTCTGACCATATTTCTCGGCTTTTTTTCCCTCTCTGCGCTTTTGGCCGAAGCTGGATTTAATTTGCCACTTCCTGTTCCATCATGCGGTTCGCAGTCTCTCTCTCTGTCACTTGTCACATTTGTTTTTGTTCAAGTCCATTAGAATGCTGATCTCAAAAATTGAAAAATCAGGGGAATCATTCAATGCCGAAATTATTCGACCAACCTTAAAAACACCCGCCGCTGTCTTTCCACCCCCATTTAATGTAACGTTTCCGCAATATAAACGGTACGGCTAACGCTTAAAATTTAAACGGCTAGAGCAGACTCCCATCGGCCATTAAAATAGGGAAAGGGTGAGTTGGAGCCAAAGCTATAAAAAATAAGACTAAGAGAGGAAAAAACTTCAAAATATGCTGTAATGTTTGAAAACCCTCACCGCTTTCGAATTTTTTCTCCATCCTAATTTTTCACAAAGAGGACCTGTTTGAAATCGCTGCATGTGCTGCTTTCCAGATGTGCAGCGTTCCACACCTCTAAGTCCCCAAAATGTAAAAAAACAAAAAGTAGAGTAAATACGGACTGTAACGTGATAGCATCGAGATATTTTGAAAACTGTGAAAAAGATTCCAAGGATTGCATGGCTGTTGAACTCATTAGGGGACGACAAATGGTGAAAAAGGCTCAGATGAACTCATATGTACCTGGTGTCTCTCTCTCACACACACACACACACCACTAACTTATCCCCATGTTCCACTCTGAAGGAGTAAAGGAGGAAGTGTAATCCACTATGGCTGGGCTCTCTGGGCATCATTACCTCGTTGTTGGCACCGCGAGACGGCTCACTTTGTAGTGCCGAAGACCGCAGCATTAGCAGAGTTCAGCGTTGAGACAGAAAAAGAGAAAGTGAGAGCTCAGAGAGTTCAGGATACGGGTCGTCTCTGAATCCTCAAGTCCCGGCGGCCGCGCAGCCAGCTAATTGATGGCAATTGCACGGCAGTTTTGCTGTGGTTTTCTTAACACCGCCCTTCTGGCAGCCAAACAAAGTACTACTTGATAGGGTTTCAACCTCTCTCTGCTGTGCACATTGCGAAAACTAATAAGCAAAAATGGAGTTACAAGGTCTTGTCATATCTGAGAGCTTTTCAAGATCTCGGAGGGGGAGCCTTAGTGAATCTGCAAGGATGTGTCGGAGCTATGCGAAAGGTGTTAGGGTGTGATTCGAGTCAAAGCACCAGTGACCTACCCCGTTGGCTCTCACCGAAATGGGAAGATGTCCAAAACCATTCTCCGCCCTCTGCAATCTGTCCCGCAAACACATGCGAAGCAGACTGACCCGATCTCCCTGATGAGGATAGCACTAACTGGCAGCGGGGTTTCCCGTCCAAACCAGACATATGGAACGCATTTCTTTGTTATTATTAATAAAGAAAAAAATTAATAATAACGCAGCCAGCATGTTGCCAAAAGTAAGCTTGCGAGAAAAAAGACATGCACCGTGTATTGTTTAAACAGAGGAACACCATGTGAACATTCAAAACCGCTTGCTTGGAAACGCAGCCCGTCTTCTGGTTAAAAGGAAAAATATAAGAAAAACATTTGTGTCCTTGAGCTCAGTTTTGATTTTACACCTGGTTGTGGATAAAGCTAAAGAAATACAGATCTGCATAAAATAATAAAAGGGGGTAAATGGTATGTAGACCAAAAAAGTTCAGCGTTTCTCACCATGTGCTTTTAGATGAGAGCGGGGTGGTTTGAAGACGTGTGTGTGTGTGCGCATGAGTTAGGAGGGAATAAATCCTACTGAGCGGAAACAGAGTGTTATGAGGCCACGTCTCACAGAAAAAAGAAAGAGAGACAGGGAAATATTACCATGTCCTTAAATGTGTCTGTTGGTTGCTTAAATGACTGGAAAGGAAGTTTATAAACAGCTTGGTTTTGCGTTTACCTGACTCAAATGTCAAGTAATGCATAAAAGTTTATGCATAAAATGCTTTAAAGAGAACAAATCTGAAGATGTAATATTTCAATGAGGTTTTACTGCACAGTTTGACAACTAAAGCACATCACATTGTCAGCAATGATCATATAAAAACTAAGCGAGTAGCTCTCTTTTCTCCCACACACATCCAACTTTGACCAATCAAAATCTTCAAGCAAACAATACGTAAGCGGCCATTATAAACCACTAAAGATGCTTGACCATGAATGCGCTAAGCGCGGACAAAGCAAACACCATTTCTTTCATCCTTCTGAAAGCGGACCTTCAACAAAACCAAACCAGCTCTAGATTTCACATGTTCTTCATCAATATTCAATTACATCAGTAGCATCAATCTATATCATCAATCATCCGTCGCTTGGCACAAAGCGGCCTTCATCTCGCGTCTATCTCCACCCTTGGCCATTAAGGAGAAGAAAAACAGAAACCAACATTCTCTCTTTTCTCTTCTCCGACGCCTTTCCCTGTTGACTTTAGTCTCTTTTTAAGATGGCAAACACAAAGAGCAAGCGGAGGCAAGCTAATTAGCAACACTTAAAAAGGGATCTGGCTTCATTGTTTGCGCTCCCTCGCCCTCACCAGTTACCAGGGCAACAACTTTGAGAGTGGCACTGTGCGCATTTCTTTCGCTTTTTTCCTCGTCTTCTTTTTGTTTCCCCTGGGGGTTCTCTATTTTTTGGAGCCCGAAGAGGACCATTGGGAGGACAGAGATGGAGTGAGTGGAGGGGTCCCTTAAGCCGTACACAGAGCGGGGGCTTCTGGGATGGCGTAGGGTTAGGCCTCTGTGTTGCAAAGCACAAAAACAAGTTCTAAGTGGGCATTGAAGGAAAGGAAATTGGTCTTGGTGGGTACGTACGTACGTACGTGAGTGTGTGTTTATTAGATGAGGGAGTATTTTGTTCATATTTGGGATCAGGGATTTTCTAACTCAAAAAACAAAGCTAAACAAGTCTATAAATGCATTATAAAAAATACACTGTAAGAATTATATAATTTACATTAACATGGGGCAGCATAACAACTAATCGCAACTAATCGTTTGAAGAATAAAAGTTTTGTTAACATCGTAAATGTGTGTCTACTGTGTATATTAATTATGTATATATTATATATAAATACACATATGCATGTATAATTTTAAGAAAAAATTAAGTATTAATATTTATATATAATTAAAATTATATATAAATATAAAAATGTATATACACATGTAAATATTCCTAAATATGGTCAGAAACAATGCTCAGGTAGGCCATGGCATTTAAACGATACCCAATTGGCACTAAGGGTCCTAAAGTGTGCCAAGAAAACATCCCCCACACCATTGCATTAATGAGAAATTGAACAGGTGTTCCTAATAATCCTTTAGATGAGTGTATATACATAATTATTATACTCAATACACATATATGATGTAAACAAAAACTTATATTCTGTAAACGATTAGTTGCGATTAGTTGTTATGCAGCCCTACATTAATCGATCAGATTAGGCAAGTTTAAAGCTACAGCAATGCACAGCAAAAAAAGATTTAAGGTTGTACACCTAATTTGATTGAACTTAAATTTTTACAGTGTAGTCACTATAACACAATAATAAATTAAGCTTGGTTTAGCCGACTTTAAAATTTAGTCAATTTCAGAAAACTTAGCATCTCTCATATGGACTACTTTAATGACACTTTTTAGATATTTTTAAAGAGTTTGAGCACCCCTGGTCACAATAAACTTAGTAGTAGCTCAGATATTATTGAAAATATCTAACTGAGCATTTTTATGCAATAAATAATTTTTTTTTATTTCTGAGTGCACTGTTCCTTTAAGAGCCTTAAACAGGCACATGTCCCTGACAATTTACTCTCTTTCCACCTCATCTGTTGATTGGAGCCGAGACAGTAAAAACACATGCCAATTATTGTCAATTAAATCTGCTGTTTCCTGACATAGAGTCCAGTAAGATTAAAGCCCTCCCCTCTCTCCTTTAACTCTCTTTCTCTCTCTCTCTCTTTAAACTAAAATTCTCTCCCTAAACACCTCCTTCTGCCCCCTCCATCGTTTCTCTCCACTTCAACCATTACCTAAATCTTAGCGCTCCACGCTGCTCTCTCCGAATCACTAAATCCATTCTCCTGCCCCTTCCCACCTTTCTCTCCTCCTCTCTCTTCTGCTCCCTCTCTCCGCAGTGGTTTGTCAATCAGCTCTGAGGGAGTCATACCTCCAAATGCCCACACATTAGTATCCAGCTGAGAATCTTTCATAATCGCCATGGTGACTAGAAGAAGGTCAATGCTTGATGTGCCTCAAGCATTGCCTATGAACTGCCCGGGCCGTGGAAATTACAGGCGCGGAATAAAAGGTGGCTTTGTGGCACCACTTTAGACAGTGGGATGTGAGTGTTTGTTGGTGCGAGTCTATTGTGTGTGAATGTGTACGCCAAGGACAAGAGCCTAAATGAGGACTTGTTAGTCAAGGGACAATATATAATGAGAAATACAACTTGAGCACATTGCAGAAGTAGTGAATTAGGATGATTAATAGTGAATTATGGGAAGCCGGCTCTAAGATGTTCTTAACAAATCTGCTTTGAAATTACTCATTGCATCTTTAATAAATATTGTAACATTTGTATATTATGTTTTATTTAAACAATTTCTTTCAAACAAAACATAATCAAGAAGCCAATTTCACATCTCGTTGTGTCAATTATTACCATGTGGTTTTGTGAGACATTACTGTAAATTGGGTGCTACTGTGGTCTGGTGTGTTTGGAACTGATCTGAAAACAGCTGTGCTGGCAGTCCATCTAAGATCCACCAGCAGACGCGTCAAACAGACGCAGGAAGAGAGGCCGTGCATCGCCACAACTGCTCCTAATGTGACTTCAACAGCCCTGCTGAGCGGTTAAAATGAGTCCAGACAGAGAGAAAATACAGCACCAGCATCCCTTTCTCTCTCACACACACACGTACACGTATGTAAATGCGGACTAACTGCGGTACTCTTTAGCCTTCTCAAAGGTTTCCCTGGAAAATCCATAAATAAGCTTTATTACCCTCCCATAAATATGACATTCCCACATTCCAGAATTAGGACTTGATGTGTGAAAAAATCATTAAAAGAAAAATATGAAATATCACCGAGCACATGTGAAATACATTACGCTTTGTACGGCCCTTTACTTATAGAAAAGTGCACGTGTAACCGATCCAATAATGTAGACAGGACAACTTTCCCATTCCATTACTTTATTTTTCAGGCTAAGCATGAGAAAAAAAACAGGCATTATCAATACAGGTTGCCTAGTTTAAAAACGACTTATTTGAAAAAAGAAATCAATGAAACAAAGAACTTTTTTAAACAACTCCTTTCCTAACCATGCAAGAAGCACAAATCCTTTTCAATAGTACTACAGGAAACCAGCGTGCCGGAGGTCTTATTGTATTGCCGAGGCACCACGGATGCTAGGCAACTACCCTTCCCTAACACTCCCCAAAACCCCTCACCCTTACACCCCGGTCACCACCCGTATTTCGTGACCCAGCTTGACCTTTCTTCTTCGTTGACCTCCGTACAATGAGACGAGCGACAATTAAAAGTGCGGAATGCTATTAAGCGATGACACCCTACAATGTTCGATTTACTGGATGTTATTAAGCTGGCCCTTTATCACCTTGCATCCTTGTCTAAAAGGGATATGATCCCTTTATATAAGCTCCACCCCCTCTCCTTTTTTGTTCGTTAGCCTTAAGCCATTCAGAAGAGACAGCTCGAAGATGAGAAAGAAAAGATCTGTTAGTGCTAGCAAGCCTCGTGCCACGTGACCGCTCCGTTTCCCTGTCACCAATCACAGCGTTTGGTCAAATGAGCTTCATTTCACGAGAGTATGTGATACGGCCATTACCGTTCGATGAGTGGCGAACAGAAGGCCATCCCTAACGGTAATGAGACCGGAGAGGCCAAACACCCCGACTGTCAACCCGTCCAAACTTCCCTTCTACCTTTTCTCACCATGCTTAGCATTTCACACGTAGACACCCAATTAAACCGACCGCTTTACAGGTGCCCACGATCGGCCACTGCCGTCGGTGGAGCCCAATATAGGTATCTGAGATCTAAGGTATGTCTTTATCCACTTTTGCCCCCTGTGCCATAGACAGTTTAATTTAAGAGTCCATTTTGAGCTCTTAATGGAGAACGGTGGTAATGAAAACATACACATGCAGATGGCTAATTCAGCATCGCAGTAGCATAAAAACTGGGGGTGGTTATGATAAAGTGACCACAGACAAATCATCAAGAGCTCTTTATTATGGAGACAACAGGAACAAAATGAAAGAGCACAGAGATACCATCCAACCAAACACATATAATTCAAATATTAAGTTAGCACTAGAGATGAAATCAACTACTGTGGCTAGTTTTTAAATATAAATAAGGGAATCACTGTTACAGAAGCTATGAGTCAAAATAAAACAGAAAGTGAATGGAAAAATATAACAGGAAGTGGGAGAGACAAAGAAAAGCATCTGCTATCTTCTGTCTGTGGTCCTACATCTGATCAAAAGAGCTTAAAGTTTACAGTGATGTGGTCTCCATATGCACCAGCTCCAAACCATAACCAATGTTCATCTGTCAATGTTTGTTCAACTATTCATCACAGAAACCCAGCAAGATGTTTTTCTGTCTCTTTCGCTCTTTGGTGTGTTTCACATCTCTAATATCTCCCTCTTCTCACCACCAATCTTTTTCAACCTTCTACTAAATAGGGAAGTAGTTGTAGCCCTCTTACTCCTCCCTAAAATTTCATAAAATTCTGAGATATCAGGGCCTCCAAACGGTCCATCGTCGTTCTAGACTGCATTTAGTTTAATGTGAAATTTAGTGAATAAAAAGGCTTCGCATTTAAAGATAACCAGTATTGGGGAAAATTATTTTTAAAAGTAATGCATTACAATATTAAGTTAAACTAATTGCGTTACTTTTCATGGAAAGTAATGCTTACGTTACTTTTGCGTTACATTTGCGTTATATTTTCTTACTTGGCTGAGGCTAGATCTCTTTCAGGCGACTCTTGCAGGTGTTTTTTATGACTGAGATGTTCTGCATTCAGAAATTTCATATTTCCATCGCAAAAATGTCAAGCTCTGACCTGCCATCTCGGTTTCTGACGCTCAGGCGCGCATACATAAAGTGCATGATTTGACGTGACTACGTTTAGTCTAATTCAATACATTATTTTTTTTAAATCAAATTAATTAAATTAAAAAGTAACTCGCATTACTTTTTTATAAAAGTAACTAAAATATTAATGAGTACATTTATAAAGTAATGCGTTACTTTACTCGTTATTTCAGAAAAGTAATATTATTACGTAATGCGCGTTAGGGCGCACTCACATTATCCAAACCAAACCATGCCCCAGCGCGATTTTCACCCCTCCCCACTCCCCCAGATGCACGCACTCACACTGTATTTTATCGATCCGAGCCCGGGCATATTTTTGTTATTAAGATGCGATTGTTTAAAAAAAAACAGGAAGTAAAGCGTTCTCTTAACACTGGAACCCATCGTAATGTTAAGTCTGTTTTTTTAATTCTGAGTCGTTTGGTGCGTGATGATTGACAGCCCTCTCACATGTCATCATATTGCTTAGTTGATCTGTCACGTGTGCAGCTCGGACATTCACGTAACCCTGCTGTGCGCATCAAAAGGTTTCACGGAGGCAGATAAAGGTGAGTGGTCGCGCAACTGACTTCTTCACCTTTTGAATTGCCCTCAACCATCCGCGCCTGAGCCCAAGTGAACCGCGCTCCAGCCCAACTCTGCAACCCGGATGGGGCGCCATTAACCAAACCGTGCCCGGGCGCGGTACAGAGCGATCACACTAGTCAAACGAAGCAGGGTTTGGATAGTGTGAGTGCACCCTTACTTGTAATGCGTTACCCCCAACACTGAAGATAACATTTCAAATGTGCAAAATAGATAAACGAAGTACCTTTTATAAGAAAAACATTCATTTTAGTAATAAAGCTGCATGGCACTTAAGCAAAGCTTGAACCTAACACTGTTCCCATCCTGCTATGCATCATTGGGGCACTACCTATCTAAATGGTCACTTTAAAGCCAAACCACTGGCCTACTGCATCCCCAAAGAGAGCGAGAGAGAGATAAGACCTCCAATTAAAGAAAGAGAGGAGCAATAGAGGGGTCTGACAGGACCACCTCCTCCCTCCCGGGCCGCACTACACTGTACACTGGCTACAGAGCGGGATTATTTGATGTGAAGAACACTCAGGGGATTGAAAAACAGAAAACCCTCAGTTGGATTCCTGGCTTTGTGCAACAAGAGGATGAAATTCTATGAGGACTCCACCAGTGTGCACTCTTGTTTTTTTTTCTCTACCTCTCCTGTCTTCTTTTTTTCTACAAAGCAAAGGGTTTTGCTGGTATTGGGGTTGTGAAGCAGACAAGGCACATTCCTCAGGGGGGCCCAGGCGCCCTTTCTTGACACATCTCAGCGTTACACTTTCTTTCTCCCCTCCCTCCCTTGTTCCCTCTTTCCTAGCACTTCAGCTCCGCTCTCCCCCTTCCCTCCATCTTTCTCGAACCTCTCTCCCTCTCGCTTAGCCTTTCTGACTTTACTATCTTGCACCCACCCATGAGAAAATGTTATTGCTCAGAATTTGCTCTCAGGTGTTCTCATTTATAATCTGATATAGACTATTCATGTAGCTCAGTGGTGGAGCATGTGTTAGCAGGGCAAAAGGTCATGGGTTCAATCCCAGCAAACATACAGTATATTTTAATAAAACATATACCTTGAAATGCACTGTAAGTCGCTTCCGGTAAAAGTGTGTAATGTATACTTTTTTAAAAGTTCATATTAAGATCTTCTGACATTTTTAAGGCATCTAATATGTCGTTCTTCCTTTCTATTGGAACGCACACCTTCGACTAAGACACATGCATTCAAACTCTGTAAACCAGCAACTTTTTTCAGACTCATCTCTGCGCTCTCCTGTGCTCACCCTCCCTCGCGTTCGTTCCCCTGTCCGCATTCTCCATCACTCTGCTGGGCTTCTGTTTGTTTGGTAAAGACTGTTGAGTCTTTGACGTCTGTAGATGCCTGTGATTTCTCCCAGGCTCCCGAGGGGCCCGGGGAGAGAGCGCTTTGTGTTCAGACAACACGGGCCTGCAAAGAAGAGCTGGGACTGTTTTTCTGCTCCAGTGCTTTCTTGGCAGGGTGTTTAACCAGTATCGCTGAACGATGCCGCTTCCAGGTGAAAGATTCGGGCTCGGAGGAAGAGACCAGACGGAGGAAAAACATCCAGCGAGGGCCAATAAACAGAATAAACAGTGAAATATGACCGTGTTTGCTTGGGTTCGAATGATGGGAGGCAATTCCTGAGGTTTTTTGTTTTGAAATATTTACATTGACAAGTTAAACAAAGCATGACATAGTGTGACAGTTATCAAACTATGTGTACTTCCCTTTTACACATTCAGATCTGTACTTCTCTAGACCTGCATACTTACTGTACACAATGCACCGCATTAATTTATTACAAACTATTAGGGTACAGTAATTCATACGTCTTTTATACCATCTCTGCATGCACAGTGGCCGGCTCTATTAAACAGCTGTCTGAGGAATGGCATTGCAAGACATTAAAACTTGATAAATGACTTTATAGGAGCCACTGCAATGATAACACTTTACGGCTTGCTTTGCCATTACAGAACCTTCCTCATTAAAGCCATTTGTCTTCAAGGCCAAACTCTCCATTCATTTATAACCAAATGAGGGAACTTACTTGACTATGAACTAATGCATTCATCAGATTCTTATGAACAATTGCTATCTGAAACAGAAATAAAGGAGGCAGATTTCTATGCCATTGCCACCCATATCAAAGCAGTACTTGCTGGCATGAAACATATATCTCATTTGAAAAAAGGGAGGGCTGGAGAAAACGAGGAGAATATTTGGAATATCTCTCTGGGAACAAAGAGGTCAGAGTCTTCAGGGAATGTCATTCAATGAGGCCGGATAAAACAAAGACGTAATTTTCATACTGTTCAAAAACCAAACGAGGGTGAACAGTACGAAAAAGCCGTCCAGAAAACGTCTATTCATTTTGTTGATTTTGATTCCAAAGAGGCTGAATAGTGAATAAAATCATTTGTGCCATAGTCAATTTCTCATATTAAATAGTGACAAGAGTTCAAGCACACTCCCTGGGGACATTCTTCTTATTTCTTGTCTTCATAGAGACTCAGATAACACCTGAGTTTATAAAACATCTGGAATGAGAGCAGATGTGTGCAGCTTCAATGCATAAAGCCCAAGGCCATCGAGAAATAAAATACACGTAAATGCTGGCACATGCATGCGCACACATGCACATATACTAGGAATGCACAAAATGCCATATTAGTGATTATTAGTGATTCATTTTAAATATTGGTTTCCGCTAATATTGGATGTTTATTGACTAATATAACACATTTATGGCGCTTTTCCATTGCATTTGCGCTGTCTACTGCTGTGACATCATACAAAACGTGCGAGCGAGCATCGTTAGAATGCAGTGTTTCCGATACATTCATTTATTTGTCAGTCCGCCACAAAATCAAAATTGAGAATCACAAATAGATGTTTGCACATGACGTTTATTACCTCTGTCTCACATGACAGTTTCTGTACAAACACGCATGGCGCTAGTCGACGCACTCCGCTAAGTTTCAAATATGCATCGCGAATGTGCCGCAACAAACTGCAAGAAAAACACTGGTACGGTGTTCCTGATTCTCAGCCTGTGGATGTTTTTTACCGCTAAAAGGGAGTTTGGAACTTAAAACAAAGCACAGATGACAAAAGGTTTGCCCGAGACAGCGCACACACGAAGGTAAAGCTAATCTTCCGTTAGCAATGAGGCTGTTTTCATGTCATGTCTTAGTATCAGCCCAGCTCGCTTGGAACCCCAACAGAGGTGGTACTAAAAAAAGTAGTGGGTACTATGTACTGCATCCAATGGAAAAGCCTAACAAAAGTAAGCTGACCCGACCCAACCCATGGAGTAGTATGCAATGGAAAAGCGCCATTAATGTACAAAAAATGCTGGGTTATTTTCAAACCAACATTGGGTCAAAAAGGGATGAGCCCAGCCGTTGGGTTAAATCAACCGAGAAAAGTTTTATATCTGACCCAACAATGGGTTAAAACAATCCAGCATTTTGGATTCAACTCAGCATAGGTTAAATTTCAACCCAATGGGCTGGGCTTGCCCTTTTTGAGTTCAAAATAACCCAATATTTGTTAGCGTGTATACACCCAAAAATATACATTTACATTATTAAATACAACTTTGTTATAATTTAACTAATTTAGGCCAGGGGTCTCCAGTGTGGGTCTCTAACTGAGCACATTCTATTAATAGTCTCAATTGTAATATTTATTTATTTAATATTTTGTTATATTAGCTTGGCTTGGTTTACGTATGTGTACATTTTAAACAATACTAAAACATATCAACAAGTAAAAGAAATTCAATCAAAAAGTAGCCCTCCAGATCACAAAAAGGTTGGAGACCTCTGATTTAGGCATTAAAACATTTATTTGAAATAGACGAACTTAGAGGTGCAGTGTGTAAATTTTAGGGTCATCTAGTGGTGAGGTTGCAAATTGCAACCAACGGCTCGTCCACAGCTGACCCCTCGCTTTTGAAACGCATAGAGAATCTACGGTAGATGCCACAGGACAAACATGTCTACATCAGAGGCAACTTATTAAACAAAGTTTGTCCGTTAAGGGCTTCTGTAGAAACATGGTGACCCAAAATGGTGGCTTCCATGTAAGGGGACCCGCAGTGTATGTAGATAAAAACGTATTATGCTAAGGTAATTAAAACATAATTGTTCATTATTTGAGGTCTTTATACACCTTTGATAATATAGTTATGTATATTAAATTGCATTTCTGTCAAGAGATTCTTCTAAAAGTTACACACTGCACCTTTAATTATTTCTATTTATTGATTTTTAAAATGTGCCATTTATTGTTTATCTGCTATAACATTTAAATATTTATCAGCGTACACATACAGTACAAAGCTAGCACGCATAAATTTGTACTTATTTGCAAAGAACTACATGCAAAAATCCTCTAAGCCATCGGCTTACAGCATTTAGCAACACCGCTATTCACTTTCTTTGTGGCATATTTTGTATCCATCCATCAGAGGGAAAACTTTTGAAGTAGCAGACTGTTTTTTTTCTAAGTAAACGTTTGCCAGAGGTTTTTCTGGTCTGACTCTATGATATAGACAATGGCAGAACAAATGGAAAACAAAAACGCAACATACGACTGACAGACTAAACGAACGGCTTGTGTTTTGACATGCTAAGAGGCCACAAATTTGTGTAACAAGCAGACTATAATCTTGTCATTGAGAAGCATGCAGTGGTCTTATCTTAGCCGAGCGCAGAGATGAATTTAGTTCTTAGGCTCTGAATGAAAGGACAGAGAACTTCGAAAGCCTCTCTTAAACAATTACGGCTAAATGACAGTTTACAATTATACGAAAGCTTTATTTTCCCTTCTGACCGCAAAGAAAAGCTTACAAACTATGTAAAGTTGCTATCATATTGAGTGATGGTTAAGCTTAAACATTTAATGAATCAAAAATCTGTGACCCATCTCTGAATACCCAGCTAAAGGAGTTTTTTTGTGATATACAGTTTTCTAGATAAAATAATCTTTATATATAAAGACCATCCTTTGAAAATATAACCTTGATATCTTCACTGAGTAAAGTCATGTCAAAGAAATTAAAGTTAAATCTGTGATAGAAACAAACTTTAATGCTCCTAATCTCTAAATAAGATTATGAGACTTTAGCCTGGATTTCACAGATGAGGTCACGTATACTGTGTGTACATCAAATGTTTAGACGTTGATCTTTTACTTTTACAAGGAGCTACTGCTTGCCACCAAGCAAGGAATTGTGGGTCAGTGTGGCACAGGCGAGAGCCAGAGACAGAAAGTGGAAAATGAAAATAAAGAACGACAGAGAGGAAGTAAAGGAAAGAGAGACAGAGTGTGGCATTGAGGTCGCGCTGGCCGTATGTTTGACATTGGAAATGGTTTAGAGCATAAGGAACTGGCAATTTCTTTCTCTAATTAAAGGCTTTGGCTCACATGTCGATGTACAGGTGCACCAACCCCACATTGTAGACCTGGAAATAAAAGCCTCTCTGTGTGTACTACTGGCTTAGCTCGGGTCTACACACACACATACGCACGCACATACACAGCACAGAGGATGCAGCCGAGTAAGCATACATTCACATTCATTAAGTTCACTACAATTTCAAGCACTGATTTTAAATGACAGAAAAGAGCAATGCAAAGAAGTTGGTACTTTACAAGTCAAGTTCTTTCCTTTTCCTGTTCTCCTTCCTGTTCTTGCGTCATTAATAGTTGGTTATGTTTTTAACTTGTAGCCATTCATGAGGAACTAATAGGCACAGACTGGTGACTAAAACAGGCTTGCAACTATATCACTTCTTTGATATGCTTTCATATAATGAACGTTCATAATAATGAAACAGAAGAATTCTTATGCAGAAGGCACAACAGAAATAAAATGATATTGAAAACAAACTTTTAAAAAAAAATGCTAATTTTCTGATTTTTACAGTTTTGGAATCCATTCAGCTGATCTCCGGGTCTGGCGCTAGCACTTTTAGCATAGCTTAGCATAATCCATTGAATCTGATTAGACCATTAGTATCGCGCTTAAAAATAACTAAAGAGTTTCAATATTTTTCCTATTTAAAACTTGACTCAATGATATTAAACAGCAGCCAAAAATAGTCCCATTATTATCTTTCAATAGAATGGCACTATTTTGGGCACTGCGAAATATCACTACGCCTCTTGCAGCCATGTTACAGCAGCAAAGTCCTTGATTATAACGCCAGAATGAGAGTATAGTTCCTAGCCATATCGGCCTAGAAAATCGCAACTTTTAATTTTCTGTCGGTCTTAGTACACAATGTAACTACAAAAGGTTCAAGTTTTAAATAGGAAAAATATTGAAACTCTTTGGTTATTTTTAGCACAATGCTAATGGTCTAATCAGATTCAATGAATTGTGCTAAGCTATGCTAAAAGTGGTACCGCCAGACCCGGAGATCGGCTAAATGGATTCCAGAACGGTAAAAATCTATTTTTTAACTCTAGTGGAGCTGGAAAATTAGCATATTTTCAAAAAAAGTGTTCATTTCTTAGTTTAAAAAATTACTTAATTTAAATAAAAAAATATAAAATTGTAAATAAAGCATGCTAAATAATAGCACTGGTAACACTTTACAATAAGGTTGTATTAGTAAACATTAGTAAATGCATTAACTAACATAAACTAGCAATAAACAAAATAGTTTTTCATATACAATATAGTATTCTTGTTAATGTTAGTTCATGGTAAATTAATTTTTTTTTAATTTTTAAACATTTGATTTTGATAATATATTATTAAATGCTAAAATTAGGATGAACTATTAATGAAATAAATTAATAAATATATTAATAAATGCTATTATTCATTTATAGTTCATGTTAGCTTATGCATGAACTAATTGTTAACAAATACAACCTTGTGTAAAGTGTTACCTCATCACTTCTAAAATAAATAAATGTGTGGATAATTTGGTTGAATCTATGCCAATCGATGCTACGTTTAGACGCATCGGTGACTTGAGACAGAAATGTTTCCAGCATTGCCTCTGTTTCATTGATAACCAGACCGGGGGTCCTGCTACCCTTCGCGTCTGTAATGCATTTAGGGAATAGTGTGAACAGAAAAAGTGAGAGTTTCGGCCAAGAGAGTCCGGGAAGTGAGGAAATTCCAGCTGACAAACTGGATGTGGAAGACACTGACGCATAGTCCAGTAAGCAAAAACATTGCAGGCCTCTGCATGCTGACGTGTCACAGCAGAAAACAGTTACTCTGAGGATTATTGTGAATCAGGGCTGCTTTGAATAAACCTTAAAGTGTCAGATAGTATCAGGAATTCAGTTAATAGAGTCTGAGTTACATGGTCAAATAGTATGCTGGGTTGTCTTTAACCTAAGCTGGGGAAATAATGGACAGAACATACAGCTGGGTTATAAAAATGACGCAATGCTGGGTTGTTGTTACACAACCATGGGTTAAAAAATCCCAGCAATTGGGTTAAACTGAGTTAATTAGGAGGTTGATTAGTTTTCACTTTTTATTGCGTGCTGACAGTCTGCTGTGCTTAGCTGTTAAGACAGCAAGCTTGCATTGTAAAACCTATCGCCTCTTTTATAAAGTTTAATTCTCAATCACACTGTGTAAAAATGTTAAGCCTGAGGACAAGTTTAGTTAATTATTTAATGTGTGCACATTAAATGACTTTAAAAGGTTGTAATTTTGTATAGTAAAGGAAAACATGGCACACAACCAATCTTGTAAGGTTAAAAAAACATGATGATGACTTTAAACTGATGATGGCTTCACATATTTGATTGTTTGTACGTTGGGCAAGACACACGGATTGCACAAGAAACAACTAACAGCTAAACACACTTCCTGAAAGTCAGAGTAGAGAAGTTTCTCACACAACAACATTCTCAGACAACAACTTGAGCAAACACACACAAACACACACACACACACCTGCTGCTGTTGAAGGTGCAGTAAATCCACTGGACTGATCTCCCCATTGGTGTCACCGTTGGAGCCGCCCTCTCTTCCTCCACCGTCTGATTGGCTGCTTAGACTGCTGACTCCATTTTGATTGGAGGGTGTTGTTCGAATGGTCTCAGTTGCTGATTCTACCATCATCACGTGTCACCTGCAGACAAAACATGAAAACAAACTTTACTAAAAGCCTACGAAAGCAATGTCTCACTAATCAATAGCACAGACATCACCTGACCATACATCCTATCAGAACGTGTTTATTCGCTATATTACAGTAATACAGTGACACATCTGCTGACCTTGAAAACAACACAGTAAACAACTAGTCAGCCATACATCTATTTTAATACACCTAAAGAACCACCTGAGCCACTGAATAGCCAATGGCAGCCAAGGGCACAAATGCGAAGGTAGAAGGTCGGCCTGAAGAGATCCGAAAGGACATTGTCGGGGTGGCACGATTTACCCATATACCAAAGATTACAAAAGTGCATCAGCTATGTTTGAAGGACGCTTGTCTTTGATAGAAAGTGTTCATGCATCCTCAGGAGCGTTAATTTAAATCAGGTCAAAAGAAGCACCAACCTTGTGTGCCCCTCATTATTGCCAATATAAAACAAAAGCAACTTCCAACACCTTTATTGTCACAGAGCAGGGAACTAAAATATTCCTTTAAATGAGTAAACAGTTCACTTATTGACATTTGCATAGTGTTCTGGAAAGTACAAGTGTTTCATCACTCCATCCGCGTAACAGCAATTCAGTTATTTATGAAGCAACATGACTCATTTTAAAACAATAAGATCAACAGCATGAACCAGCGCATCCTGTGTTTGCATTGTAGGAAAAGTATTATCTGCCCATGCGGTACGAGTTGTGCAGTCCTGTGCCAGTTGCTCGCCACAACAACAGCTGAAGACTGACGAGATAGACATTTAATACCTTAGACTTTCATCAGGACATTAACTCGAAGACACATCTATGGGTACAGATATGAACTAAGTCCAGCTAGTTCACAGTCAGAATGACTTAAACGCACCTGGTTGAGGAGTTATATATATTTCAGCCAAAAGCTGTCAACTGCGCCAGTCACGCGAAACTGAATAGTATGCAGGCTTGTCCTGTTTCATGGGGGACACAAACCAAAGATGTGGGTAGTTTTATAGCCGATGGACCTGTGAGGCAATTCTTAAACATGTGTGGCTTGTTTTTACGTCCACCCATCTGTATCACTCTGCTGTAAATATGACATCTATCAGCTTTGACATCTCAGTTTATACTTCATAATTCAAACTTAAACTATTATTTATATCCGTTACTGTTTTTTTCGCCTTACCATTTTTCCACTGATTTTCTTCAATAAAAAACCATTTTAGGTGCGATGCTTTAAAAGAACCATTCACTGGGCAGTACCCTTTCAAAAAGTACAGCTTTTTGCCTAAAGAGTTCACATTAGTACCTTAAGGTACATACCATAGACTGTAAAAAAAGATGGAAGACTAACAATTGAACATTTATCAGCGTGATAACCAGTGTTGGGGTAACGCATTACAAGTAACGCGCATTACGTAACAATATTACTTTTCTGAAGTAACGAGTAATTACGCATTACTTAATAAATGTCAACATTAATATTTGAGTTACTTTTTAAAAAAAAGTAATGCAAGTTACTTTTCAGTTAAATTAATTCAATTTAAAAATAAAATAATGTACTGAATTAAACTGAACATATTAGCGTAGAATTACGCGCTCTTTGCGCCTGAGCGGGAACAGTTTGAGTCAAAAACGGAGATGGCAGGCCAGAGCTTGACATTTTTGTGATCATAAAAAACACCTGCAAGGCCTGAAAGAGATCAAGCCTCAGCCAAGTAAGAAAAAGTAACGCAAAAGTAACGTAAGCAGTACTTTCCATGAAAAGTAACGCAATTAGTTATTTTTTGGGGGAATAACTTAATATTGTAATGCATTACTTTTAAAAGTAACTTTCCCCAACACTGGTGATAACAACTACCTTAAGGGACCAAAACCATCTTATCGGAAATTTTATTGGAAGTGTAAATTATTGTTTTAATTTGACACGAGTCCCATTCGTTTGCATGGAGAGGGCGGCGGTTTACGACTTGTACTGCAGCCAGCCACCAGGGGGCGATCAAAGAGCCCGCAGCTTTACTTTTCAAAATTTATGAGGCACACCCGGTACATACTGGTACCTCAAAGGTACACATTGGTATCATGTATCCATATCTGTACCTATATTAGGACCTTTTACAATAGTACTGCCCCAGTACAGCTGGGTTACATACAGTATTTTGACAATTTTAGCTGATAGCTTTTTCAGCTAAAATATAAACCTTTTTTACTATTCGACTAGATGCAGGACTTGTTGCATGCACCATTGTCAGTTACCAATTAAGCTACAGGTACACAGCCACTGTAACTGCACTGGAGAAAAATCGCAAAGCATCAAGAGACGTGCAGCTGCTCGGCGAGCGCATCACAGCCATATTAACCAGCCTGGGGTGTAAGCAAGCATGAAGCCTTGTCATATCCCGTAATGGGTGTATATTGCCGCTATAATGGAAGGTCGTAAATAAAGCAGCCCAATAAATCTGTGCAGGGAACCTTTGATTACGACTGGGAGACAGAAGTTTGCAGCGTCTTGTAATTGTTTTTGGCAGCCTCATCTGAGCCGCTGTGTCAAAGCTTGCCACATCTTGTTTGGACCCTCAAGCCCCTCGATGTGAACCTTGACCTCTGAGAACATAAGTAGATGCATTTTTCTTCTAAAGGGAGTGAGAGGTGTGTGGGGGGTGGGGGCATCTTTACCAGATTGTAGAGATAAAACATGCATTTGAGGAAGTGTGAAGCAGAAAAAATGGCAAGTGTGCCTTTTAATTGGGACAGAAGAGAAATGAGACCAAACTTGCCTTCGCTTCAGGGACAAAAGAAAGATAAAACGAAAATCCCAGGACCAGCGTCTTCACGGCACGGCAACGCAACACACTGGCTAGGTTTGTCTTTTTATGTACTAATATCAGCAGATTTTCTTTGGCACTTACAAGAAAGGGTGGAGGGGGTGGTGATTCATTCTCTATCCTGTTTCTGCAAGTACTGAGGCTGCAACAAGGGATCATGGGAACTTCTGTGACTGCCTGTTTAAATCTGTTTATATTGCAGATGCTGAAAGTTGCAAAGGTAAGGGGGGATAAACACTTTCATGAATTTTTATACGGCTTTTTTTCTTTTACCCCTTACGTAGCAATTTAAGGAAGTGATGCAAAAACAAATAAGGTCCGGAAAAGCAGCGATGGCGAAATAGTTTTATCTTATTTATGACTAAATCTCATCCTTCCCGATACTAACATTCTCCTTTTCCTCTCCTTTCTGTCTACCCCCGAGGTAGCTTCCAAGTTTCCTGTGTTCAGGGTGAGGGCTGGCAGTGGAACAGAGGATTCAGAGCGAGCTGGGATGAAAAGAGTGTGTCTGAGCCCAGTAGGTCAAAGGGCGGGGGTCTCTTGGGTAAATCTCATACAGGTGGGCCATCACTTCACACCCTCCCAAAAAACAGCATCGCGGGGGACTAAAAGCTTCTAGTTCTCCGTAAAGGTCAGAGGTAAAAGGTCAAATGTGTTAGATGTATTTTCCCAGCTCCCTTTTTTTCTATTGTTTAGGGAACATCTTTTACTGAAAGACATCAACATTGTAAACCGTAGACTAAGCATCAGGTGTTCTCGGCTAAATGTACTTGACACAGGTTTTGCTTTCCGTGCAACAAAGCAGATCCCCATAACACACTCGTATCCAAAGTGCTATCTCTCTATCCATTAAGTCAGCTTAACACAAACTCTACGCGGCTAAAATCCGGGAAGACACAAAACCAAGTAAACACACGCTTGCAGAAGTGCGAATCTGTAAATGCTCAAATGATGACAGGCTTAGCGGCTCGAGCGCAGATTTGGCCGTGTACTATCAACTGGGTTGAAGTGGAAGTGAGTTTACCTTTGAACCTCACGAACAGCTTTTACAGTCTTTTATGGCCCAGTTGGCGGGCTGAGAGCTTTGAAAAGGATTGAGACTGTCGGATCCAGCCGGCTGATCCCAGATCAGCACATCTGCAGCCACAGCCTGCGGATTGGACTCATCGTTTCGGTCCGACTCCAAGACACAAGCCTCACTAATGCCCTTTGAATTCAGTACTTCCAGTCTGGATCACTTCAGCAGAGTAAAGATGGTAGAGAGCCAACGCTGCATTTTGATGGCCCTTACATCGCCAGCTAATGGAATCAGTCTTTATTATTTCAGATGAAAACGGGTGTATTTCAAATCCTTCACATAAAAACTTATTACTGGCTTCTAGCTCTATAACGGATAATTGACTGCGATACCTGAAATTTCCCTTTTGTGCATGTTTTGCATGTTTTTTCTTTCTTGTTTAGGCCTCATTGGAAGAAAATATGGCAAACGTTAAATCGCATTTCTTTGTAGCGAGAAGAACTGAATGGGGCAATGTTTAAAATAATGCACGGATTCAAGCTGTACTGTAATTCACTTGGCAATGTCAACAGACTGGTTTAAATCGCAACTACTCATTCTTTACAAAGAAGATTTATATCTAAATATAAATAAAAAAGAGTTAATACAAGATGACAACTTTGACAATATACTGCCTATTCTTTTCAATGTGACTCATTCTTTTATTTACTCCTCTCTACTATCCTAGTCCTCTATATAAACAATACATCTTTTAGTCATATACAGAGACGTTTCACATTATTCAATAGAGCTGTTGGCTTTTTTGTCTTTCTTTGCACCTGTGGAACTGGCCACGTTACGCACACGCTAGCACACACAGTCACCCTTCTCCGTGATTTTATTTCTACCCAGCAGCTTACCAGATTAATAACTCTTTATCATGTTAAGCCTTATACAGGTCTATTTATATAAGTCCCACAAAAGCTGTTTCTGGAGCCTTGCATCAGCTCGCAGGAATGCTCTTATTATTAAAACAAAGAAGGAGACAACATGATTAGTGGAGACAGCCGCGGTCGTGCCAGCTCATCTCACATCTTCTCCCTTAGGCTACCAAACGGCATCAGCCTGTAGAGAAGATCTATCCATCGATTTACACGCGAGATATATCGAAACAAGCGGAATACGGGAAATGTTCATATCGCAATATGCATATCTTAAAGCCGGGGTGCATGCTTCTAAAAGGAAAAGACACACTTGTAGCCAATCAGCATTAAGAGGCATGTCTACTAACCGACATCGGTGCCTGGGTTGCGTATGTGTTGGGCAGGTCTATCAAAAGAAGGTCCAGATTCTATTGGGGTAGGGGCGTGTTTGTTTAGGTGATTTAAAATATCAACATCAGCTTTCAGAGATCATGCACCCTGCCTTTAAAGACTTTTTTATGGGCAGCTCTACATAAGTAGTTCTTAGAAATTAATTTGATTTGAACTTCTCTAGATTGAATTCAGAACAGCAACAAAAATCTTTTGGAGCATTAAAAGCACACATTCATTGTGTTTATTTATCCACCTCATCAGGAAGAACTGCTCTCAGCAGACAAACATTCAGGAACGCTGTCTACGGGAAGGATAGGGTGTATTTGTGTTAGCAACTCCAAAAGCTAGCCCACAGGGCAGAGGGCAGGTGTGTGTGCGCGCGCGTCCCGGCGGTTAGAACACACAGCTTGCGGCTGTTCCTCTAAATTTATCTTCCCCTGGCATTCGGATGGTGGGCAGGTATGACTACATCAACTCTAAGGCTCAGGGGAATTCTGTCACCGCCTGCCATAAAGACAGATAGCAGGAAGACTCAAGAAGGGGGCGTGAAAGTGAGAGAGATGTGACGAGCAGGGCACAAGTCGCCACAAGAAAGAGTCCACCACCAGCGCTACTAATAGAATAATATGAGAAAGTTGAAAAAGCTGGGCGTCTCTTGGCGGTTTTAACCTTGTGCTTCCCTCTGTACCCAGCACGGCCCACTTCAAAGGGATCAACCGGCTGCCCCTCCCGGCGGGCACGGTGCACTGGAATATCCTGACAGTAAAGAAGAGATTCGCGTTTGAAGACTGCTTAGTCGAGCGCTTACGTGTTCTCGTTTAATAGCGAAGCTGTTCTCCATTCCACTCCATAACCGTTTCTCTCTGTGGAAGTGGCACACTGCTCCACTTGGCATTATGACAGAATCCCTCAGTGTTGCCACCTACTTACTTATTCGGTCACTCTGGGCATATAAACCCAACACGAAATGACATTCGCAACCCAATTTACATCCATAGCATGATGGATTTCTAAAATGGTCCTGTAGCTCAATTGGTAGAGCATTGTGTTTCAGAAATAAACTACATAAATTGATAAACTACACTTTGAATGCACTGTAAATTGCTTTAGATAAAAGTGTCTGTCAAATTGGATCAACTTAAAAAATTAAGTTTAATTTCACCTAAAGTAAAAATTAAATTTTTTATTTTTTTTAAAGTGTTACCAATTCGCACTAAGGTGTATTTTTTTATTTGATCCAACTCTTCACTTTTTACAGTGTGTTAATGTAAAATATGGCCTCGAATTTAGGGTGGGATTTTATTCACCTGGAACTAACCTTGACTGAAAAATTAGTGTTGCATTTTAAAATGAAGAGTCTACTGTTTGGCTGGGATAGGGTGTAAATTAAGAGCAATTGTGAAGTCAGCTATAGAAAAAATACAATTTGGCAACAAAATAAGCTGTTACATTTAATAAAAAAAGACTAAAAAAAATCAAACGTGTTTTCTTTTAAATTGAGGACAATGAGAGCAGGACTGTGTGTTACATTAGTGAAAAAAGGGTACTTATTTTTTATATTAGTACCTCTTTGGTTCATACTGTATCTGTAACCAAATAGTACATATTATTAGGAGCTATTTATAAGGGTACCGTCCCATCGCCAGCTTTGGTAGCTTTTCTCCTGAGGGTGTAAGAAAGGAAACTGGGTCGTGTTAATTAAAAGAACCAGCATTATCATGTTAGTCATTATAAGTGTGTGCTTACCTATCAAGGATACATAGACAATGGTAACACTGATGTTGGTACAATATGTGCAAGTACAGATTTAACATTTAAAATTGGTGACACTCAAATCTTTTTTACAGCTCAGGACCACCAATGCCCAAAAATATTCACTTCATTTCCCCATGGTACAAAGAGAGCTAAAAAGATTAGGTTAATGACATAACTTTGATCTTGTGATAATGACATCAGTTTTTCTTGGGTTTCAGAGCTAGTGTCCCAATTACATTTTATAAAGGATTTGCAAATCCACATATTTTTACTAGTCGGCGGGTTTTCTGAATGACTAGTTGACTAATCTAACTGGGTGCCTTTGAATTTAAAGGGAATGAATTTAAATTGTCTAACAGCTAACTATCATAAAATCAGACATGCATAAAGGACAATTCAATTATCAAGGACACGCAGACAGAAAAGTAACAAGTGAGAAAAATTCTCAGGGGAAAGAAAATGAGGCCAAATAAAACGGAGACAATCATCGAAAAAAAATGTGGAGAGATACGAGTTTGTATGACATCTGATGTACCATATGGCCATCTGATGTGTCCATGCTGTGAGGCGCACCTGATGCAGATGAAGGCAAAGTCCTGTTTGCAGAGCCCATAAAGATTAGCTTCAATCAGGTGGGTTTCGTTGCAATAGGTAAACAGCACTAGCATTCCCGACCGATGAAATCGCTCTTGTGTGTGTGTGTGTGTGTGTGTGTGTGTGTGTGTGACCGGGGCAAACATTTACTCCTCCTGACAGCAACACCACACTTTGCTTTTTTCTTTTTGGCGCAATGTAAGTGATTTTCCAGTCTGCCCTTGATGTTTAAGAGACTGGAGATTGCTATACGAGGTCTCCTCTCCATCAGACGCACACAGATCATGGCAAATATTTGGAGTAGACGGCCTGTTTGACAGCTATTGAACACACACTCACCTAGACCCATCCATTCTCATGAGGAGAGAGAGAGAGATAGAAAGAGACAGACACACAGATCAGTGTGTTGGGGATCTTGCATGTCTTTTTAGCAGTGGAGGTCGGGCGGGGTCTCGTGGGTCGCGTTAATGGCCGGCTGTTAATCTTGTGATAATGTTGCAATCATCAAGACGAATAAACCCATTTCTCATCTCCATGTCTCATATGGGTTTAAGGGGCTAATGTCAGAGCAAGGGCAGTCTCGATATGTCTGAAGCCCTGATGCCCAAATTGTATTTAACATGGTGGAACTACAGTATTTGGCTTTCAGGAGCCAACAATTACAAAAAACTGATAAGGACCCTAATGCAAAAACTCCTTGATAAGATAGATGAAGTCTAAAATATATGCTGTAGTAAAATGAATGAATATATATATATATATATATATATATATATTTATATTTATAAATATATTTATCATTAGTAATGTTTTGCTAAGGACTTTATTTGAACAACAATATTTAGATTTTTTTGCACTCAGATTTTCAAATAGTTGTATCTCTTCCAAATACTTTCCTATCTTAACAAACCATACGTCAATGGATTTTTTTTTTTTGGTCCAGGGTCAAATTTGATGTGGATTAAACAGAGACAATGGGAACAAGCAAAGCAGGAGTGAAATGGTTAATAAAGAAATGTCCATCCATTAATCAAAACTAACAAACTAAAAATGGACACCATGGAACAGACAGGAGGGGTATAAATGAAATGTCATTGCAATAAACATAATGCATAATGGTTATGAATCAGAACCATAGACACAACGATTTGGGTAATTTCTTACCAAAAGATTTAAGCTAATTGCAGCAAAGTCAAACTCAGATTACTGTTTCTGAAATAGCTAGCATTACCACTAGTAGTTGACCGATATAGTTTTTTTTTATGGACGATGCCAATACCGATATTAAGAAAGCTATATGGCCGATATAACACAAATGTTATTACAATAAATAAAAAAATAAAAAAGAAAACTGTTGAAAAAAACATATGCATAACATTTATAAATATACCCTTTTTGAAGTTGTTAAAACATATTTACAAAAAATAATTAATCTGATATCTTACGGTACTGTTTGAATAAGTTGAACTAGTGTGGTGTTGTGTGTGACCCAAAATAACATCATGTTAAAAAGTGAATAATTATTGGTTATTTTACTGTTTGTCAGACTTTGGCTTTACATTGAGTGACACTGAGTGTCTTTTTATTACAAACATAAAATTTAGGTAATAGAGATATTTACTGGCCGATTGAAAAGATTTTTTGGCAGATGCCGATAATAAAAAAAATCCAAAAATTATTGGCCTCTGTAATATATTGTCCTATCACTAATTACCACAGCTGGAGAGAAACACAGAAATGTACAAATCCAAAAGGTATAAATCTATGTGCTCTGATTGACAGATGACAATAAATTATAAAAGTATCTTAAGATACACTAAAGACATCACAAAAGTATTACAGAATCAATGTGGTGTAAAATGAACATCATTCCATTAGTGTGACAAAATCCAAATCTATTAATAAATGGTTTTATATACATAACACAAAAATAAAGGATTATGAATTTGTGTATATATTTATATTATAAAAGTAAATAAACTGGCCTGAAGAGAAAATGTCTCTGACTTGAGTCTTTAAATGAGGCCAATTGATGTCTTAAAAAAATTCAAAGTGGATATAATATAACTTTATACATCTGCTTTCATGAGATCCACTCTGGACTTCAGAGTTAATTAATTGATTGGATCAGAGTGGGTATAATCAAATAAAATTTTATAACTCTATAATAAAAACAACACTTTAGAAGGAAGCACGAGAAAAAAATGATAGCACGTCCATTTTTCAAATTAATTGAATCGGAGTACTTCTGAACTCGGGCCAAGGTATCTTATAAGTAATAACTTCACACCATCCTCAAAATGGCCTCATGACTACTACAGGCATATAAACACACACCACACACACAAACTTCTTACTTCTGTGAATTCTGAGATGAAAACACAACTGTTTCGAACAAAACTGTGAGTCATTTTCATATTCTCCAGTTGTTGCCTAATAAAGGTTTCAGCAAAAGTAAAACCTAAAATATTAATTCCTTCTTAAGCGCTTCTTATTGCATTAAGAAACGTCTGCTTTATTATTTAGCACAGAAAAGGAAAACCTTTGTTAAACTGAATGCAAATTGCTATCACTAGTACGAACTGTGGAAAAGCATTACTAATCTGAATCATAATAATATCAATAGAATAATTCATAAAGCAATATAAATAAATTAGAGAGGTGGTAATGGATGTCTTCAATTAATGTCCCACCCTTCTTCCCCCGCCCACAAAAGACGCCACATACGCCCGCTTCATAGACAAGAACAGTAATTGCTTAACTGTAGTCATTGTTATGAGGTGTCAGAATTAGTGTAGAATCAGGCTAGAAACTAAACACGCAGGATTCACTTTAATATCACATTAATTTTTCACAGCATTTATTCAATATTCATGAATTATGCTTGCTCTCGCTAACTTGTCTTTATATGTTTATATCTACCGCAAAGTCTTTTTCTGGTATGAAAACAGCAGCTCGAGTCCCAATTCAATTAATCGAGGTGATTTTAAAATCAGTACGCGACACGTCTCCTGTTCACCTTGTTCATTTTCCGTTCCTCTCTACGGAACAAGAGTAGTAGCTGCCTTTGTGTCATTATCAGCCTTATTACACGTCATTAAAATAGTGGAAGAACATTTCGGAAAAAATACACGCACACACACGCACACACACACACACATATACTCTCTCTCTCTCCTCGCATGTGTCACACTTTTGGAGTTGAGTATGAGCGCGTGTGTGTGCGCGCCGAAGTGACAAAAAAAGAACAATATAATTGGAGAAATGTACGCAGTAATAATAGGTATTCAGAAAATGATAATTCATATTAAACAGGGTGCATAAAGTCAGCCTCATTTGCATGTTTTAGATTATATGCATTTCAAAAGTAATTTCCGCAGGGCATATGAATGACATTAATTCCCGAGTGGTTTCTGCTATAGACCTCAAACTATCAAACACTCAAACATTTAAAAGATGAAAAAAGAGTACTGCCACATTTGTGAGGGGAGATTTCAAGGTTAAAGTATTTGAATGCATGTTTTAAAGTTCTGCCTAGATTGTTTAAAGTTGTTTCTAGCCTAGTTTAAAGTTCACTACGCAGGATTTGCACGATAAGACTCTGAAACTGAGCACATGTGCATGTCATAAAAATGATGGATGAATGTTTCTTTCCGTTACGTTTTTACAATTATTTCTTGTAGTTATTATATTAACCAATAATTTTGTGAAATTGTTTAAATATGCTAACTACACACATTACATCCCAAGCCACTTTACTAATACTAAAAGAAAACTAACATGTGTAATTTGGATTGTGTACAGAAAACTGTCATTAAAAAAATCAATATTCATCACAATAAGGCTTAAAAAAAACATGAAAAATCATACTGATGGAAACTTCCCTCAGCACGTGAAACTGAGCGAGTCCTTGGTGTCAATCATTGTAGTGCACATAGAGGACTGGGTATTGAGAGTGCCAATATGAATACGGCTCTCCACCCAGAAGATGAGAGAGAGAGAGAGAGAGAGAGAGAGAGAGAGAGAGAGAGAGAGAGAGAGAGAGAGAGAGAGAGAGAGAGAGAGAGAGAGAGAGAGGGAGATCCCTTTAACCCTCAATTCATTTGAAGAGAAAAAAATTGGAGCAAGACTCGAGTAGGAAACCCTCGGAATCGACATCTTAAGTGGAAAACAGGCTCTGGATGCAATTTTTCTTTTAGACAAATTTGGCTGAGTGCCATAATGTAGCTTGTGATGCATTCAAGACTGGGATTTGGGGGGAGGTGGGGTGCATCTGTAGCGTATAGCAATACCAATAGAAGTCACTCACTGCGTAAATGAGCAATAGGGCCTCCGTGTGCCCATCTGCGTTAGTTTTGGCCAACTCGCAGAGATTATGTACATAAAAATAACTGTAACAAGAAACCACATGGGGGAAGGGAAGCTCTCTTTCCGAAGTCTGTGTTGCGTCTGTCTAAATATTATGCTACCGAACGTTTCTCCCCGCATGATTATCTCATTATGAATTAATGGACTGCACGCTGCGAAATCTAACCGTTGTGTTTGTGCAATGCCTAGTTTGCGCTAAATGTTTATCCGTCTCGCCGTAAGAAAACAACACGACACCGCAAATCAAGACAAAACTTTGCAGTCGTAATCGTGAGTGAGCATTGAAAGTGTGTGTGGTGGAGGAAAAGCAACTTTAACGAAACATAAGGGGGGGGCAGTGTAATCACCCCGATAATTGGGTTTCGTCTTCTTCATTTTACAAGGCTCAAGTTTACAGGTGCTGACAGGCCGCACTTGCCAACTTCAGGAGGACTTAAAAAAAGAGAAATGGATTTAATGGCTTTATCTCGTTGTATCTTTCTCTCTGTTGTGTTCATACTGTAAGACTAGTTTTTTGTCATTCTCCAGAGAAGGATATCTGGACAAGTTCAATTACGCGGAGAGCGTAAATACTAAGGGAATGAGTAGTAGAAGCGGAGAGAGAGAGAGAGAGAATATCTAGGGGCAGAAAAACTGGCTAATTAGGACCTGGAATGTATTTGTTTTTTCCCCAATCTTTCAATTCTTTCCCCTGGGAGTTTGTAAAGAGATCTATTTCTCTTCAACAAGGCAGAGGAAAATATAAAAAGAGGATTATGTTTCTTAAGACGAAAATCATGACACACACAAAAAAGACCACGTCTGTTATGCATGGAAATAGACCGTGTCAAGAACGCACTGTACAAACACTGTACATGCACTGACAATATATTGCATCACGGTCTCACCAGACCCAAAACCATTCTGTGGAAGTGAAACTTGAGTTTTTTCCTTCCATCTTTTCCAATCAAACCTTGGGCGATAACACCCTAATGAAGTGCATACTAAAAGGGCTCATTCCAATCTCCTTACTTCTGACACCAAGCACACTTGAAAGGCCATCTTCAGAGGCGGCTCTATAATGATACCGCTGGATAGACTGGACGTGTAAGAGGCATATATTCATTCCTTCAGCTTTAATTGGAGAGCTCGCATGACTGAGTAAGAAAAGCTGCTAGCCCGGTTCAAAACCCCAGAAGCCCGAGCCCAGGGGCAGTCAGGCAAAGCTAAAGCCCCCAGCCAGGAGGAGGTGAACGCCAGCACAAAGCCAACATCAAACTAGACACCCGGACTAAAAGGTACGAGTGGGAAGGGGGGCTTTGGGGGTCGGAAAAAAAAGAAAAGTCGATGCTTTCAAAAGACAATTAATCCACATTGATTCCTCATCACTGTTTCAGTGAAAAACATCGCAGGGCAGGTTTTATTCAAATACAATCTGTAAAATCTTTGAATCATTTCCTTCAACAATAGCACACACCTGTTGCTTACATTCCAGTGCAACTGTAGTTATATAGTATATCATGTCTTTACTGTAAAATAAACAATACCGCACTTGCTCGCTGGTGAATATCGACTTTCCAAACCCGTCTGCTTAGTCTTAAATGATGTAGCATTCGATGGTTCAAAAACAACTAAAAAAACACAGCTTGGAAGTATCAAGCCGGTCCAGGATGGGAAATGGTGGGGGTCGGTGGGGGCAACGCCATCTGCTATCTTTCACCAGAGACTTCTGACTCCGACTGCTCGTTCTCCACAGCTTTGTCTGTATTTTTTAATACCTTCGAAAATAAAGGAATGGAAAAAACCTGCATATTTGTCATTTCCGATTGTTTACTTTTTTCACGGCAAATTGATTTTTACATCTCCTTTTCCTGGAAGCGTCTAGGTGCAGGCCTGCCAACCCCTGTCTCCCTGTTTTATGGACCTAGTCCTCTGGAGAAGTTTTAAAGCTTTCAGTTCAGAAGTCATTTAAATGATACAATACCGCTTTTGTCCCAGGCACCTCTGTTTCTTTCTTTAACCTGCTTTCTCTCTCTCTTTCTTTCTTCAATTACAAAAATATCCTCTATTCATTTTCTTCTATCCTCGTGTTTAAAAGCCTCTTTCTGTAGAACTCTTTTTTTTACCTAAAAAATAAGTCTTGTGGGATGACGCATGTTTAGACGAATATTTCAAATCCTCAGACGGAGCAGTAAGTTGGTTTCTATCGTTCAGACTTGTGTTTTAATACCCCACCTGCACACAAACCCGGGAAAACCAGGAGAGTCTATTAAAAACGTTAGTTGACATTTTTGGAAATCCAATTGCTGGATTTGTTTTCGAAAGAACAATCAGCAACTCGATCATTTTTGCAAAGCACTACGGCGTGTTTGTCTTTAGTCTGAACAATTTGATTAAGTGTAAACCCATCGACTAGTCGGCTTAGTTTTTACACATTTTCTGTAGCCAATAAAATGCCATAGAAAAAGTCATGCCAGATGCTGCATGTTAAACGCAAACATCTTCTAGACTCCATATGGAATGTCTGAAGGCCTTGATGGTTTAAAAAAACGCCCAGACTCAGAAGCTGTGACCCTTCAAGCTGCGAAGACCTTTTCATTGTGTGTTTATATGTGTGCGGAGAAATCCAACAAAAAATGAGGGGGAATTCAATTCCTTAAGATCCCAAAAACCTGTTGAGCTGTAAACATCACTCCACCTCCTAGAACTTCACCAGAGATTAAAAGGCTAAATGGACCGGCATGAATAAAGGTTTGTCAGTGCAGGGACGTGCTCAAAGGCTCTCGGGAATTAAAATCCTCATCAATGCTCCAGCAGAGACAAATCCTTATTTATTTGCTATAATAGGAACACCTATTTTCCCAAAACAGCGGGAGGTGATAAACTCCCTTCATCCTGATCAAACGCTTTCGCTGCAAAGCATGCATCTGATTCTCACACATATTTTACCGGACGTACGTGGAAGTGAATAGAAATTAGGACTAAACCTTAGTAAAATTGAGCAGTCACAATTTGGGTAAAACAGCCATCTCATTGAGCATCCGCTGTGCCTTATTATTCCCAAAGGTGGTCCGCACCTAAATTTCTCTGGCTAGTATTATCCTACAAACATTAGGAGCTGCAGTATTTCAAATCTGATTTTACTTCAACCTGTTGCCAAATACTTACTCTGTTTTGGGCAAAGCCTCGCTAATTAAAATAATCCCTTCATGCTTGTCGGATGAATTACGGTTATATTTATTCTAAATCTGAAACATTACAAATAAGCATCGAGAGCACACAATTAAAATGCAGTTAAGTGATTACGTGGGCCTGTTTGCATGGAAACCTGTAATAATTAGGCTAAATAGAATTAAAATGATATTCGCAGCTCTCACAGGTACAGCTGGGATCGGTGTCAGGGGGGTCCGCTCATCGCCGGTGATTGGATCAAATTGTTGGGCGATTTACAGCGCTATTCCCCCTCAGTGTCAACCAATTAACATTTTCTTAACACCCCGCACCTCTTTGAAGTTAGGTGTCTCCATTGTAATGGGAGGTTTCCAAGGTCAATTTCTTTTATGGAAGCTCTCCGTCACATTTTTATCTCCTCAGCAACAGCATTTAATTGTATTTTCACGTTTTAAATTTACTGTAAAGGCGCTCTCTTATTCAGCGAGACGAATTGGAGGAGACACAATGTGTCTATTCACGTTGTCTTGTTCGTCGTAAACGACAATTACAAACTAAACATATACACTAGAATGAGTCTACACAAATGATAAGATATACTGAAAACCTTAGATCGCTGAACGCTCCCACACATACCCCGATTCCCAGTATTTCGCGGTGGCGGTGAGCACAGCTGGCAACATCTGGAGGCATTTTGAGTCTGTTTACATTTCCAAAACACTGAAAAATACTGCAGGTGCCAGAAGAGTAATAAGGAACCAGGTCACAAAAAAGGATTGTTTAAACTCTAACAACTCTCTCTCTCTCTCTCTTCCTACTGGAACTTGCCCTCTCTCCACTCATTTTTCATCAATCGCACACCACTTGCCTTTCAACGAAAAATAAGGTGCTCCAGCAATAACAGGAAAAATAGGCTGAGAGAGACTGAAAGGAAAAGTAAGAGGAGAGAGACATGCTAAAGCATCATGTCCTGAAAGAGTCAAAGCACCATACCAATAATATTTGCTAGTTTTTCCTCTTACACATATTCTGCTATTAATATACTTTTATTACTATAGGTTACTCTACAGGACGTATCATTAAAAAAGGAAAATAGATGTTTTCGAGACGCAGAGTAATGGCTCACTTTGCTGCTTATTATTTTTATAAGTCATGGCCTTAAACTTTAAACAAGACTGACTTCAAACATTTCCCGAGTAGATCAAGAGAGCCTTATCACATTGATTTTTAAAACGTCCACCCCACTTAAGAAAACCACCAACACTTACCGTTAGACATAAGCACAAAGCATATAAATATTCACCAGCGTCTCCACATGGTCTCTTTTAAACCCCTAATACACACACACACCAGCTGCGCTTAAGTTTTTCCTTCCCTTAAATGTAGAAAACAACTAGGAAAAACAATTGGATTTTGTTCAGCTTAATCAAAACAGACATAAAATAGCCCAGAACGTTGACATCATTTCAACCGCTTCCCCAAGGCGGGCAGAGAAGGGTTTGCTTGAGAATTTGACACAAAGGCACATGCTGTGTAGGATGCAATTACAGTGATTGAGTGTAATTTACCCATGTAAAATGAAACCGGCCGGGCAGATGGAGGAGAAGCGGCGGATCGTGTTCCAGCCAGTCTGCACATGGCTGGGATATGGAGGACAGCTTCTCACCTTTGAACTGACTAACATTTACTCTGATGACATACTTTGTGAACAGGCATTCCACATTATCATGGGTTAACATATGATTTTGAATGCATGCGTGTGTGTGTGAGCACGCATTGCATACAGGTTGATTTCATCCGTGTTTTATTTAAAGAAAGAGCTGAAAGCTCAATTAAAAAAATTAGCTTCAAAATGTTGCACCCAGACTGAAAGACCTGTAATCCTTTGTGCTTACTGACTTCTTTCCCATGGGAGGAGGACGAGAGGAACAGAAGTTAAAGCAGCTCTGTCTCATGGCATCTCGTGGCCCTTACGGAGACTGACTTTTTGTGGATTAACACCAACACTGATTGTTACCTTTTGAACAAAGCAACTGAAAGGGAAATAAAAGGAATTACAGTCTGAGATGAGCAGTCACATGGTGGTGCAGCCAACAGAGACAACCCTGGGAAAAGTCCAGAAATGGGGCAAATCAGAATGTGGAAAATGTGTGGAATTTCATTAGGGTTAGCGAACATCATCGGGCTGACCGCAGATCCCGATCGGAACGTGAGAATCCCAAAGTTTCACTGGTCAAGCGAATCAGGCAAGAGTTCACAAGAAGAGATGAAGAATTAAATCTAATCAAATGTTATAAAGATTAAAAATGAAGAGTTTTGTTGCAAAACGAGATAACGCCGTTTTTACGATTTTTGTCAAAACATGTTTATTATTATGTTATCATGTTATTATTTTGTTTTATGGTGCTACTTAGCTGTATTTTCAAAACAAACCAACTGCAGTTGAATTGATATTATTTGGAATGCACAACCAAAAAACGATATTTCTGATTATCTCGTTTTGCAACGAAACTCTTCAAATATTGATTTTACTTTCAAGAGCCAACTAATACTTTTTTTTAATGTAAATTAATAATTATAAATACAACAACAACTATTATTATTATTATTATTTATTTACATTATTTATTAATATTAATATTATTATTAATATTAACTTGCAAAAAGTCACAAAACTAACCTGTTTCATATACATCTTTATATAGCAAATCATTTTCTATAGAGCACAAGAAATCGAAATTAAAATTAAAATTAAAAACGTATTTTTTTTTTAATTTTGGTATTTTTTACAAATGGCATCTGTGAGCTTCATTATAAAAAATATATATATATTTTTATATAAATATATATATATATTTAAAATGTGCCCTCATAGTCTTTAATCAAAAATGCAAATTCAAAAAATCTAAATGATTTTTTTTATATTTCCAGTCACATAGTATGGCAGGTGGGCGGGGCCTGGAAAAAGATTGCAGCGATTAGCAAATAGCAACACGACCCAACTTCAAACAATCCGATCAATTATCGATGGACGAATTCAAGTCCAGCCCTACCTTTATTAATTCAAAAGCGTTTCACTTGAATATATATCACCACGGGAGAAAATAAGACAAAGTTTTCATTTTTAACAACCAAATTAGACATTAAAGAGTTAAGTTTCCTCAAGCTTCAAATCTGTCTATTCATTTATCAATTGATCCTAATTAAGAACAAGTTTTGTCTTTCATTTTCAAAGAATTAACTAAGATAGTTATCGTATCTTTACAACAAGACACATCTTTAACATACATATTAAATAAAGACAGGCATCACACAACCACATATGTTGGATCCAAACGGGGAGTAAAGACATCCAGGAGGCTCATATACTCTTACCTGATCTACTCAAGAACTCAACAACTCCAGAAGAAAAATGTCAGAAACTGCTAAAAGAGGGCAGGCCACTCCGTTTGAGGGTCAACTTACTGTTCACACAAGCTCCAGCTCGCAAATCAAAGCGGTCTTTCCACTACTTAATCTTAATGGTCGCGACTCGCCGTGCGAGAGGAACTCAGTCCATGGCCGACTGGCAACTCTATAAACATTTAACAGCCATTCACTGCCGCACTTCAGCCATGCGTGTGTGTGTCTAGCCCTTAGCTGCCCTGATACCTGCCTGCCAGTGCACTGCCTTTTAAGCTCAGCCGTTATTGGAAGTGCCTGCCAGGAGGGCGACTTTTCAACCGCAGTCAGGGTGTGTTTGTGTCACTTCCATTTCCACCTCTCTGTGAGCAGAAGACCACCGCTTATACATTGATGTGTGTGTTCTTTTGAAGTCAACATGAATTCAAAATTGACTATATTTACTTTTGCAATGCTTGCTTGTTGTAATTATAAATGAAATACAACACATGAAGAAAGTGATTTCAATGTTGAAATCTATACAACAAAAAACTGAAAGTTAAATACTTTTTCCTCAATTTAACTGAGGTGAGGCTAAATAATCCAATGCCCCTTAGTTACTGTGAGCCGTGTGAAATTGTTCCTTTAAACACTGACATCCATCAGCATTGTGGGAATCTTAATGAAAGCTTTTGCTCAACAGACGTCCCACAGCTGAGCACATAACAGCCAGTTTGTGCAGACCTGTTCACACACTCTCACCCAAAACTAGAACAATGTTCAATCTGCCAAAGAGTGTGAAACCAAATATTAATTTGTGTGGAGTATACACACAGATAGAGAGCTTGAATCTAGATCCAAAAGGTGCCCCTCCAATATAAACACACTTAAGCAGCAAATATAAGTAAAAAAATCCAATATTATAAATAAATAAATATATATATATATATATATATATATATATATATATATATATATATATATATATATATATATATATATATAAATTATTCCATTGTCATAAAGACACATTTATTAAATAAATAAATAAATAAATAAATAAATATATATATATATATATATATATATATATATATATATATATATATATATATATATTCATACCATGAAAATCTGACTTTTTCCATGTTAAAGTGCTATAATTGGGTCCCCAGTTCTTTTATCATCCTAGAAAATGTAAATAAGATCAACCCAGTAACTTAGTTTTGGTAAACCATTCTCTGCAAGCATGTGAAAAAATACTGAAATTTGGCTCCCCTTGTGATGTCAGAAGGGGATAATACCGCCCCTTAATCTGCACTGTCCAACCACGCCACTGCCATTTAGTGCAGAGATCAACTCATTAGCATTTTAAATATCACATCCACAACGGCACATTTTTGCTCACACCTACAAAGTGGCAATTTTTACATGTTATAATAAATGATCTGTATGGTATTTTGAGCTAAAACTTCACATATGTACTCTGGGGACACCAAAGATTTATTTGACATCTTAAAAAATTCTTGTAAAATGTCCCCTTTAAGACAGTAAATTTTGGATCCTGTGCACACAGGGCATTTCCACACTTTTCATCCTATTCCTTATCCACCTGTTATTTTAAACGGTAACAAGGCCTTGATCTAAATGGACAAGATGTCATTTTTTCACTGCGGACATACAACACCCCCCCATAAAAAAGAAATACATGCACACTCTCATATCTGAGAAAATCTGTTGGATCACCGTTATCATTGACTGCTCCTGTCAGGAACATCTCACAATCTCCTCCTACTGTTCCAGTGACCGTATGTCCAGGAAACACCAACTCAAAAGCCACTCAAAGACGCTCCATATCATGGCACTTTTCACAGCATGTGAGCTTGTCTACACATCAGCCTTCACACGGAATCAAATTCTAATCCATGTCTCATTTTTCTTCGTCTCTACCGAGGTTTCTAGGAACACTTTCATTTCCAAGCTTTGCCAACAAGTTTGAACACTTACAAAGAAGCAGCGACCGCCGTACAGGAATGCCTGCAGCTGGCCACTGCGCACGTCTGCACATCAGACGATGTAAAGACACGCTGTGGGACGGTACATTTCACATCAGAAATGTCTTGAGGGAGTTCTGCGTGGCGGATACACCATCTTCATGCTTGGCGAGGTCTCCGCTGACCTCCTTTCACGAACAACCCGCCTTACGACAATTTATGCAGCGCTGCAAGATATTGGATCATGTCAGACAACCCACTATGAAACGTTAAATTGTAATAAAAATATGTACATGTTGTACATGCACATAATCAGATATTTTGTGTACAAATATTTTGCTTACATATTCAATGAACGCCAATTAAATATTTAAAATTTTCTTTAAAAGGAAAAAGGAGTTCACATCGTCTAACTCAATTCCAATTAACACCCTCCCACTCAGCAATGAACTATTAAAATAACTGATGAACAAACTGTAAATCCTGATGCTGTTTTCCCAATTCATTCCTGGATTTCCTGCATCTGCTTTGTAATGGAAGAGATTTGTTTGTTTGACAGCACATCAGCACCCGGACTGGACCAAATATAAAAAACACAACCCACAATTACAGCCTTGCAGGGTCCTGCGTTCTGGCAAACTGAATTTACCCAATATTCCACCTTTCATTTTTCTGCCGTCATTCCAGAACAGCAGAAAGAGATGTCGGACGTTAGAGAAGAGAAGCTGACAGTCGGAGTGAGAATATGTGTGTGTGTTTTGAGAGACTCCTCAGAAGAAAGCTAATTAATAGATAGCGTGCTCAGGCCTCTGTCACAGTTTTCCTGTCAGGTCTTGCATAAGGACAAAGAAAAAAGAAAAACAAAGGGAGAGAAGGGAAATCAAAAAAATATAAATGCGTGTGGGCTGGATTTATTGTTCCACGTCCACAAACTCTGTACATCACAAGCAGCTTTGAATTTAACCTTAAGACTGAGGTTACACCATCGCTGACGCAACACCTTATTTGATAAGACATTTATTAGAAATGCAAATGAAACTCATCCAAACTAAATACAAGCACAAATTAATCGGTTTGCTTAAATGGAAGATTGACAATAGAGAAAAAGAAGTATGAGAGGAGATTAATTCAGTCGACTCATTTCGACTATATGGTGGTACAGTAATGTGTGTTAAAATAGCTCTAGGCTGAACTTTACCCCAGTGGATCCATGGCTCAATGTCTGTGTATTTGGGAATGTTATTGATGGCAATTTCTAAATTCTTAAACTGAATATGAGCAATAGTAATAGCGATGATCTGTCATTGCTCCCAAATTTAAATTCAGGAGTCCTCCATCATGAACAATTAATAGTTTTACAGAATGATTGAGCACCAACCATAACATCTGAATTATATGTCACGTGTAGAGGGAGAAATTCATCTCTGTAAAACGTTCAATACGACTGCCAGTGAAACCCAGACACTTTTTTGGATAGCTCCGGCGTTTCGCCTCTCTCTGTGTTAGTTGGAACGCGTCTATAATGGAGCCGATTGCTTTTGCATTTTTCTCCGTTTTAATATAGTGCGATAGTCATCGAGAGACAGAGCACTGATTTTACAAGCCCTAATACTGAAGCGCTTTATCAGGCCTGGATCCGACTCTTGTCAAGCGAAACTGTGATAAAGTCAGTTTCTAACTACACCAATCGATGAAAGTAATTTATTTACCTCGGCTAGGCAATTTCAGTTCCGTCTTAAGCAGACTTGAGCTTGTGCGAGAGAGAGAGAGAGAGAGAGAGAGAAAGAAAAAGAGAAAGTTTGGCTTGGCACAACGCCGCCCGAGATTAATATTCCTCTCATGAAACGTTCTCGGACATGTGAGGCGACTCCATAAACTGTGCCGGGGTTAATGCATGCTACTAAATCTACAAAAATCTCAGACACAGCTCTATTGAGCAACATACACGAGAGGAAGTGAATCTCTAGCATTTGCACCGCTTCCCCTCACCAGGTGCTGTTTTGGACCTCCTAATGGCAGATGCTACATCAAAACTTGCAGCCATTGGCATCGGTCCGCCTCAACCACCACCCACAAGATACGGCTCAATCCAAGGGTCAATTTAGTTTAAAAGCAGCACGTGCTGGGCTGAAGTGAGAGGGGTGGGTATATGGTCCTTAACTTGGTGGGGTAAAATAAAAGGCACATGGATTACACATAATGATCAACACAAATGTGGCCACTTAAGGCTCGTGTTCAGGTGCTGCTGAATATTCATTTGCTTTGTGCTTCTTCAGGCATACAGAACAAACGGTTGGTGGTGTGGTTGGAAAACCGTCTGCAGTACATTTTGTGTATTTTCAAGTTGTGAATTAAAGAAAAATTTCACACAAAAAATAAAAATGTACTTTTCACGACATGAAAGAAACCCTTTCCGTATAATCCAGGCTACTCCCATAAAATAATTATGAGAATTGGAGCATTAAATGTTGATTTCAATCATTGATTTCGCATTGATTTAAATATTTGACAGGGCCTTACTCAGTCAATATTAAATAAATCAAGGTGATATTTTCAAAAGAATGTAGGATGATTTTATGAAGAAAACAGTGGTGACCACTAGGCATGGACCGGTTACCAGTTTTAAGGTATACCGAGGTTTTAAAAAGTTTAAGGTTTTAAAACCACTAAAATGTTCTGTGATACCGTCTCCAAGGTATGAGCTGTGTTTATACAAAATTTATTAAATCATTAAAGGATTAGTCCATTTTCTTAAAAGAAAAATCCAGATAATTTACTCACCACCATGTCATCCAAAATGTTGATGTTTTTCTTTGTTCAGTAGAGAAGAAATTATGTTTTTTGAGGAAAACATTGCATGATTTTTCTCATTTTAATGGAATTTAATAGAGCCCAACATTCAACACTAAACACTTAACAGTTTTTTCAGCGAAGTTCCAAAGGACTACAAACGATCCCAAACGAGGCACAAGGGTCTTATCTAGCAAAACGATTGTCATTTGTGACAATAAAAATAACAAATATACACATTTAAAGCACAACTTCTCGTCATGTAGATCCGGTCGTAATGCGCCAGCTGACCCCACGCAATACATCATGACGTCAAGAGGTCACAGAGGACGAACGCGAAACTCCGCCCCAGTGTTTACAAGTGTTGAGAAAGAGGACCATTCCTACGTTGTTGTATGTCAACTGATACTAATTAATGTCTTTGTGTCAGTTTATTGTTTAAAATGGTCCGCAAATGAGCGTTTTATATATGTAACACGTGACCTCCCTACGTAACTACGCATTTACGTTACGTCGCGCTGGACCGGATCTGGACGAGAAGTTTTGGTTTAAAAGTACATTTTTTTTTTCTTTTCAACAATGAAAATCGTTTCGCTAGATAAGACCCTTATGCATCGTTTGGGATTGTTTGAAACTCCGTTGAAAAAAACTGTTAAGTGTTGAGTATGAAATGTTGGGCTCTATGAAAGTCCATTAAAATATGAAAAATCCTGCAATGTTTTCCTCAAAAAACATAATTTCTTCTCGACTGAACAAAGAAAGACATCAACATTTTGGATGACATGGTGGTGAGTAAATTATCTGGATTTTTCTTTTAAGAAAATGGACTAATCCTTTAAGTCATGTGACTGATTTGATGTTTACATTTAATATACATTACGAAAATATTATATATTTTTTGAAAGCATATTACAATTTAAAGGCTTTATTTTTACCTGGCATTTGAAAATAACACATGGCTATACCGCAACACTGTGAAACCGTGGTATTTTTGCTAAAGGTTATCATACCGCCAGAATCTTATGCCTAGTGACCACCACCTGTCCATGGACCCAATCCATTGTACCATATAAAAAAGTAAAAATAGTCAACTTACTATTTTTAGGTGAACTGTCCCTTTAATAATAGCTCATGTAAGTTTATGAGAATGTGGTCCTAGACCTTTAAATCTCTGTTGTGGCAGAGCCCAGGTGGGGCTCATCCCTATCAAGACTCCGAAACAGAAGGCTACTGGCAAATTACCCAGCATACCCATCGCGGAGGGATCAAACCGGCTGTCCCAGACGCTGAGATCACACACAATGGAGGACGGGGAAGGGAGGGGGTGGCCAAATACGCAGCTGCCTTGGTCACCCCAAATAGCATTGTTATTAGAGTTGGAGCAGAAAAGAATTGGGGAGGTAAAAAACAATAGTGAAAAGAAAGGGTTATGTTTGTCAAATCCACAACCACAGCAGCTGTAGCTGCAGAAATCCTCTGAATCTCACATTCATGTCGGTTCTCCTGTCAATCAAACCTAAACTTAACTAAGATCATGAAACTGTGATAAGTTGGATGTATTTTCCACCTTATAAGACGTGTCCTCTCTGGTCCCAAATGGCTGCGTGTCTAAAACACAACCAAAGTTTGCACTAACCTCTGCAGTTGAAGTGAGATAAGGGGTCGGGAAGTCGAGTAATCTTTTGCAGAAATAAAAGGACGGGTCTTACTCAAGGCAAATGAATATTTCATGTAAATGACATCTAGGGTTGTGCGTAAAAAAAGGGAAGGAATTTCATGTTTCTGTAGTTTCTTTGAATGAATAGCTGTGTTTAATAGAAATGCAAAAAAAGTATGTCCTGGTTAAAGATTTCTTCATGCATGAGGGAAAAAAGGGAAATAAGCTTGAGTGATGTGATAAATGAATGCGTTCGACAGGATTATATGGTTTTTATGAAACCGACTGCGCTCTATAATTCACATGCTCTGTAATGCATGTTAGTTTCTTTAAGGCAAGATTTGAAAGTAGCTTCGGATCGGCATTAAATAATGAATATTGAAAGAGAAAACATGCATATCCCTCCGCGCAATTGAGTCATTCGAGCTGACCGCTCGCAAACCCTGCAGTTTACGTTGCCAGCGTCGCCCTGTTATTGTTTTCAGCATGTAGTCAACACATTGGATGGTATCTGAGAAATAGTTGCGGCCCGGCTGAGGAGAGCCTGTACTGCCTGCAGCATTAATTAACTCCTCATGCCTGTCAGAAGTAATAGAGAGCGACGCGTTTAGACACATCAACAGGGCGGCTGGTCGTAAAGCGAGAAAGTTTTCGAGAAACGAGTGAGTTGTAACCGTGGTCCACTGCTGAACCAGCAACCAATGAGTCAATCCCCTTGTTAAAACGGGGGAGGGTTCAAATTTCACCTCCACTTCAAAAGCATAATGCAAAAATCCAAACCTGGTCCCTTTCCAGGAACCATATAAAGGTTGAGAGGATCTGGAATATAGTTTTGCAATTAAAGGCTGGCAGTTCGAGCGGCTGGACGTCGCAATATTAAAATCGTTTGTGCACATGCTCCCCCAAACAGGGCAAATGCTCTCAACACTAAAACTTTAATCCCACCCACTTTAAAGACGTCAATCAAAATTGCCCTCTTTTTCACCTACGGCAACACCCTTCCTGACTGGCAGGCAAACTTCACAGCTCCACTGTATCCAAAAACAAATCCGCCTGAAACCTGAAGCCACTGAGGATGCAGACGACATGCAGGCTCTGAAACTTTTCGGCTGCTTTGCTCACAGTTCACGCTCGTATGTAAACCGTGCTTGGCCCCGGCATCCAGCAGGGCCCCGATTTTACAGTACACAGACTCGAGCCCTCAATTAGAGCTCTGTGAATATACTCACAGGCCACGCTGTTTACCATCACATCTCAGCATTTTAATGGGATGCAGTACAAATTCAAATAAATGAGCACTTCAAATGACGATTGCAGGCCTTCCTACTGTTTATCTACTGCGGCCTTCCTTTTGACCTCAGTGTCACTCGCATCAGTCACACATCCAAAAAAAAATGGTACAAATGGTGGGGGGGAGTGTAAAGAGTCCTCAATGTGTGGTCACTTTAAGAAAGCTAACGCTCGACAAAGGCAAAGCTATAATTTATATTCGCCTGCCGGACAAAGCCTGGAAAAGCTGGCGGAATGTTTGCTAGCTGCCTGGATACTCCTGGATTCTTATTGACGGAGCAGCTGGGAAAATAACACTGGCTTGTGTACCAAGCCCACGGCCAAATATCCTCAAACCGTTTTATCAAAGAGTCTGTTTATACCCCAAAAGAGATGTAAGGAAAACAGAAGACCAGACATCAAGCTAAACAGAGAGAGAGATTGAAAGAGAGGAAGCGAGCAAAAGATAAATGCAAGAGGGAGGGAGAGGAAAAAACTTTATTTGCTGTGTTCTTTCCTTTTGAATTCCATCCTGTCAGTCGTGATAACGAAGCTACGTCAGTCTAGAGATGTGCATGCAAAAAATACATATTTTTTTAGTGATGCACCGATGTATTGGCCGCCGATATTTATCGGACGATTTTTGATGAATTTGAAACAATAGCACGAGAAAGGCCGATACCGATTGTTTATTACTTAACTGCATAAAGAAATCCATTATATGTAAAAAATGAGTTGATGTTGTTAATAAAATAAATAAACTAGCTAATAGACCAACTGTATAGTATTGTATACAAGTGTTTAATATCGGTATCTGCATCGGTATCGACCAGAAGTTGTCTGTTTAAATTGGTATCGTCCCAAAAATATCCTATCGGTGCATCCCTAATTTTTTTATAAAACCAACAAGTTGATAAATAGCCTTCAACTATGAATAGCCATGGCATGAGACAATTGTCTGGCTGTCTAACTGTACAGACATCCTAATTCAATTAATGATGCTAAAAATATCAAAAAATTAGAAAAACCTTGCTTCTTGTTTGTCCACTATTCAACTATTGTGACTCATGTGTGAGGCTATTAGGTCAAACTGTATTCCAATACACAAGCTGTGTCGTAATACCTCAATCCTTCAGGAGCCAGTATCCCTCTTAAAATAAGAAAAAAGGTGGGAAAAAAATCACAATTTTCACAAATGAAAGGGACATCTGGTATTTAATGCAAAAGGAGCGAGAGACAAGGTTTGACATACACGGTCCTCCCTGGTACAAAATTTATACCAATACGGCAAAGCACACAGAGGCCCATAATGGCTCTGACATGTCTATGTGCTATGACCTCATCAGACAGTATGCAGAGCCAGGGCAAAGAGCGGTGAAATTCCACCAGAAGGTTCCATTGGGTTACAAAGCCCATGATGCAGTGTGTTCATTTAGACGCATGGCTTCCCAATACGCTCAGACCTTAGTTGAAAGCACTGCGGTCCACTAACGTGACAGGTAGCGGGGTTTGTAATTGGAGTCGATCAGTATGCCAAATGCCACTCGTCTCCCAGTGCCAAATCACCGCCCCCGCCACCCTGCCTATCGTCACTGCTCTGATGCCTGGCACACTCCGGCTCCCGTGGAATAAAAGCCCTCCACTTCATTAAGAAAGTAAACACAAGTGCTGTCTGAAGTGTCTAATTAGTCCCCTAATTACTCCCTGCTCGTTACTAATGCAAATTAGATTACGCTGCTTAACTTCATCGTGTCCACAACGGCGCTGTTAATTGAGGCCTTTTGAAATTAAATTACTCGCTAATTAGCATATCAAAACCATTAATTCTGTGCCAGAGAGAACGAGAAAAAAACAACAACAAACGCCAAGTTTTGCTAATGAGTTTTGCTAATTGAATACGTACGTTCAATATTGAGTTTTTGCCAGCCGGCCCCCGATCAAGAAGCTACTTAGCCACTTGTGCGAGTGAGTTCAAATGGAAAGGAATCGCGCTGGAAAGGCGCACGTCGGAAACACTCAAATGTTTTGTCAATATTGTCTTCTTGAAGCAGCACGGTGGGAATGCTCAGTGAAGAAAACAAATACTGCTGTGATGAAATTCCTTTATTAACAGACATAAACGCAAAAAATAGCTTTTACTAAAACAAATTAAATAAATATGTATTTGATAAATTTAGTTACGTACCAAATTTGTATAGAACTTTTGGGTATTTTAGTGAATAAAATGAAATGTTAATTTATAAATATAGCATTTAATTAGAAATTTTAAAAAGTAAATAAATCGCAACATTGTAAAAGCCTGGCTTGAGTCAGAATAAATCAAAATATAATCTAAATAAAAATTGTGTTAATTGTAAAATACTACACTGTAAAAAAATGTAATTATGCAGCTGGTTGCCAGTAACTTACTGTTGAAGATAAAGACTGAAAATGTTTCATGTTCATTTAACTTTGAACAAACTGTTGCCAGTAAATAACATAAATGTAAAATCTACAGTAAGTTACTGGCAGCTAGTTGATACATTGTAATAAATTAGCTGTAATTATGCAGCTGGTTGCCAGTAACTTACTGTAGAAGATAAAGACTGAAAATGTTTCATGTTCCTTTAACTTTGAACAAACTGTGCCAGTAACTAACATTAATGTAAAATCTACAGTAAGTTACTGGCAGCTAGTGCACTGTAAAAAAGCTGTAATTATGCAGCTGGTTGCCAGTAACTTAATGTAGAAGATAAAGACTGAAAATGTTTCATGTTCATTTAACTTTGAACAAACTGTGCCAGTAAATAACATAAATGTAAAATCTACAGTAAGTTACTGGCAGCTAGTTGACACATTGTAAAAAATTAGCTGTAATTATGCAGCTGGTTGCAAGTAACTTACTGTAGAAGATAAAGACTGAAAATGTTTCATGTTCATTTAACTTTGAACAAACTGTGCCAGTAAATAACATAAATGTAAAATCTACAGTAAATTACTAGCAGCCTGTTGCTAGTAATACCCAGTAATACTGTAATTTCTACAGAATATTTTTTACAGTGTACGTAAGCTGTTTCGCAAAGAAAAATTGTAAAAAGTATAATCGCATGAGAGGAACTTCCCACGACTTTCTCAATAATTATCACATACTGTACCTTTACAAGCAAGCGTCCATTCAGACTGAATATCTTTTAAGAAAAAAGTTAATGTTATTAATTCCTGTAATCTTCAACGGCGAAAAAGGCTTAAGAAATCTCAAGAGTAATTTTTGCTTTAAATGTAAATGACTCCGATTACATTTAACACTTCCTTTTCACCACACCACACCGCCCCCCCACACCCTTCCATCCAATATCCGTCCATATGGATTTTCTGAAAGACTCCATTCACGGCGTTTAGTCTTCTCAAACTCTTATTTTAATACTATCACCAACTTCTCATCTGAACACAGACCTTACAGAAGAGGTGTAGAAGACAAAATCTAATACTGGAATTGAGAAGTAGCCACACAAAAAATTAAATAAGCGTGATAATTAGATGTAAAGATATTATAATTTCTTTACAAGGATGTATTGAAAATGCTGCTCTACAACATTTGGCCTAATTGCCAGAATTACCATATTAACCAGTTACCATTTGAGTAAGTTGATTAAAAAATTGATTATTCGTCTATTTCTTTTAAGACTTTCTTAATCAAAATCTAACATCCTTGAAAAATTAATTTGAAGCCCCTCTTATCAGTTAATTAAATCTGGTTGGAAGTCATTTTTCTGTGAAGCGTGATTAGACAGCGCTCTGTTCTGTTCTGTTCAGGCCGCATGACGTTAGAAAACTTTTCAATGTCTCATCAAACATTCAGAAATAAGAAGAATAGAATTTCTTTGAAGGGCCGTCTCTTTTTTCCCATTTTTTTTAAACCTATGCCTTTCTGATAAATTACGCTTTTCCCAAAAGATCTCTCACTCTCATTAACACATTCTCATTACCAGGCAGGAATACAAGAGAAAGGAGAAAGATGTAAAAATATATAAAGAGAGGGTGTGTGTGTGTGTATGCGAGAGAGAGAGAGAGAGAGAGAGAGAGAGACAGAAAGGAGAATAATACTGTAGGATGGATGACTGTATGGAATTATTTTCTCATAATCCAACACAGTGTGTGAGATCCGATGTGTATGTTTGAGGTGTCGCTAAAAACGCCCGCCGTCTCGGCTGGAGCTGGACCTTTAGCTAAATTAAATAAAGACGAGAAGCCAAAGATACGAATGTGCTTTTCTGTATAAAAACACAAAAGCACTTAGCAAAAAAAAGTACAGGAAAAAGCAGGTCTATTTATGACCCTTTTATACGTTTCTAAGCAAATTTAACAGCAAGAAATCCCACATTCCACAGACATGGGATCTGGGAGGGGGGTGATAAGTCATACTTGACAAAGTAAAGCTTAACACATATTTCATTATAATAAAATACACTGTAATATCAATATCTTTGGAGCGTCTCTGTGGACAAAGTTGTCAGGAAGATAAGACAGTGCATGTCAGAGTCAGGAGGAGAAGGAGGCTTCGGCAAAGAGGCGCGTCGCTCTGAAAGTCAGCCAACACATGCAGCGCAAAAACGATTTCGCCAGACATCCTTGGGACGATCTGCTTAGAACGACACATTAATATACTGAGATAAAACAGGTGATGAGACACTAATTCTTTTTTTTTTTACGAGAATAGCCACATATATTTCTTTTTATTTTCCCTCTTCTCTTCATCCCTTTTTGCACTGAAGTCATTCTTTATCACTAGAATGGGGTGGTCAACCAATCAGAGCATTTATCAAATTCCACACATTTCTGGATTTATTTTGGGGGGTTTCCATAACATGAAGTACAAAGCACTGTAGTTTCCAGAGCTCCACTTACAAAATTTCTTTCTTATCGCAAAACTGACCACACACAAAACTTTGTTTCAGCTGACGGGTCCAACTGACAACAGTTCACTGTTCAGAGCGAAAACTCGTATCACACAACCATCTATCAGGGATATAAAGTGGGCTTAACGAAGGGCACTCCGGCCAACCCTTTCTTTCCGTTAATGTCCATTTCATCTGTATCGTCTCCCTCAGGTGTGAGTGAGGCCATGGGTTTGCTTCCTACAGGGAGTAGGTCAATTAGCCTGATTAGGTGTTTATTGAATGATTGGGAAATGATGATTAGTCCACCGAGGGGTTCGGCTTACCGCCAGTCAATCAAAGACTCGCTCTGGTTTCTAATGCAGCCACCACATGGGGTTTTCTCACTACTAACTCTCTTCATCTTCTCTATCTTACACAAGCGTCTGCCTTCATCTCTCCTTACTCATCTGACTGAGCTGCACATTTTTAAAGCAACTACTATTTGTTTTACACAATTAACCTAGTGGACAGTAATGAGAGAGAGAGATTTAATTATAAGAATTCAAAGTGAGACTCAACACAAACTATCAACTATGGTAATCTTCTATAGGGAGAATAATATAGGAGCATGATGTGGTTCCCTTTATTTTTGAAGGGGGGGGGGGGGTGAGGCACAATGCATGACTGTGTTTTTTAAATTAACCATGGCAAGCTGGTGTGTAGAAAGTGATTGCTCTTACGATGGAGCGTTACCAGAGGGGATGGTAGAGGTCCACGCTCGCAGACGTCTCAGCTCAATAGCACCCATGAGATGTGCTGCAACTTAGGATTTCTGGAAACTTTTCTCAGGCCAGCTTTTACAAACCCGCAGCATAACGCCTCATAAAGGAACTGACTTGTTAAAGATGTCGAGCTCTTTGAATAGACCGACTCTCCTTTTCCCTGCTATCATTTCCTCCTCGATTTTACCTCAACTCTGAAACTGGTTGTGCATTGAATTACCAACACACATTCACTCACTTGAGAAAGAAAAGACTATATAAATTTCAGGCTTTAGTGCCTGTGTGTGTAAGTGTGCGTGTGTGTGTGTGTGTGTGTGTGTGTTAACAGGATTTTTTCTATAGGTGTGTGTATGCACTGCTATTGTAGGCTTGTTTTGCTGAGAGCTGACTGCTTCAGAGCAAATCATAAAATTCTAGTCCTTGAAGAAATACCGCATTTGTGTTTTATCCATTACTAACAGATTGTAAATACTTCAAAAGAAATCTGGGGGTGATGCAAAATAAAAAGATGTGAGATGTGATAAAGGAGAATAAGCTTGCCGGAATGAGGACAGTGGCCATAATGCCCTGTTTCTTCTTATCAAAAGATTTCTGAAACATTTTTCTCCAATTGTTCTTCTACCTACGAGAACCGAATTCATTTTTTTCCATGAACCGAATAGCAATTATGGCAACCAAACACTTAACAAAAGATCACATGAGGAAAAAGTCCTTCTGCGCAACCTATTCAAAGCGCCGACGAGAGCATAAGAGCCTGCAGAATTGTCTGAATGTAATGAAATGCCGCATGCAAACTCTTTAAACAAATTTAATCAGGTTTTAATACAAGGCATAGGTTTACATCTGAGGCTTCAGCCTTTCATCTGCTCAACATTTTATCTGATAAAAATGATTGCGACTGAAAAGAAATGAAGTAAAGATTAGGTATGCTCGTTTCAAAATTAAACATACAATCACAACACCTTTCAGCCTGGAGTTATCTGCGAGTTTTATCATTTAGATTCCTTTAATAAAATCTGGTCACAGGTCATGTCAGGAAAGGTAATTCAAATTGAAAGTGAAAAATTACCATAGAATGCCATGCCAACCCAATATCACAGCAACTTAATTTCCACCCATAAAAAAATACATGTGGGGGCGGGCAAGGGGGTGAGGAACATGAATTTGGCCATCATTCCTCTATTAATTAAAGCATTCAGTCCCCTTTCAACACAAGTTCAAGGATGCCCGGAGACTAATTAATTTGAAAAGGTAAGATGTCTCCACACAAACGTCTTCCGACACACAGATTTAGGAAATATAAAATAAGAGAGAAAGATTAGAAAGAAAGAGGTTGAGAAGTCACACCACTTCAGGCTGCCCTGGTGTCATTTTAGTGAACAGGGAGACCAAGTTGAAAGCAGAGCAGTTTGCCTTTTTACTGTCAGTGGGTGCGAGTGACACAGTCTGGCAAAAACTACATCAAATGGTTACAAAAACTAAAAATCTATAGAAAATGTTTAGAATTGCTCATTATAAATATAAGGTAATCTACCCAATTAATATCACAAAATATGCATTTGTGATGGTATGTTTAAGATATAAATTATTTTTACTGTAATATTATTTGGGGCTGGCAGATGCTTAAAACAGACCAATGAGGTGTGTATCTTCTAGCATGCATATATGCTTCAGTAAAACAACTGCAAATTCATATTTATTGGTTTCACTTGTGCATAAGCATGACTGTGAAGGCACAGAAATGTTCCTAAAACAGTGCATGCAGTAATTCTTCAGTTCTCCACAAATTAATTGAGTGTGGAAGTACATTTAACAATGTAAGCAGTTCACATTTTCCTAAACTTTGTGTTCACCGACCAGTGCTTTATAATGCCAGTGCCACACAAAGGAAAGAGAGAATGGGGAGTAAATTATAAGTGTGTGTGAGAGAGAAAACAAAGCACAAAACTTGCTCACTCCTGTGGAAAAGTCCTGGACAGGAGAGGTAATCCGAGGTTTAAAGGTTGGGTTATTTCCCAAGGAAGAGGGGGTACGGATGTAGAATCCCATTACAGATGTCATCTCACTGGCAGTGACCGTGAGGGCAGACTTCATACCGGTACAGGGCTTCATCGTGCCCTTAACGTACCGCCAAGAAAAGCTTAACCTGTATGAAGTCTGACCGGACAGCCTAACCCATGCACCCCTCCTTCTCTCTGTTAGAGCTGAGGAAAATACTCTCCCTGACTTCTCCCTCTAGGGCCCTGATGAATGGAGAGTTAGGGGTTGTCTGTCTGTCTGTGTGGGTGTGGAGGGGGGTTATTACACAATTATTCAGATAACAGCTGGGGATAATATAGTGGCAGATGTCTCCTGGTCAACAATGCTTACAGACCACAGTCGGAGTGTGAAAAGCAACCAACGGCTAGCAGTGCACATCACACAAACTAACGATCATGCAAAAATCAGGCTTTTAATCATCAGAAAACTCAGTTTTATATATATGAGCTCTGTTTACATAAAAATAAATTACTTTCATTAAGTTTCAAATTAATTATTGTTTTAATATTTTAGTAACAATGGTTATTTAACCAAATATGTATGGTTACCAGTTTAACCAGTTTAACCATATTTGTAGTAAAATTATAATAATACAATTAGCAATCAATCCAAAAATATAACTTGCTTACTACTTTTATTATAATGATACCATGCTAATGCTCCTAATGTTCATTTTTATAAACAATTCATTTTGTGACTTTTATCAGAATTTTGAACATAAAAAAATATATATTTAAAAGTTTTAAAAGTGTCTGTGAATTTAAAGAAAGTTTGTCCATATCTACAAGTCGTTGCGTTGAATGCAGAGTCTCAAGGAAAATAATGCGATCTTTCCGGCGCGAGAGTGTTGCGCTCTGCGTGACCCCTGCTCCTTAACCCCATGCCCCCAACACAAGAGCATCAAGAATATATGAAAATATCGAATAATACTTATACAAGTCATTGCGCAACTCTAAAAGACTTTGATTTAATATGATTTAATGTATTAAAAAGGAAAAATCTGAATCAATCATAAACAGAGGCAAATCTGATTTTGTTAAACACACTGCCGATAGATAATTCTGTCAGAAGATGTATCGCGTTCATCCGTTTCAAATGCAAATAAGTAGGCATCCCCTTGTTACCCATTACTAATACCATAAAAGAAACCAACACTGCTCCATTCCGCTGGTACTTTACGGATTAGCGAATGAAAATTAGATGCATTTATATGGTTATTACTTATATGGTCACACAGTGGGGAGGGGGATTTATCCAAGCGTACAGTGCAGAAACTCCCTCAGGAATGAACCACTCGCACCTTCTGCAGCTGGGCGGTGGATTACAGTTTTAAACCCGGACTAAGGTTTAACGCGACCGGCACGCTGACAGGAATTCTTCCCGCCGTTTCGACTAAACAAAGCAGAGGAACGAAACATCAGAGCTTTTCTCCTTTACGCTGTTTTGCTAGTTTTTAGTAATCGCCATCACTGTTATGAGAGCTTAAAATGAGCTCGTGGCAGCCCGAGCTCCGCGCGCGGCACTTGATCAACGATAGACAGAAAAGTCTCGAGGTGCAAACTTTATTAAGAAGCATTCAAACAATCCGCTGTCACTTCGACATCACATCTTTCATGACAGCGTTTTAAAGTGCCGAAAGTTTTGTTGCCATCTTTCCCAAAGCGCTTTACTTGACGCGCCTGTTCTCTGACGGACATGATGGCCTGTCAAGAGTTTCACGGCGGTTTTTAAAATATACAGCGAGTCGTGTTATAAAGACCTTTGTGGAGGGGGAAGGGGTGAATGCTCGAGGGGGGAGACGGAGGACTTGAGAGAAAATCCATAACACAAATACAGCTGTCAGCTGGAATGCAAAGTTAGCAGAAGCAGCTTCGGTGGCTGAGAGGAGCGAGTTTATGACTTCAGGTGCCATCCTCCCTCATGCTTCAGTTATCGACACTACAATTACGTCATTCATTCCCAATGCTGTGGAGATGTTCTTTATCAAGCCAACAGGTATCAGGTCAGAAAACTTTAGGTAGGACATAGCTGCAGATCTGTGAGTGCACAAAAGAGGGTTTTTTTTGTCTAACTTTCTCTTTACCTCTGTCTCTCTTTAGCAGCCATCAGTTCGTGACGGCCCATGGGCGTACACAAAGAAGTCCACTTTCCACCAGCGTCTGCAGCTCCGAGTAGCACCAATAATCTCTCCTGAGGTGCTCGGCTAATGGATATAGAGGAGTAATGATCAACGCCTCAGACTCAAGTACTGTCATTTCCGTCTAGTGAACACCCTGCTTCTCCCTGTACCACATTTCCCCAGCTCATCGGAAATGGGCCATTCCTCTCCCTAAGCAAACGTTAGGGTCATTCTTTAAGACAGTCATCACCTCATAACAGCCTGGCACTCTCCCGAAACACTGTGTGAAGCCTAACAACACAGGAAGTCATGTGCATGAAACATCAGAGTAGTAAAAAAATGTACCACTGAGGTAAAACCATACTTAAGTCCTTTATGCGAGAATTAAATTAACATTTGGATTAAAGTTGTGATATATAGCACTAATAAAAAAATGTCCAGTCGCAGGGAGCATCCTAAAGCTGACGGCATGCCGAGACGGCACTTCTGCACCGCTGCCTGGTCTTTCTCAAAGTTCAGTCCTATACAATCCTATAGCTCATATAATCAGATCAACATTGTCATCTGGAAAACATCCCTTCTCTCCAACCTCTCTCTCTCTCTCTCTCTCTCTCTCTCTCTCTCTCTCTCTCTCTCTCTCTCTCTCTTCTTTCTTTTTATTTACAGATGGGCAAGATGCTGAACTTGGTTGGAACTGCCTGAGTGAACAACTCAGCTTTTTTTCTTTCTTTGGGGCTCAGAGTTTAAGGAGAAAATGACACCACTCTCAGACTTGTAATAAAAACAGCCCTCACTGTCTAAAAACGTGCATAATTTATTATTCACACACAGGAAAAAATGCTCAGCCTCGCAGTTACATCAAATAACATCTTCAATTAAAACCACACGTTTAATCACCAGTCATGCCTGGTGGTGGCTGCTGGTCAACACTGGAGTCGATGCGTACTGAGATGCAAACAAGCGTAAAAATTCCAGCCTGACCTTTCACTTAAGGTCGGCTACAATTTGAAAGAGAGAACGTAGTCATGACATATTTTACACAAACATGTTTAACAGAGCAGGAACTGAGTGCAAGAGCGGCAAATCTGATGCACGAGGGCATAAAAGTATGATTGACAAAAATAATAATCATTTAAGGGATGAATGTGTATTCCTCTTCAAAATGCTTCGGTTAAAAAAACGCACTCATGTAAAAGCCAGTATTATTTTTGGAAAGGTAGAAGAGCTTAATGGTGGAAATGCCATCTGAGGGTTTAAGGGACAGTGCTTCACAAGAACCAAAGTGCTTTATGTTAAAATCACCCATAATATTCAAAACTTAAATTTACCTCCATATCACTTGACTGAGGCTCATCTCAATTTTACAAAATCACACACACACACACAATGCATTTTGCACAGCACACACTGACACATCTGCATTACACAAAACAATTTGAGAGGTTATTTGAACAACCACAAAATGTTTCTAATAGTGAATCAGAATGCAACATGTCTGAATATTCACCCTGGCATTAACTTAGTCACAAACACCGACACAAGCATGCAGATAGACATGCATACCTGACTCTCTATCTACAGTACCCAGATAAATGCCCACATTGGGCTGATCACCAGCCTGCCATGCAATCCACACATTTATCAACTTAACATATTTAAGAGAACTCAGAAAGTGAGTTTGTACTCTGTATAAGCATTAAAAGCGGCATGGAATGAAATCATTTATGAAACAAGTGGTTTATCAATGATAACCAGAACTCCACTGTATGTTTTAATCAGATTGCACAGTGCTAAAAGTATCGACTTATGTGTAGCTGTCGCCGCTTGCAGCTGCCTGACGGCTATGCAAATAATTGTAAATTATCCTCTTTACTGCCATTTTCCTGCTCTCTCCCAAAAAAGCCGGAATCTTAAAAGTAAGTCTGAATACATAATATAATTCAGATTTATTTAACATACAAGCAGATCAAATTAAACAGGACTCATCACTTTATGCTTATGTTGTTCACCTGCATACAGATGTAACATTTCAATTATCAGGCCCTCTGTTTACCAAAACACTATCATAACACTATGCAAATTGAGCCTTATTTTAAAAGCTACATTGTGATACTAAAATATATAAAACTAATATACATCTTGGCTCAAGTAAATGTGTTTGTCTTTGCACAAAAAATAAATATTAAATAAAAAGATAAACAGTAAATATTATTTTATGAAGGTTAATTTTATAGCCAACTGATGTTACACCCTTATCAAATATTGCCTCTTAAATGCTGTTAGAAACGAGTAGGCTCTATTTAAACAATATAAAAGTATAAGTAAAAATGTCCAAAACACTTTATGAAATTTCATAAATAATATAGCAAAGTAATATCTATTGTATTTCTTCCTTGGTAGTGAACATTTTATTTTGTGATTTTAATATTTGCATTGTGCTGTAAAAGCTAAACGAACCTTCTTCTATAAGAATGCATTCTGTGTGCACGCAAGTAAATTAAACTTTCTGGGTCAAAAGCACAATTTTGTATCAATCAGTTGTTAATAACATAAGAGTTACACACATTGTCGTATGTTGTTTTTGTATTTTTTTTTTTTAGGAGGAAAGTGTGTCGGGTGCAAACATTGTTGCTGCTGTTGTCTAGTTGGTTTTGTTTAAGCCTTGTTGCCTCGAGTATTTGATGGTGAAACAAAAGGCGCTGATTTGGTCACTAAATTATCACATAAAAATAATAAATACGTTTTTAAAATTAAAGAAAAGACGCTGGTCATGTTTGGTGAACAGTTTGATTAAGCTCTGCAAAATTGAAAATCTCTGAATAAAGACATAAAATAAGTTTTGCACAACTTAACTTAGCTATGCAATGTATTCGTGCAAGAGGCGCAAAGTGATTAATTAATTTTATCTCCGTCAGAATAATTGTTGTAAACACGGTGGCACACAAAAAAAAACAAGTACAATATTTTCCTTAATTATCTAACAACTTAGTTTGTCTGTGTTTAAAACGTGATACATTTGTAAAACTCCACAAAGAATAAACCTCGCCTTAATTGAAAGCTTTTAATTATAGATATATAGATACATATTAATTATAGGTATACAAGTATATTACTATTTAACTGTATGATTGATACACTGGTACAACTTGTTCAAAACAACCATGAGCAGACTTCACACTTTATTTTTTCTTTCCACCTTCTGTTTATTTTTATATTAATTTTAAATTAACATTTTATTTAACAAAACGCATAACATGTTATGTGCTACTTGACGTAAAAACACACGTTTATTTGTTTGCGGCCTTAAACGTGGAAAATGAGGGAAAATAAGTGTGAATAAAACAACCTGCATAGACAAACCGATAAAAGCAATAGTTAAGTTAACATAACGTACATTTTCGATGTTGTTTATTTCTTTAATTGTTTACATAAATGACGGGTCACAAGGGTCGTTTTTTTTCAAAGCCAGAAAATATATGTTTTCTTATTTTTTTAGGGTAGACGGCTTAATCGTATTTTCAAATGAAATTAAATACACTAACATGCCGTTATTAAAATGTATCTGATTACGAAGAATGAACGACAGTAACTTATCTGTCCAAAACAATTTTCTCAGTTTTGATCAGAGTTAAAAGCAGGTGAGATTTTGCATGTGAATCTTCTGAACTCCTGTATAGAGTTGCTTGAATTGATGGATCTGACACAATAAGGGCCGATGGTTTCTTTACGCATACACTAATTTAGTGGCACATGTTCACTAAACTCTTTCATGAGGTCCAATATTAACACATCTTCTGTTTTCCGTTATGTGTATTTGTTGATAAATTGGAAGATTACCAATAAATTGTAGCTGGTACAGATAACTTTTCTTTAGAGATTAAAAAGTCCATCTTCGGATACAAAGCAACACAAAAGTTTCAGTGTCTAACTTACAGCCAAACTAACGTCTTTTGTTTTGTTTTTTTGAATCAATGTATTTCACTAATATATTTATTTTTGGTGATTTTAAGAAGTGTGTATAATAACACATGCATTCACGGATCAAACCTTTATCACGATTAACAAAAACACAATCACACAAGAATAGAAAGTGAAAAGGGGAAAAGGAAAGAAGTGCATATCAACCTGTTCGGATATTGTGGAGAACTCAACTTTCACTCTACGGGCTGGACCATGTGGATCTGTCGCTTCCAGCTTTGGTGAAATGTCCCAGCGATCCCAAAAACCTTGAGAAGAGCAACGCAAAAGCGAAAAAAAATCCTGCTCTATGAGTGATATCTTCGGACCATTACTTTCAGCGGCAACTGTCTTTATTAGTCTTCCTTTTCCTTTTTTATTGGCTTCCTCTCTCAAACTGATCACTCAGTTGGGTGATAAGTGGAAACAATAATCGTGCACTAGCTCAAAGGCTGCATGGTCACAGCGCTCGTGAAAGTTCATGAAGAAAAAGCACGCCGCCTGAAATCGTCTCCTTTTCTCGGTTATTCACAACGCGAGTTTTCCTAAAGTCCAAACAATGCTTCTTGCTGGAGTTTTTGGCATCTCGTCTGTTCCTCGCTCATTCGCGGAGAAATCAGTGTTGAATTACTCAGCTTGTGTCTTGTGTTGGCGATGCGTTAGGGGACAATTTAGTCTACCGTAATGCGTCTAAAACAGGTGCGCGCGCACATCCTCTGCGCCGCCGCGTGTTGTAGCGCAATAACAAACCACGCGCGCTTCGACCGCTGATCTCCTCACCTCCTCGCGCTTCGCGGCTTTTAGTTTGGCCATTGTGGCAGCCGAAGAGCAACAGATGTTAGTCAAAGGACAGACACACCATGGGAACCGTTACCTACTCCATATCTATTTTGCAGGAAATAACAAGTCTGTTTGTCATCATCTCGGCGAAACAAATGTGAAACTTAGAAATATGCTGTTTAAAAGGTTAGTTACTACATCATCAACAACAACAATAGTACAAAAATGCTATTATAATAATAATAGCCTAATAATTTACAGTAACAACAATATTACCAACAAAACAATAATAAATGTTCCTGTAGTTCACTAGAGCACTGTGCTAGCAACATAAAGATAATTGATCCCAGGATTACACATGCTGATAACGTGCATAATTATAATAATAATAAAACAACAACAGCATCATTATCAACAACAACAACAATATTATTATTTTATTATTATTATTAACAATAACCATATTATTATTATTATATGACAGAATTATAATAAAGCTTCAACGACAATTATATTCATAATTTTGTTTTGTTCTTTAAAGTTATGAATATAAATATTATATTATTTTTATTTATCAAATAGTAGTTATGCATAATATAATTATGTTGTTCTTTACTGTTAATATATTATTATTATTATTATTATTATTATTATTATTATTATTATTATTATTACTATTATTATTATTATTATTATTACTACTACTACTACTACTATCTACACTGTGAAACAGCTATTAAAATACAGAGTTTTGAATAACACCTAAACTTAAACTAGTCAATGTGATTCTGTATCAGAAGTCTGTCACCTTATCAAACATTTTGAAATATGGTCTGGAAACTTTCTCTCAGCAAAAATCCTTTTTTACTTGAACCATCAGAAAAGGGCAATCATTCTCCGCTGGACAATAGGATATGACCCCCATTAGTCAAGACATATTCATTAGAAAAATCAATATGCCAAGATGTAGTCATGCTGGCAGCAGGCTCATAAAACAGTGCTGACTGCAATACTACAGTATGCCTTCCCATACAGACTCAGCAGCACCAAAATCACCTCTTATAGCAGTAGATATTGCTTAAGATTTACTAAAAAATTGCTAACTATTAATTATATTTAACACTTCATTTATTACTGTGATAGCCCTGAATGTTTCGAGGGACGAGGTTTTTGAGTGTGTGTGTTTTGAATGTCCTCCAGATTGACAGGTTCAGACACACACAAACACACATTTCCAAACTTGTTTTGCCCCACACACATGGTCAAGCATGACAGAGACTGAAGTCCAAACAGATGCCATGACCTGGTGGTAAGACGGACAGAAGGAGATTCGGTCCGTTCACTGTCACGGGGTTAAGATTAAACGCTCTCGCGGTTTTGCCATCACTGACTAATGAGGCACCTATGAACGGATTACAGAAAGAACCCACAGATTGGCTGACTTTCTTACCTAACTAGCCTGGATACAGTACAGTTCACCTCACACACGGACACATAAGTGCAAACAAGATTACAGATGACTGCAATTACTAATCCAGTAGTGATCAATTGCAAATGAAAACTTGTCTTGTGTGTTTTGATATGCAGGCTTGAACAAATCTTTAGATGCATTAAAACACACAATCAGTAGTATTATATTTTATTGGAGGTGTGAATGCATCAGGATCTGTAACATATCTTAGCTTTTAAACATAGCGGCCTATTTGAAGTTTCCTTTTGAAGGAAAACTGAGCCCTTTAAGGTTTACTTCTGCTCAGTTTCAGTAAGCCATTTTGATTACTCTTGTTATGACATGACATCATATGACCCTAATAATCACTAAACTTAAGATCTGAATGTTTGTTACCCCATTAGTCCTAAAGCTGACATCAAAGCTGCGGATCTAGTCCAAAAGTATCACGTCTGGCACACACATTTAAGGACATCTCATAGACTTCCATTGTTTTTCTTCTCACACAAACCAGTTAGACATTATTTAATTTAAAGAACATGGTTTGGCCAATTTAAATGAGTGCAATTCAATTTTGACATGCTTCACAGTATTTCACACACACACACACACACACACGCACACACACACGCGCACACACACACACACACACACACACACACACACACACACACACACACACACACACACACACACACACACCTGCATAAGCGAACATTAAAAAACTGGTTTTCATCATTGCTCATTTTTACCAAACAAACAGATAGTATAAGAAGAGAAATGCCCACCAGGTGTTAAGAACAAATACCTTTTGTGTACAGTGGACTTTTTCTTGAGTTACTATTTTCTTTTTCCTCTTCGGGTGGTTATTGCAAGAACCCAGGGACCTGAAAACAACCCTACTATTTATTGTTTGTTTGCTTATTCATCTGTTTGTTATTTTCAGTTTCTTTCTGAAACTCTCTGTCTCTCACTCGCGCCAGGCAATGAAAATGAAAATAATTGTGCTGATCTGTATGATTTTTTGTTTACTTGTTTGTGCAGGCCTAACATCCTTAGGGACAAGACTACCAAACACAGAAATTAAAACTTTATAGTCTACGAAGGCACTGCTGGACCAAAGCAAGGACACGGACACGGACACGGACACGGACACTTATAAACGAACGAGAGCTCTACATCTCTTCAGACAGATTGCGGTCTAAGACAAAGGTGAGAATCTTAGTCACTGTGATCTAATAACATTCTCTTATGAATGAACGAGAAAACTCCTCAGCACTTTCATCCTGCACTTTCGATTAACATTTAAGAGCAGACTTTGTGGTTAATCAGGGGTAATAATTATCAAAGTCGACAGGTAATTAAATTAAACATAATTGGCTACACGAATTGGCTGTTCTACAACATTTTTTCCAACATAATTAAAGAGAAATATGTCAGCATTCAGAGAGAGGATGACTGAGGTAAAAACAAAAAAAGTTTAGTCACACTAAAAAACTCGGACTTCAGCTTAGTTAAGGGCCGTCGACACCAAGAACGCTAACTATAGGCTACCGTTAACTCTATTAGCGCCCACACCAACAAATGTTGGTTATGTTAATTAAACTTGTACATTTAAATTTAAAATGTGTGAGCGCTTTAAATTTGATTGGATTTCAATGTTTTTTCAGCTGGACAAAAATATCTCCGAAGTGATGCTAACCATATCTCTGCATCTTTATTGTTATAGGTAAGCAATAAGGTGCTTTATTGTGAAATAAGACATGACATGAAGCGAAGTCAATGCAACCCCTTTAGCAGTAACTTTTTCACATACAGTAATAGCCTTGATTATTGCTTTCATAAAACTGCACAATTTTGCATAAAATACGTATTAACGTAACTTAAGTTATCCTTCCGCTGGAAAAAATAGTCCCTAACCGACCGTGAACAGAATGTTTCTTCAGTTCTTTAGTTGAATCAACTCAGATTTACAAGTCATGCCAACTTAATATTATTATTCAACTATATTTTATAAGTTATAACAACTCATCTCTAGTCAAGATAAATACTAGTAAGTTAAAATGAGTTGTAAATCTGAGTTGATTCAACTAAAAAATTTGCTACCCAGTCTCACAAAATTATAGTCAAGTTATTTTTTTATTATTTTTCGTGATACTGTCACGAATTTCCGCGGTTTTTCATGATCGTATAACACATTTCTGTTTATGTGTCATTGCCACATATTGGTTTTTCTTATTTTAAAACATTTTCGCTTCGGTTTAGGGTTAAATTTGGTGTTTGCATTAGGATGTCACTTTAAGTATTGGTTTATACTATTTTTCTGATTTATTTTTTTATATTTTCTAAATTTTAAAACATTGTCGCCGGGCGTTAGGGTTAGATTTGGGTAAGGAGGTCATTTTATATAAATCTAACCCTAAACCGAATGAAAATGGAAAGAAATTGAGTTGAGTAAACCAATACGTGACAGTGACACATTAACAGAAATTCGTGAACGATCACGAAAAAACGCGGAAATTCGTGACAGTATCACGAAAAAGAATCAAAAAATTACGTGACTATAGGTACGTAATTTCGTGTGAGTGGGCTGAAAATTTAAGGCAGCAACAAATTTTTTACAGTGCATGTGCTGCGCAGTGATACACAGAATTTTTGGGTGCATCATCATAAATAAACCACAGCTAGTATTGACCAATCAGAATTAAGGACTGTAACTAACCATTTTATAATTGTAGGTATATATTGTGAATTTTACTTTTCTCTTAAACTAAAATGATTTGAAAAAACTTTACTTTTATATTTAGCTATGTTCTTGTGTGAACATGCCTTTATATTTCAAAGGAGTGTGAATAGCCTTAATATTCAGGTTTTATGTCATTACCTACAGTAAGTGAACTTGGACAGAAGTTAACATCTCAGGCAGTGAAATAATCTAACCAGTGTTAGAGACTCAGTGCTGACAACATCTCTCTCCACCACACGCACAAGCCAACTCAGTTACAGATGACACAAGCTGTTGCCTGAGGATGTACTGTAGACCAGTGTGTGTCTGACAAATACCATTGCGTGCATTTACGTGAAACTGTTTGTGTGGTAATAATCTAAAAATGCTCCACATGGGAGTAATGTGGTAAAAATAAACCCCGTAAAATAAAAATGATTACTGTTAGTGTTTACAAACAACCCTGAGGTGCAAAATAAATTCATATAAAACAGTTTACCCTTGGGAAAATGAGAGAAAAGTCAATAGAGCTATTTAGTTCAGTATTTCATCTATACCTCAGAATAAAAGATAAAATTATGACAGCTGCAAGCCACTGTTTATGCCACAAGACAGTGGCTGTGTACACAAATTATGCAGTTTGATTGGTGAGGAAGATCAGATACACAACAGCATGTTTTCATTAAATCGTCATAAATGTGTTTACAGGCCCAGCTGGCTTCGGTTACAGGGTGTTAAATAACGCAGCGCGGTATTGTTTACTCCTCAGCCACCATGTTCTGTCTTTCTTTCTCTCTCTCTCTCTCGAGTCTTTTTCCTCACACTCGTCTTTTTGTCAGCACAGCATCCATCCTCACGTAAACCACATGGCCGGGCTGTCTTCAGGGAGCGGTAACCGATCCTAACAGCCCGTGTCATGCGAGGAACTCCGTCCTGAATAAGGCTGTCCAAAAAAATGAGAAAAAACACGCAGAGGAGGGAAAAAAACATTCAGGATGAGGCTGGCGTTTAATGAGCTGTTTAAAGGTGCCGCCTTTTAAAGACAGAGAAAAGGGTTCAAATTTAGCCTCGGGCCACTTGTGAGGAGCTGACCGACAGCCCAGCTCAACGCAGCTGTAGCCCAGCCACAGAAGCTCTCTGAGCGGGCTGAAGTGTCACCTGCCTCCCCTGGAGGATAGAATGGGGATGTGGGAGGGGGAGAGGAGTTTGCTAAGTTTTCATTCACCGAGCGGGCTCAGAGGTGGGGCCAGTGGTGGAACATGAGGAGAGCTGCCTATTGTACAAAAGGAGGCGGCAAAAGGTCTCTTGTTGAGGCAGTGTGTCTCTACATACACGAACACACACACACTCACAAACCCCGCTCTCTTCCTCGGGTGCGATCTTGTATCAAAGCAAACAAATGACACACTGTCTTCTTTTTTTTAACCCCCCCCCCTCCCCTGTCTTTTTGATCTCGCATTCACTAAAATGACACTCCATATCTCAATCGACTGACATTATCAATCCGCAGTAAAAACCAAATCTTCCGGCCAAACTTGCAGTTCCCAGAGGAAATCCACCAGCATTGTCCTTTGTTTGCTGAGAGATCCCATAGGATTCAGCTTTGACTTTTCAGTGCATGGCTGTCATACACGCAGCCTGGCATGCAAGATGCTGGGTTAGGACAGGCACGCTGTCAGTCCGCTCAGATTCGCGCCTCTGTCAGACGGCCCAGGCCGTGGCATTTCCACTCTCAATGCTGGATTCTGCTTTAATACAAAATATATCTATATAAAATACATCAGAGTTCTGTCTGCTTGTGCCACTGTGAAAGAGACATCTGGATCTGATATGAAAGACCACAAGGGGAGCATTTATTGTTGGTTTGTACCAATAGATAGTGTTGACATATTCTTTATTTTATCATTTTTCACAGGAGGAAAAGATATCTTGCGGTTTTTATCTTTAGCCTGAAAAGAATTAAAGTGCACCAGTTGATATAAGGAATAATCTGTTTATAACTTTGACCAAGTTGTTATAAGCCACAATAACAATATTTATTATGTAGTATTGTTTTTATAATTGATTATTAAAAAAAAATCTTTATCTTGAGAAAGGCACTATAAACAGTAGCATGAACTAATTATGGCATTAAAACACTGTATTAATACAACAAAATATCAGTATCAGCAGCCTAATCTCACGAGAAATCATATATATTTTACGAGTTGGTTAATTCGTATAAATTCATACAAACCCCTAACCTTGCACCTAACCTTAATGTCACAGGGGTCAAGGCAAATCGTACCAAAACTTACGAATGTGGTTGTATGAATTGATACGAATTAGCCAACTTAATTCATAAAATATGTACGAATTCTCGTTAGATAGCATTGGTATCAGTATTAGTAGTAGTAATTGGTATAGTATTGTTTATTAACATCAGTAGAATTTTTTTTTTTGTAACTATTGTAACTTTTTAGAATTGCTAAAGAGTAGCAATACAGTAAGTGTATATTTATCCAGGATAAAGTCTCATCATCTGAGCATCAAAGTTTGATTTAAATATCTGATTTTACTTTAATTTCAATATTTGACATGGCCTTACTTAGTCAATATTAAAAATATCAAGGTTATATTTTCACAGAAGGTTATTTACTATAGTAAACAGTAAATCACAAAAAAGGCATGCATGGTCACAAATGTTTTTCGTACACCTATCGCTTTAACTGATAATAACCACAAAGCACACTCACTATCTTTATTATACCAAGAAAGTTTTGCACTTAAAGTATTTTCAAAGTGTGACTGGTGACCAGTTTTAATTCTGTAATTCAAAAGTGAATCCTGGTTTTAATTTTCTTCCCCTTTTTCTCTATTTTCTTTCCCTCCACACAGATTTCATGACCTCTACAATTCAGCTTGTCCTTGAGACCCGTAATGAATATTCAGCAGATTAGAGGAAATACATGAAAGTTAACATTAGCCGTACATTTAAAAATCCCATATTCAGATAATCCGCATATTTGTCAGAATCAAACATAAGAGAATATGAGAGAACAAATTACATAATGAAAGGATGGGGGAACGTCTTGCGTGCAGGGAATTAGATAAAGTAAGACATGTTTTTTCAGAGTATGAAGGAGGGAAAATGTCCTTGAAGACTGGATATTTTGCCATGACCTCTGGTGAAGATTCGTGGTGTGGTGGAAATGATTTAGTGCCATATTTACAGTGAGATCAGAAGCATGTGGTGGACTTCAGAAATTAGCAGATGAAGTCCCTTTTTGAATGAAGTTTTGTGGGTAAATCTTTATTTCCATTCGATTTCTTTATTAAGGCTCGACAGTATTTACAGCTGAGCGCACCCCAAAAAACCAATGAACAACAAATACCACAAATATTTAATATAAATAAAATCTTATCAAGTTTTTAAATGTTTAAATTTGGTAGAAATAAAAAAACTACAGTAATATACTAACAAGAATATTTTATGTATTATTGTTAAAATCACTTGCTTTTTAAAGATCATTAAACATCAAACTTCAGGAAAGTTCAAGTAGCAGACAAAAATACATCTATATTATCTGCTAAAACGCAACACACAGACAAACCAACCCAGTATCACAAAATTACGTATCTATTCACGTAATTTTTTTATTCTTTTCCGTGACACTGTCACGTTTTTCCGCGCTTTTACGTGACCGTATCACATATTTCTGTTTACGTGTCATTGTCACGTATTGTTTGCTCAACTGTTTTGTCAAACACAGTCTCGAGATTTCGTAATGTAATTTTTTAAATTCTTTTTTCATCATATTATCACGAATTTCCGCGTTTTTTCATGATCGTATAACGAATTCCTGTTTTCGTGATTATCACGTATTGGTTACTCAACTGCTTTTTCCTATTTTTAAACCATTGTCGCTTCTGTTTAGGGTTAGATTTGGTGCTTGCATTAGAACTTTATATATTGGTTTATACTATTTTTTCTGATTTATTTTTTTTATATGTCTCCCGGCGTTAGGGTTTGAGTTGGGTTTGGGTAGGGATGTCATTTTATGTAAATTTAACCCTAAACCGAAGCAACAATGGTAAGAAAATAGGACAATAGGAGTAACTAATACGTGATAATCACACGAAAACAGGAATTTGTTATACGATCACAAAAACTTGGAAATTTGTGATAATATGATATAATGAATAAAATGAATAAAAAAATTACGTAACTATATAACGGAATTTCGTGAGACTGGGCAGGCATTTTCTTACTATTGTCGCTTCAGTTTAGGGTTAGATTTACATTAAATAACATCCTTACCCAAACCCACTCTAACCCTAACGGCAGGCGACAATGGTTTAAAAATCAGAAATATAAAAAAATAAATCAGAAAAAATTGTATAAACCAATACTTAAAGTGACAACCTAACGCAAACACCAAATCTTACCCTAGCCGAAGCGTCAAAGGTTTGAAAATAGGAAAAAGAGTAACCAAATCACGACAATGACACTTAGGGCCAATCCCATTTCTCTGTCTTACCCCTTCCCCTTCCCCTACCACTTCGTCTTACCCCTAGCCCTTGTCCCTCAAAACCAAGTGTTAAGCGCTAGGGGTGAAAACATACCCCTATGAAATGAGACACCGCTTGGTTACGGTTACGTCATCATGCATCGTCGTTTGCTGGCTGCAACATCACCAGACGCGACAAATGTTGATCACAAACTTCCAAGATGCCGAGTGCAAGTGTAAGCGAAAGTGAATCAGCCGGCGAGTTTCTTCTGGCGTCCCTGTGTGATACAGGACGGTATACGTAAAGCACGTACTGATGTCTCCAAAGCAAGTAGTGTTATGCACTGATATCAAACGAAATGCGCTGCTAATGTCAATGGAATTTAGTTAAAACTGTAGACCAGCATGCAGTCCATTCATGGCTAGTTAGAGAAATACGGGAATGTTGTGCAAATCAGCAAATACGGGAATGTTGTGCAAATCAGCAACGTAACGTTAGCGTAGCAAACTAGCGAAATTTTAAAACATTTAAATTAAGAACATAATTCAAATATATATGAACAGGACTGTGTAGAGCACAAAACAAGACGTTAGTAATTTTTTAATTAATTATTAAGCCGAAAATACTTACATTTATGGGACGCTCTGGCCGCCATTTTTGCCGGTTGCGCAGTGTATTCTGGGTACCCCTTAGTTTTAAGTAAGCTCGCGGAAATTCTTGGTTTTAAGGGGTATCTACCACTTGCCCTTAGCCCTACCCCTTGATCAAAACGAGAATTGGGATAGCCCTTACTCTCACGTGAACGTGCAAAACTAAGGGGTAGGGGTAAGGGTAAGGGGTAAGACAGAGAAATGGGATTGGCCCTTAAACAGAAATGCGTGATGCGGTCATGTAAAAACGCGGAAAATCGTGACAGTGTCACGGAAAAGAATAAAAAAATTGACTATAGGTACATAATTTCGTGATACAGGGTTGCACCAACACAAACAATCCCTGAGAGCACACTGAGCCTGTGTGCAGACATTATTTGGCATTACATTACAACTTAATATGAGACTAGAAAATGTGAGTTAAACACACACGCACACACACACACGCACATTTAAAAGTCTGAGTGAAAAGCGTCTTGTGTGTGATGTTAGGTAGTCTGGATTTTCACTTACTGTTTAGGCCACTACTAACAACCCCCCAAAATGCAGATATGTGCATCATGTTCTCCTCACCATGGCTTTTATTTTTCCCATCTTACTGTTTCTCCTGCTCTATCCTTTTTTCATTTACAACATGATCATTACAATGAGCGCTAAAATGAAAGCTCAGGATCTGGCCGACCCCCTCACTTCAAATGACGCATATGCATTTAAAAATGAGACACTTATTACCCGTCCAAACTTTTTACAGCCCCACAGTGCACAGTAGAAGACAGCTTTATTCCCACTGAGCCCGAGTGTGGGCCAGAAAGCCCTGCAGACTTTGATGGTTATATATGTGCGCAGACCGTCGCCTTGGCAGCCGTCCTCAGAAAGCCCGCCATGATTTGTAAGGTTACCTTTACAGCTTTAATCTCCATCAAGCAACTCTTAGACCTTTCTTTTAAGCAAATATTGATATTATTAACAAATACATGTAAAGATCCATGCTTCAACCCTGATAATACACATAAGCATGAATTAATACTGTATGATGTGCATGAATTTTGGTTTTCATGTGTGTGTCTGCATTGGATATAGTTGCATGATTGTGGACAATTTGCTTACACCACAGCCCTGGCTTATGCTGGAGCTGCAATGCTTTAAAGTAATAACATGAGATGGAGAACTACTGCATCTGAGCCATGACATCAGGGATGAGAAATCTGCCATAGAAATTTCAAACCAACAGGAATCTGCGCTTCATTAGAAATAGTCTATGAAAGATTTTAGTCTATAATAGATTTTAATCATTACTGAGAGAAACATTTTACCATGTCAAACTTTTAGCAATTGATTTCTTTAGACAAAAATATATTTTTTTGTAAATATATATAAAGTGGTCCAAAAGTTTAAAACCACCAAAATGTTTCTATTTTGCAATGTTCATTTTTTAAATACAAAAAAATCATTAAAATAGTTGTTTGGGTCAAAAGTTGAATAAAAAAATTCAACATGAATTTTATTCATATTTGCCATGTCTTACTTTTGCTTCAATTAAAAACATGCACTTACATGGGCTTGAACTTGCTTGAACATGAACAGTTTGTGCAAAACCTCATCATCCATGTAATCCCAGCTGTGAATTTTCCAAAAAGAATCAATAGAAGTAAATTTGATTTATTGTCAATATCATTCGCTGACAGATAATGTGATCCAGAAACAGTAAAGCATCTTTAATATTTCATATTCATTCTTAAACTTTTCTTTATTTGTATTATTGGTATTTCTAAATCGCATTCCCTGATTTAGATTACATTTTGTATCCCAGATTTTGAATGTGGACTCACACGCTTAGACCCCATTGTATACATACACAATATTTAATCTAAAAGAAACAACAAATATCTACCATAAAATAAATACAGTAATCCTCTGCTATTTGCAATCTCAATATTTTCTGTGTATTTAAGAGCTTTCAGAGCATGAGATCAGGCAATTATTGAATATCACCATGTCATGTTTACTTACTCAGCTGCCAAATACACAATGCAAAAAAATCCACTCATTCACACTCATAAATCCTGTAAGCAGCCGTAGGCAAGACAAACCAACATAAGCATCTTTACTTAAATATCTCATGTCTCTCCAGTGAAGCCACTACATACACGCACGCACGCGCGCGCGCACACACACACACACACACACACACACACAATCAACAATCTATACATGTAAATCCACTTTAACGTCTCATTCAGAGGCTGGAAAGAAATCAGGACATACTAAAAAAAAGTCCACTGTGTGTATATGCATGCATGTCTTTGTGTATGCAATAATATAAGGGCTCGTGATTGGCTTGTATACCCGGCAGCCTGGCAGATTGATTGGTAGATTGATGTAAAGCCCTTCTAGGTGCTGTACATCTGTGTGGACTAATGTAGGCCAATCAGGCTGATGTAAACCAATTTGATTTGATTGAAAAGCCGATTGATGGAGGCTACAACTGTAAGCCATCAGCCGGCATCCTACAGGGGAAAGCCAATGGGCGTAGACAAGAAGGATTTGATTGATTAGCTGATAGATTGATTAAGTGATTTAAATACTAACTTAAAAGAGCCATCGCACGGCACCTTTATATGTGTTAAACATGATCTCGATCAACCCTTTGGTCTGCAAGCCGCTCATTGTGGTCCATTACATCTGGGTGTGAATAATTCATGCTCTGGACACCGAGGCATGGTGGGTAAACACATGTCCTCATGTTTGTTGGATAGAGAGATCTACCGGAGGTAGAGCTGACAGTATATACAACATATACCTGTACATTGCAACAAAAAAAATTGCTTCTTTAAATTTTTAAGTATAATATTGATGAGTTGCTGTAACTTATAAACGTTCAAATTCCTTTTAATTTACACTTCATTTATTATTTTTTACAGTGTATTTATGAGACATTCACATGCAAAAAAACATGTCTGACATGTTCTTGTAAATTAGCATTTATTATTAGGCTCTAATGTTCTGTTCAGTAATTTTATTTTTATTAACTTTAATGGCAATGGAATTTACAAATGTCACTTTAGTCATTTAATATTTAACACATTTGATTGTCTTTCACTGCAAAATCCTCTCTAAGTACATGCAAGCTTTTTGGCAAAACCCCCACTTGCTATATGCTAGCTACTGTACTGAAAAGAGCAGTTTTTACATTTTAATAACTCAATAGCTATATCCTAATTCGAAGGCTAGATCGTTCGAAGGATGTCTCCAGAGTCTGGGAAGAGAACTGAAATGAGACGGTCTCGCCTTCGAAGGATCCTTAAGTTGCGTCACCTGCTGTACTCGCCCACCCCGCTTGTCAGTGGGACACAGTGGAGACGTTTATGACTTATTAAAAATAAATATGGAACCAGAAAAATATTTATTTTAGAAAATATGTAAATTGATGTAAATTAAACTAATCAAAAGTAATAAATCAACCTACACTCTTAGAAAGGATATGTTAATTTTTTTACACATCTTTTTGTGTTAAGCTTTTAACACATTATGTGTAATTTTAACACATTATGTGTCAGTTTTTTGTTGATTTTGTATTAAAATATAACGCAAGTAACACAAAATGTGTTGTTTCAACAATAACACAAAGAACGTTATGTGTTGTTTTTAACACATTCATTCTAAGAGTGTACACAACATACACAGAATAATATTAATACAAAACAACTTATAATACTAAAACAGCGACAAATAACTTTTTTTCTGCTAAATACACACTTTTATTTAACAATGTTTTAAATATTTATTTTAAAATATTCAGCCGTCATATTCAGCTGAATCGGTCTTATGGGGCTTACACACAAAACTCGAATTCAACGATTTGCGCGAGTAGATTACATACAAAGTTTATGCAAAGACGCAAATAGATGTGAAATCTCGCATGGTGATGCTAATGACAAGAATTGTGCAAAAACACCGATATTTGCCCCAACCACGTCTTCACTCAAGTTGAAAATATTCAACTCAAGCAAAATTAGCATCACACGAAGTTAAATCCCGCGAGAAATCTAGAACGAGGAACGCAATGTTTCACATTTGGTGTGTACGCAGCATTACTGTGGGTTTACACTAGGCTCGAGTTCAAGATTTGCGTGAGTAGATTACATACAAAGTCAATGCAAAGACGCGATCAGACACGTCCTCGCGCGGGGCAATGCAAATGACGCGATATGGGCAGTGCGTTTGCCGCGGAAACACGCGCTATTCGCCTCAAACACGTCTTCGCCCAAGTTGAAAATATTAAACTCGAGCGAAAAATTCGCATGACACGAAGTTAAATCCCCCGAGTAATCTACAGTAGAGCGAGTAACGCGATGCCCCGCATTTGGTGTGTACGTACCATTACGCCCCATTCAGACAGCCAGCGACCAGCAGTAGCAGAGCGACGCAATCTCATTCATTTCAATGGAAAGCGGGCGACTTCCAACCACACGAGCGAAAGTGACCGTTGACCATATGGACGTGTCCAGCGATGCAAGAAAGTTAAGAAAAGTTTAACTTTATGCGAATTTCGGGAGCGACTACCAATGAGAACGAAGCAGTGGAGCGTGGATGGTACTCATTTGTTTATGACAAGCAGATTTAGAAACACCTCATTGAAAGAGATGGGCGACACACAGCGATAACGTCGCTGGCTGTCTGAACGAGGGGTTAGAATGCAGCCTTCAGAGGTCGCAGCCTTCAAACTGGGACACAGCTCATAGATATTTAGTGGGGCAAAAAGGTACACACTCTGGTAAATATTTCACACAAACATGTTTTACTCCCAAATTGTTTAAATATCTTAAAAAGTACAACAAACATCTGAGGGGTATGTGCAAGCAACTTATACCATAAGCAGTTTGACCTGTTTTCCTTTTGTGGTATTGGTAGTACACTATAGCATGAAGTTAAAACAAATTGGTTTTGCAAGTCAATTCAACCTACTACTTTAAGTTTATTTGACTTAAGTTGACATAACTTATACAGTAAAAATAATTTGTTAAGTTAAAGTAACATAATATATATGTTGATTTGATTTTTTTTACAGTGTAATAAAAAATAAAATTCTGAACTTGGCCGAGATGCAGATTAATAAAAGAACTCTGGGATTTACAGACGGACTGTATATTTCAAAGAGAGGAATATTATCATAACCCTATACTGTATATCAAAATAAAGTCATTTCACACACCCTGCATAAAAACTCAAAGAAAGAAGAAAATCAAGCTTATTATGTGTTAGTATTTTATAGTGTGCAGATTCTCTGGCGTCTGGAGAATGATCTCCAGCATGTGTTTTTTGTGAGAATGCTGGCCGCTTTTTAAAGGAAAGGTTTAATCAAAAAATGATAAATCTCTCATGTATATGCGTGCACGCAGCCATGTATTACAAAAGCTGTATGACTTTGAAATAGTCACTGAATTTATCAAATCTATGTCTAATTATAACGAATATTCGAGATATAATGAAAGTAAATGTAACCACAGCGGTCACATAGACCACTTTAATGGCTTGCATGGTGCTGTTTTGTCTTTTTGGTGCTGGAATACTTCAAACCCCATTCACTTTTATTGTAAAGAAGAGAACAGAACTTTTCCTGTTTTTTAAATTTTTTTAGACAGACAATTTGGGTTTGGAACAACATGAGAGTTAGTCAATAATGACACTACATTTATTTTAAAGGGGAGCTATCCCTTTAACATGTGTTTGTGTTCGGTTGCCGGGTGCCCGAGCTGTCGAGAGGGGGCCTCGGCAACCGTCTCCATCCGCCTACGCCTCATCACGGATGCTTCTGTTTTTTCCTTCTCTCCTCTCGTGGAGGATTGCGTGCATTAGCGATGGATGGAGACAGAGAGGCGGGAGGGGTGAGCACACGAAACGGCAATTAAACCGCTATGACCCCCGCCGCCTCCGCAGGTCGCCGTGTCGGCCGTAAAGAGAAGAACGGGATGCAAACAAGTGTGCGCCGGTGGATATGATATGATGTGTTTCTCCAACAGCTCTTCTTGTCAGATACAAAACCTGCAACTCTCATAGGGCACATTTTTTGACTATGTACAAGCATGACATCAGACAATCCCAGACAGCCGTTCAAAAGTGCCACTTTACCTGTGTGTACTGACAACAGAGGGTATCCAGGGAAGCAGGGCATGTCAGAACACACAGGGGCTGTAACAACATTGCAGACTCATGCTTAAATACTCCAACAAGCACTTAGTTTGACAGGCCGCTGACAGAACCATACACGACTCGGGCTTAACTGAGTGACAGCCTAAACTAAGGTGTGCTCACCTCCATCCAGTCAGAAGACACCTAAGTGGACAAAAAAAGCCCGGGCTAAATTTGGGATATGAGATAATGCTATTTGTGCGTGATAAATGTTAATTAGGATTAATTGTGCTGCTATGACATCCATTATAGGCGTATAGAGGCTTTAAATAGAACAGGGAGAGGAGGGAAAAGCATGGGCAAGGACTTGCGTGTCTCATTGAAAGCGCAAGACAAAGAGGCGCATCAAAATTAGTAGCGAAACTTCACAATATGCAGAAACGTGCGTGCATGTATCCAAGCGCATCGATATAGTATTAAGAAGACCTTCAAAATTCTGCACTGATGACAAAGAATAGGGGATTAATGAATGAACCATGACCTCATTGGCCTCCAGAGAGTTTTTCAAAGTGACTAAATGCTCTGGAGCACAATGACTGCACCGGCGCACTGGATGCTTCAGCCATTTATTAAATCATTCCTTCCAATCTGTTTGATGATTTTCATTATTCACACTCAACTGAAATATTAAGGCCTTGAAAAGCCCTTCAAAATGCAGGAAAGAAATGTCTGGAAAAAAACAGGCGGAGAATTAAGAATGCTCAGGTCAAACTCTCCAAAGAAGTCGATTTTTGATTTTTATCTTTTGCGTACTATGCGTGTTAACTCCACACAATGGCAAAGCAAATTTAATATGCTAAGGACAAAACGAGGAACTCCAGTTTTATAGGCGAACACAACAGATTTAACTGCAATAAATGCGTGCAATTCAACTTAAAACATTTAGACTAGATATTTTAAATAAATCTATAGAAACATTCTTTTATATGTTAATATGGTAATTACATTGATGTGGATGAGTAAGGCTTTTAAATATTTAACAATTTCTAAAGGTACAGAGATGTGATGTATTCATTTATATTTATGCATTTGGCAAATGCTTTAATTCAAAGCGACCTACAATGCATTACAAGGTATACATTATTATCAGTATGTGAGTTGAGCCATGACCTTTTGCTATTTCTAAAATAAAGCTGGAATGCCAGCCCAGTCTCACAAAATTTTGTTATTTAGTCATGTAATTTTTTTGTGATATATCTACCAAGTCTCACGGGGTTTCGTGATATAGACACGTAAATTTTTTATTCTTTTTTTCGTGATATTATCATGAATTTCCCAATTTTTTTCGTTATTGTATAACCAATTTTCAGTTTTCGTGTGATTATAACGTATTGGTTACTCAACTGCTTTTTCCTATTTTTAAACCATTGTCGCTTCGGTTTAGGGTTAGATTTGGTGCTGACATTAGAATGTCTTTATAATGTCTTTATAAACTTTATACATTGGTTTATACTATTTTTTCTGATAAATTTTTTATATGTCGCCTGGCGTTAGGGTTAGAGTTGGGTTTGGGTAGGGATGTCATTTTATGTAAATCTAACCCTAAACCGAAGCTACAATGGTAAGAAAATAGGAAAAAACAGTAGAGTAACCAATACGTGATAATCACACGAAAACAGGAATTCGTTATACGATAACGAAAAAACACGGAAATTCATGATAATATCCAGCCCAGTCTCACGAAATTTCGTTATATAGTCACCTAATTTTTTTTATTCTTTTTTCACAAATTTTAGCGGTTTTTCGTGATCGCATAACAAATTCCTGTTTTCGTGTGATTATCACATATTGGTTACTCAACTGCTTTTTCCTATTTTTAAGCCATTGTCGCTTCAGTTTAGGGTTAGATTTGGTGCTTGCATTAGAATGTCACTTTATATA